>NC_134380.1:6363636-6666666 GCF_035582795.1 Mycteria americana | reverse complement strand
TAGTGTTTAAGTGGGTTGGTGAATATTATAATCTTCACAACGCCTACAGTTGGTAGGGAGTTGGTAGTCCCACTATAGAGATGAGAAACTAAGGCGCAGAGGAGCATCCTATTTTCATACTGTCATGCAAAAATCTGTGGCAGAAGGAAGAACAGAATCCAGCTGTCCTGATGGTTAGTCCAGAGTCTTAATCAAAAGATCATCCTGTGGAGTAGGAATGTGTCAGGGTGGAGGCTTCATGTAGCCTGGGTCACTAGAGAAGCACTCCTGCTAGGAGTCAGGGATCAGATGTCTTTTGGAAAGTAACCAGGTGAGTATGAAGAAAGACAAAAAGCATAATCGGGACCAAAGATGTAGGTAGTAAAGGGAAACTTTTGCCCAGAGTGGCCTATACATTGGCTTTGCTGGCTACATCTGTATCATTCTGTAGCATGGATATGCCATTTCCGGCAGTCTGAGCAGTAACTCAGCAGCTGCAGTTGGGCAGAGCTGTAGCATACTGATGTATGATTTGCTTTAGAACAAGAATAAATCCCTCTCTAGCACTAGCCTGCTGTAAGAAATGTTGCCCCAAGAAATTGCATGCTGCTGTTGTATGATGTCTGCCATCCTCTCTGATGAGACCCAAAAAATGCCACTATGGGTGATACTGTGCCTTATCCTAAGCAAGAATCTGACTTACAGTACTAAATGCAAATAGATTTGGTGGAGTTACCCCTGCTCATGTGTTTTTGAAACTGTGAATAATGCTTACATTTCAGGAGGTGTAATCCCTGAAGTAGATTAATAGCCTGCAAAATGTCATTGTTAAATTCAAAACTGCCTTCTTGTTTCTGCTAAGGAATGCAAAATAGCTCTCAGAAAAAGGAAGAACATTCTGCTGCCCAGTTTCCCGCCTCCAACTGTTTAAATCTGAAAAGCAATTGAGTAGAAGTGTTGAAAAAGGGGCCTAGTGTGTGCAGCCTGGAAAGGGAAACAATCTGACAGCTGCTTCATAGGGGTTTTCCATACCACTGTGAATCAAAGGGGTGGAACTGCAGTCTATGAAAATTGAAGGTTTAGCAAATCTTCTGTTTTCTATTCCCTTATTTGTTTAAACAATCTTTGTAAGGCAGTACAGCAGTCTTGGTGAGAAGACCTTATTCTGCAAGAGACTGAATCCACAGAGGACAGAGGATGATTCAACCCACTTTGCTCAGTTGAATCAACTTAAGTGTCTACAGAAGCAGTTGGAAGGGTGAATTCTGTAAAGCAAAGAATATATTCGTGCTCCAGTATAATTTAAAAAAATGTTTAGCACGTGATACATCACCACATATTATATCAACATGTACTGGTACAACAAATAAATATGCTACTATGGATGTGTAATGGCTGTATGAAAATATAAGAGAGATTAATTATACTAATATTTTGTGTCCATTTCTTACATGTATATATTCTGACCTCTACTTGTTTGCTCTTCTTGAAGGAAGGAGCAAGCCCTCTATCTTTCATCGGATAGCAGAGAGTGTGAGAATAGCTGATAAACTTTTAAGATATTCTTGACTGGTTCTATGTGTAAAAGAACAGGATGGGAATTTTAGGAGGACAGATCAGGAACCAGTGGTGATTTTGTGTGAGGATGAAGGTGGGCTTCGGGAAGCAGACATGACTAGGTGGTGGTGCCCAGGAACAACTTCGCATTGTGGGAGGAAAAATCAGAAGATAACCACTCTTTTCCTACCTATCAATCTGAAAATGCTCCTGCAATCCATGAGGAAGGTAAAGGAAACCTTTTTGCTGTGAGCCAGACAAAGCTACAGATTTAAACAAGCTCCTGGATCATTGGGTATTTGCCAACTAATTTCCCCCTGTCAAACTATGGAGGGCCAGCTGAGAAGAGAAGGCAAAGAAAAGTCTACTGATTCTGTGGCTCCCTGTCTCCTGGCTCTGAGTTGCTTCTTGCCTCCTTCCTGAAGAGCCAAACCAGCTCCTAAACCTGGGCATTTGCTAGATCTAGCTCAAGTTCCCTTTCCCTGATGTTTGCAGGCAAGCTAAGCAGTAATTTAACATTTAGGATATTTACTGAAAGTGGAGGAAAGAGAAGCCCATTCATGCATCTTTTCATCTTCCTGTCCAGTCCACACCTCAGCGCATTCATTCCATCTAGAAATTGAAATCACATGTACAAAAAAATCTCCGGCACTGCGTGCTTTTTCCTTAACAGCCATCCTGCAGATTACAACTCTAAGAGAGATGCATTATCTTCTGGAAGGCAGAAGGTTGCAAACATCCTGTGTTTACCTGGCTTCAGTCATGCCTCTTGGACTAAGGCTGTGATAGCCAGGGCAGGGGTCAGCTCCGGAGGAGCTGTAAGTGCACTTAGAGGCTCGTGTGCTCTCCAGCCTCTCGGGGCAAAGGAGGAAGCAACTGCTCATTTTCTCCTCAGGACATTTTCCCTTTATGCATGGGCAAAAGGAAAGTATAGCCTTTTAAAATGCCTCCTGATAGCCATCAGGGGTTTGCTTTCACCATAACCTGGAATTTACTGTCTTTATTTTTTTTTGTTTTTGTTTTTTTTTGTTGTTCTTCAGAGGAAGCCCTATGCTAAGGCAGCTGTGTGGGAAGGTGTCTTGCTGTTTTTGTTTTGACCTGAAAATTGGTGGATTACTCTTTGAATGCAACTTTCCGACCAAAGATGTGAATGTTGAGGTTTACATTAATGAACTGACACCTCTGGTGAATGGCATCTTCACCCTGGGGTGCTCACCTCTTGTTTTGTGGCAGGAAGAGCACTTGCAGCTGATGAAAGGCTGGAAAGATCCCTCTGGGACAGCTTAGGAGCGCCTAGGTTTGCTGTATAGAAAGGTTTACTTTGGGGCATTTGAAAAATGCCTCATTAGCAGTTGATGACTTAGCAGGGCAGCTCTTGTTATGAAAACTTACAGCTGCCCCTTGCCAGGAGCTCAGGGTGGCTCTTCTCGCCTGTCCCTTTCATTCCTCAGTTCCGAGCGCTTTCCCTTGATGCTCACTGGCAGTAGGTTATCTGAGTCACTGCAGGCAGCCTCTCACTCACATTATTACAGTGTTTGTTTACCAGGCTGGCTCTGCCTGCTTTGTCAAATACTCCATGTTTTAAGTGTCAGGATGGGTGTTTAACAATCCCTGCCCTTCCTGCTGGTCTTCCTCCCCAGCCCTGCCACACTCTGCACTTGTTCTTTCTCACCTGCTACAGCCACCTTCCTTTGTGGCTGCCCTTACCTCGACTGATACTACAGCAAAACAGTAACTCCTGTGTAAAGACTGGAGCAGGTGTGCAAGTATTTCAGGAACCTTTTTGATTACCTCTGGATTTGCTGCCTTTTTCTGCTCGCTGCCTGCTGTGATGTGGCAGTTCCTCTTTCCAGACAGTGCGTGTCGGCAGATGTTGGCATTAACTGCAGCTTTCCTCTCATTTCTTCTGTAGTTCTTGAGGTATCCATTGGAACCAGCTCGGTGTCTAAGCAGACTTTGCTTTTCGGAGTCCCTCTTATTATTGCTGCCTTCCATTCTGTGTCTTTTATTTACCTGTCTGCTTTCCCTGTGTTGGAGAGGATTAGTGTTTTAGTGGGTGTTTGCTATGCCCCAAACAGCCAGGAGTCAACGGAAAGAGAAACCTTATTGTGTCACTTGCTCCATGTTGCTCGCAGGCACTTCTGTGGTGCAGTAGCATGTCTGTTGCCAGCTACGCTGCCTCCCATCTTCTCCTCTGGGAGTCTTTGAGAGACTCCTATGTTTAGTCCTGTGCTGATGTTACCTGGGCTGCTTCCAAGAACAACACAGAACTGCTTCCTCTATTCCTAAAACTGACACAGAATGAAAACTACAGCAGGATTATTTTTAGTTCTGTAAAAGTGCAGCTAAAGCAGCATTGCTAGACTCTGCCTGGCCAGAATCTGCTGTTTCAAATTGTCCCTGATAGGTGGGGAGTGTGCGTGTGTGGTAGATGGTAGTTTAAGAGTGTCTATCTGCTATTCCTTGATGCTTACATTACAGTTTTGGATTGGACCATCAGTGCAAATGAGTCTGAAGTCCGAGATTAGTTTCTGGTAAATGTTCATCACGAAACCACTCAGTTAAGGAACAGGAAGAAAAGTGCAGATCATAGCTGAGCTGCACTTGCAGAACTGGGTGCGTGCATGCAGCTCCTGAAGAGCAGAGCTGCTGCAGTTTGAGACCACGGTGGATTTGGCAGGGCTGGGAAGAACTTGTGACTGCAATAGCAGGAAGAGCTGCGGCTCCTGCCTGAGCTGTATTTACTGGGCTGTGTGTCACACTGGTGGGGACTGGAGGGGGAAGCTTCCTGCCTGCTTTGTGTTCAGGAGTTCTGTACTCTGTAAACAGTATGATACACCTGAGTATTTCTAATGTGCAGGATATCCTATGCGCCATACACCCTCAGGGTGTTTGTATTAAAACATGAAATGCAAATGAGAACTTTTATTGACCAGTACCATGATATCTGCTGTAGCCCTCTCATGGCCACCTGCCTGCTTTTCCTTGTTGATTCACTTTCAGTGATCTGGTACCCACAGTACCTCCTAGCAGTCTCTGTGATTTGAAAGGAAGGTAAGTGCTTGTGTTCTTGCCCCAGAAATACAAGCGTTTACTCCACTTTCTTGTTATCAGAATCAGATGGCATGCTTTTGGTTTGTGTCCTTTCAGGCTGCTGCCTCTTTGCTGAAGAGTGGGGGAGCAGTGGTCTGGACTCTGTGTGCTGCCATAGCGCTGTATGTTCACACAATTCAGCACTTAAATCTGCAGTGCTTTGTTTTGTAAAAGGAGGAGTTGATGCTGGAGTCATGTTTCTGCCTGAACCGATGCATTGCCTAGCACTTAAAACTGGGGATTTCTGTGTCAAAGTAGCCACATAGGCAGGATTTGTAACCAAAAATTAGTAACGAACAGATATTAGATATTATTAGAATTGCAGATATTCTACTACTTAGTTGTTATTACTGTTAGAAAAATCCATCCTGTATCATTAAAATTCCACCAAAACTGTGTTCTGTTGTCTCTACAAGCTGATACCAGTTCAAGCCAGCATAACCTCAGAGCTGAGCAGCCTCTTTTTGTATTGTCCGCAGCCTCTGCTGATTAGAATCTTGTTTCGCAGAAATGACTTGGTATTGTGCTTTGATAAAGTATTTATCCGGCACAGTCAGGACCGGTTTGTTTACCTGATATTATCTAGGTGCTCTAATTCTAGCCAGCAGTCTAAAGCAGTCACAGGAGGGAAGATGATTTTAGGAAAATGGAAAATCAGACTGGTGATGATGAGTGCAGGGCATTCACGGTAGGGTGCTCAGTCAGCCACCAGGAAAAAGCCTAAAAAGAAAATAGGAAAACACTAAACAGTTTGTTTTTCTGGCACCTCAGGATGAGATGACCTCAAGTTTGGGCCTTACCACAAAGAAAGCCCTCACGATCCTGAGAGACCAGTTGTCAGCGCTGCTGGAGGGGCATCAGAAGGAACGGAAAAAAGTGACTTCATGGAAGGTGAGGCACCAAACAGCACAAGGTTGGGCACTCAGTCTCCACTTCTCAAATTAAAGCTGAAGATTAAACAAAAGTTGCCTGCATTCCCTCCCAGGCTGCTGCTGCAGAGTGTCTGGGTGTAGAACTGCTAAAGTCCTTGGGACCAAAGCAAGGAGTTACCTAAGGGTATGTTTCACTCAGCACTTCTTTCCTGGATGCTGGAGCTCTACAGGAGCTTAGCTTCACCTTGGAAGTATCTAAGGTCTTCAAGAGCCACTAATGGTGGTGTGCCTGGGGGGTCCATATCAGGTGGAGAGAAAGAGCTGTGAAGCTCAACAGTCTCCCCTTGTCCACCATGTTTGTCTAGCATGTGTGTTGAGTACAAAGTGCTAGTGTTTATGCACAGTACTTAAAAGTGTTCCTCTCTGGGTTAGTGACAATGGGGCAGCCTGCCACAGAAGCCTTTTCATTCTTTCAAGCAAGAGTAAAGCAGAGAGTGTTCACCCAGACTCGCCAGCTGAGCAACCGTTAGTGCTGTAGCATTCGCATAACTGATCTGGGATGCTCTGTATCATTTTCAGGGGTTTTACAAAGTTGTATTCACCTGGAGTGTCAATTGCTGCTTTCACCCTTTCTCACTCTGCGTTTTCAAATGGCTCTGTATTTCATGAATGCTGACTGTCTGCTGCTCTCCTTTTGTAGGAGGTGTGGAGGAGCAGTTTTCTGTACCATGGTAACCGTTGCTCCTGTTTCCACTGGCCTGGTGCATCTTTGATGCTTCTGGCAGTGCTGTTGCTGCTGTGCTGCTATGGGAGCCAGCCACAGGGGAGGTAAGCAAAACATCCTATGCTGGTTAACGGAAGGAAGGTGGTAGTTTTATATCGTCTCAACACTGTGTGTGGCTGACATAACAGTGTTGTCCCTCATTCTGTCTAGACATCTAGACATTAGCATACTCATACTGGTAGTTCTGTCCCTATCAGTCCCTTTCACGAAACTTAAGCCAACTTAATTCTACTGCTTATAGACTCATAGAGTGTCCTATGGCGAGACTGAGATTTTTTTTCTACAGCATTCCTAGATCTTGAAAAATCCTAAGGCATTATCATAGTTAGGAAGGATTTTGAAACTGGGGAAGTTAGTGGCTCATAGGAGAAGTTACTGCGCTGTCGCATGCGCCATAGCATGCCTTAACCATATTTGTAAGGGTATTTTTTAATTGAGACGGATCCTTTCAGACTTCTCTGGTGGCATTATTCTAAAGAAGTGTGATCGTAGCTCCCCTGCTTTTCTTTTTTAGCCATAAGTCTGTGGGATGTAGGAATAAACAACCGAGCAGGTGTGCATTTATCTCTGTGGGTGGCTGGCAGTGTGTTCTGCTCATTTACTCAAACCTCATCTGCTTTCTGCTTTCTTCTGTTTTGCTATGTAAAGCCAAGGTGCTGAGATAGTTAATGCACTGGCACTCTTCCTCCTTCTCCTCTTGGATCTCTTCATGATCGGGCGTCAAGAGAGGCTGAAGTGCAGAGAGGTGGAGAGGAGACTTCAGACAATCATTTATAAGATAAATGGTGAGGTCTCATTCATCTGTCTCTCATTTGCATTTGTGTTTTCCTTCCATTGGATTTTTCTCCAAACCTGATCACATACGTTACTAATTGAGCTTACTAGCCTTCCCCTATGTTACACAGAAACAGGCTGTGAGAATTGTCTCCTACTCATGCCTGTCCTGTAGGATAGTTATTTTGAGCTGTCATGTGGCCATGTGCTTCCAATCTGTGTGTTATCAGGTAGGCGTCTGTTATGTCTGTGCTTTGGAGTAATTCGAATCCTCAGTATCTTACAAAAATATCTGCCTTGCAGCAGATGATGAGAGAAGAATACGTGGGGTTGTACCACAACATAGAACAGAAGGAAATAAATTGCTGTGCGTGAGCATCATCTCAATGGGGGCTTTTGAACCTGAGGAGGCAGTTCATTTCAGTGTGGCAGTTTTAAGGACAGCCTTTAGTTTTTCCATGGTACAAGTATGTATTTAAGGTTATAAAATGACTATGTTTAGTTGTTAATACAGGGTGGAGAGAGAGGGGAAAAGCCATCAAGGAGAAAGAGAGAGATGATAAAAGATCATGGGAATGGACTGAGCTTAGTACTGGAGGACCTATAGCCACTACAGGATGTAAATCAATGTATGATTGGCCCCTCCAGAATTGTTATCACTTAATTCTTTCACACTTTGTGCTTTCAGATACACTTGGCAAAGAGGTGAAGTGGCCAGACTCCATGTACCCTGACCTTCACATGCCTTATGCCCCATCCTGGTCCCTTCATTGGGCCTACAGGGATGGTCATCTTGTCAACCTGCCTGTGAGCCTGTTAGTGGAAGGAGATGTCATTGCTTTGAGGCCAGGCCAGGAGTCATTTGCCTCTCTGAGAGGGATTAAGGTAACTTGCCTGTCTTATTTCCCTGGCCTGTAACAATATATTTCCCAGGATTTTCTTGCTAATACTCTTAATTCCCAGTGTACAGATTATTAGAGTGTTTGATTTCTTCTGATCTTGAAAATAGTTTGAAATTCCAGTTCAGTCAAGGACGGTCCTTCATCAGACAGACTGCATCTTCTCTATGAACTCCCAAACCCAATGGACAGGAGACACCAATGTGATACCAAAGCACCGTATTTCCATCTCTTCGAGGTCAAGGGGGAATTGTAATGTGCTGCAAATACAAGTAGAGTGAATCTATGCAGTAGGATGATATGACATACAAAACTCTACTGTTTTTTATGTGGAGAAATAAAGTTTGTCTGCTTTGACCTTCTCCTTACTACTGATTTATTATAAAAGAAGGTAATATAAAATACCTGGGTTAGAAGTAAATTAACAAATCAATTACAAGATCTATGCAAAGATTATGCTGCTTGAAGAAGATTGGAAAAACTTTAAAGCTTGAAATTTACCTTTGCTGGGTTTTATCGTAACTTTCACTCCAAATGCCAATGAAATAATCTGATGTGCTTGAACACAAGCATTTCATTTAAGCTAGTTTAGCTAATGAATTTTTGAAGAGCTGAGAGAGGGAACTGTGACAAACATGTATTGTGTCACTTGCAGTGGGAGGGATCCTGCTGGACTAAACCTCCAGTCCCTCGCAGCAGGATTCCACCGAGGCCTCGACTGTGCAGCCTTTGGGCTCTCTGACTTTTTTCTAGGATGATGAGCACATAGTTCTGGAGCCAGGAGATCTGTTTCCACCTTTCTCACCTCCACCCTCCCCAAGGGGAGAAGTGAAGAAGGGACCTCAGAACCCTCAGCTGTATCGTCTCTTCCGTGTTTTGAAGACCCCAATAATTGATAATGTCAGGTGGGTTAAATACAGTGCACAATGCCTGCACAGCTTGTCTATGTCCTTGTTGCTGCCTTGTGTCGGCAAAGAATGAGACTTACCAGTCCAGGACAGGAATTTTCAAATACTCTGTGCTGTGTCTTCTCTATTACCTGGGAATGCTATAAGTCTCTTACTGTCTGTCTTCAATTGTCCTCCTTAACTGGTAGGTTAGGCTAATATATAAAACCACGTGTATGCTAAGTATTACTGTTCAGCTCATTACTTACCAACTAAATTTGAACAATGCAGGGAGGTCACAGATTTCATGCATTTGGTGTAACTAGC
Organism: Mycteria americana; assembly: GCF_035582795.1. Taxonomy (NCBI): domain Eukaryota; kingdom Metazoa; phylum Chordata; class Aves; order Ciconiiformes; family Ciconiidae; genus Mycteria; species Mycteria americana. The sequence goes on along the minus strand of NC_134380.1, from coordinate 6,657,494 downwards.
AATATGACACCCTTTGGACAACTGGAGATACAGATACCTGAATGTACACATTGGGGCGATGGAGCCTTCCTGTTAAGTGGGTGAGGAGACCTGGGGAGTTTGCTCAAGAGCACTGCAAATTTAGCATGGCAAGGGCAACGCTGTTATTGTAGAACTTGGCTTCTCTTTTGAAGGTTGCCCCTCGTAGCATAAGGTGAACACAGTGTTCTAATCAGGTCTACTAGGAGGTTTATATCTGAGGAAAGTGCAGGGTTAGGGTCTTGGTTGCTGAAATCTCAAGCTGTTTTCCATTTTTTAGGTGGTGTCTGGAAATGGCTTTGTCACGTCCAGTGACAGCCCTGGATAACGAGAGATTCACTGTACAGTCAGTGATGCTGAAATATGCTGTCCCTATTGTACTGGTAGGTCTCATTTCAAGCCTTTGTTGTTGAATGTAGCCATGTTTTGTCAATAAAGGTGAAGAATTTGCAGCCATCTCAACAGGAAATTGTGGCCAGGCCCTAACTCATGCAGCTGACTCTGTGTGTATCTTGGGTAGTTCAGAGAAGCAAAGATGCTGAGCCATCTAGCTGTAAGAGTGGAGGGAGGAACTGCAGCAGCAGACCAAGTGTATCTTCCAGACTTTCCCAGGGCTGAGAATGTTACAAGGCAGTGAAAACTCCTTCCCTACAAGTACTAGTAGTTAGCTGTCATCTCTGTTTGAATTGCAGGCTGGCTTCCTGATCACCAATGCTGTGCGCTTCATTTTCAAAGCTCCTGGAATTGCTTCTTGGCAGTACACTCTTCTTCAGCTACAGGTAAAGGAGAGCTGTGAATTCTACTACACCTCCTCCCCAGAGCACCACTGAGACTGATTCCCTCCCTCAGCGACTTGCTTCATCCTATGACAGCATCCTATGCACGCCCTTGTGCATGCTGGATCCAGGAGCTCTCACTGGAGCAGGACAACAGCTCTACCCTGGCCATTCCTCCTAGACTGCCTTTTACGTTGTTTGCTTTCTCTCACTTGCCATGTATGTATATATGTGTGTGTGTGTATAATATATATGGTATCCTTTGCCTTTAAACTTGTAAGAGTTTATGCCAAATTCAGCAGGAAAACCAGCTGCAAGTTGGTGTGGTTTATTCATGGCCTCCTTCATTACAAACCCCTAAGGGGGTGTGTGTGTCTCCCCTCCTGTGCTTCTCCCTGTGTTGCACTGCTTCCGGTGCAAGCAGTCTCCTTCCTTCCTGCCATTGCTTTTTATCCATGTCATGTGAGAGATCTGACTTCTTGTTGTCTCTGTGCTTGCTGGTGATTACCATTTTTTTTAGGTGAATGGTGTCCTACCCATCCTTCCATTGCTCTTTCCTGTCCTGTGGATTCTTGCTACAGCCTTTGGAGAAGCCAGAGTCTTGGCCCAGATGAGCAAGGCCTCATCCACCTCACTGGTAGGTATCTCTCCACATCAAACCATTGCAGAGAAAAGGGCAGGAGATGAGAAGGGCTATGTGAAGTGAGCACAGTGAATTCAGCAGATGTGTCCACGTAATTGTAAAAGCTTGTTGGATCTTAGGTTGTCCCAGCTATGCCCTCTCCCTGGAGCGCAGTGTGACTTCTTCTTGAACAGATGTTTTAATTTTTTCAACCTGTCTACAGATATCCCAAGGTGATAGGAAGCTCCAGTGATTCCATAAATCTCTTCAGGGCATATGCTTTCTATCAGCTAAATATAATCTGTCAGAGGGGTTAACATGGAGATAAATGCCCTGTGGTGGCTATAACTAGGGAACATTTAGCCACTGAGAAGGAATGGGATACATGAGATCCTCTGCAATCCCCTGTTTTAACGTGTGGGCTGAACAGCCCTTTCCTGTGACTCTGGGGCTTCGCTTGCAGACGTGGCCTTTGCAGTGGATCAGGGAGTAAGAGGAATTTCTGATGGTTGTGCTGGTTTGGGGAGTGGAGTTTGGTAGTCTGATGGGTGTGTGATCCTGAACTGGATGCGTTGATGGGTGTCTCTTGTTCTCTCCTGGTGGCGTTGATGGGTGTCTCTTGTTCTCTCCTGGTGGCAGTGTTGGTGAGATTCACTGTGCTATGTTTGACTTCGGTGCTGACTTCTGTTATGCCTGTACTTGGATAGAGTTTCTCTCTCCTTCTTGTCCTTCCTTGGCCTCTGTGGCCCTGGGTCTATGTTTTCTGTTCTTTTCCCTATAGGTTGTACATGACTAAGCTGCCTGTGTCCTGGGAGGGAGGACACATGTCACCTCCTTCAGTGGCATTTGCACCTTTACCATCTCTTTTCAGTGTTTTCTCCACTTTACCTTTTCCACCCATTCTCGGCATCACTTGGTTTCTGTCTTTGGAACCTTCCTCTTTCCCTTCACACCTTGGTATTTGGCTGGGAAAAGCCAGAGCTCCTTGGCTTCCTTCCCTGCTTCATCATTCTCAACATACCCATTTGCCCTGTCACTCATACTTGGACCTTCCTTGTGTTCTTTCCTGTCTTCTCCTTTTTCTTGTCCAGGCAACTCACTCTGTCCAGCCAGCTCTTTCTCTGACATCTCATACATGATCCTCCATCCTTGCTACTGCAGAACAACCGTTGTGATGTGCCTTGGTCATTCTCCCCCTTGTCTAGGGCAGTCTCCTCTTGGCCTCTCTATTTCACTCCTTCCTTCCCTCTACTCTGTTCAAAATGTAGCAGGTAAGACCCTCTTCCTCTCCAATCACTTGGCCTGTGTGATGCTCTTCTCCACCTGCTGCCACCTCCCATTGTGTTCAAGCTGTTTGATTCCCAGTTTTTCAAGGCCATAGGTGACCCTTGTGACTGGTTGGTCAGACATCCTGCAGGACACAAACCAGTGCCCCCCCAAATGAGCCCCTGCCGCAAGTTGCATTACTACAGTTGGACTACAGCAGCATTCCTTTTAGAAAGGAATTTGATGTTGGTTTGAAAACATTTGTACTGCCTTTGATAGGTTGTTTCAGTAATTATTTACCTTCACTGCTAAAAATGGGCATTCTGTATTATTGGGAATTTTTGTAGTATCTGATTTCCAGCCCTTGGAACATTTACATCTTTTGTCTCCTAGATTTAAGAGCACGTCAGTCAAATTTCTGGTCTGTTGTAGCTACTCACATTCCCTTGTACTGTCTCTTTGGTTAAGTAAACAGTTTAAGCACCTTGAGTCACTATAAGCATATTTTCCGACCCTCTAATCTTTCTCTTGGCTTTCCTCTTAGCTTTCTCCAGTGCTTCAGGATCACTGTAGAATTATGAATCTCCAAAACCCACAAAATATTCCAGTAACAGTTGTGCTTGTGCTAAATTTCAGAATAATTTGGACTTTCTATTCTATGTTCCCTTGTTAGTGTAACAAAGGATCATATTGGATCTTTTAGCCACTGGTTTAAATGGCCAGGCTTTGTTCAGCTGATAATCTACAGAGTTACTGCTTTGTAAGCTGTAAGTCCAACCTTCATTTTTGCTCCTAGGTATGCAATCTGACTTTCGTGTCTGTTGGTGTGCATGTTTTTGCTTATTTACCAAGCAATCCGTATTGTTCTGTAACAGTGGTCTGTTCTCTTCATTATTGGACCCTGTCCCGAGCTTTTTATAGTTTACAGACTCTATCAGTAATGTTGTTCTAGTTTTCTTTCAGGCTATTAACAAAATACCCGGAATTTGTCCCTGCTTGAGCTAGTAACACATCCTATTGCAAGTAATTCCTCAGTTTCTGTTCCATTTGGAGCTAGTCTATTTCTAATATATTTAATATGGGCCCTATTTCTCCAGTATTACTCTAGTTTTTGTTAGAAAACCAGTAAAGCATTTTGTATCAAGTCAAGTATGAAGTGGTCTATGTCAAAAGCATTACTTTTATCAGTCAAATTTGTAATTTTGTCAAAAAAGGTATCACAATAGTTTGATGAGATTTATTACTCATATACTTGTGGTGTTTGGCGCTGGTTGTATTATTCCACTTCTTTTCTTTTAATTGAGTCTCATATTAGCTGCTCTGTTATTCTGTCTGAAATCAAAGTCTGTCTGGGGTCCTTGTGGTAACTTGGTTTGTTCTACTTACCCTTTTTAGGCATTGGCACCACATTAGCTTTCTTCCATTGCACTGGGACTTAATCCATGCTTCAAGCCTTGTGCAAATCAGCAGCAACAGTCAGAAAGTTGTCCAGACCTGCTAATTTAAACATATTTACTTTCAGTAGCTATTGTTAGAATAGAAAATATTTCATAGTTATCATATGGTATGATTATATCACTGAATAAGGAATAGCCATATTTATTTAACATGTCTGCCTTGCCTGCAATATCATTTGCAATTTCACTGTCTTCAACAAGCAGTGGACTGGTTAAACCATGACAATTACCTACTGGTATACTTTTTCTTATTTTTATGTTAATTTTTACTTCTATTTTCACTTCCACTCAAAACTGGACTTTTAATTTTCACTATGGGATCGTTGCTTTTTAAAATTTTAATAAAATATTGTTAAACAGTTCCTAATTATCCTTCATAGTTCTCAGTTTAAATTATTTCTGACAAATTTGTCTTGGCTTTTTTCAGCTTTGTTAAACTGATCCTTTTTAAAGTGCCAGATATATGCATTATTATTTGGAGTGTCATTTTATTTATGTACAAATGTAATTGCCATATTCACTTATGCTCATGAATATACTTAAATTTAAACTGTTTTTCAAAATTACATCTACTGTGGAATTCCTTTGTGCTGGATGCACAAATTTTGAGTTAGTAAATTTCTCGATGTAATTCCAAGAGCCCCATGGTAGCGCCCTGGTATAATTTCTTTTCATTTCCTATCAACATCCCATTCATACCACCTCATTCCTCTGTGTCCATTGTGTTCCAGGCACCTGCTTTTACAACCACTCTTCTAGCTCCCTTCTTTTAACTGACCCATATAGCTTAAAAACAGATCAGTCAGTCCTGGCTCTTTCTATCTAAAAATAACCATGCAGAAAGAGCCTCCCCTGGGTCTAATTGCTATTATTTTCTCTGTAGACATTTAGGTAATGACTGTGTCTTCTTCTGTGATGTACAGCACCAAGCACTTTGACTGTGCTTCACAAGTAGATAAAGACATAGTCCATTAAAGACTTAATTGCTTTGATGAATTATTGGTCTGCCTTGGTATAGCGATTCCCACGGAGCAGAACTCCTGCTTTCTTCTCTCTGAAGGCACAGTATTTAGGGAAGGATGTTCCTCATGACACATTTCTGAGCACAATTATAGTAACTGGTCTCTTCTCTTGCTGCAGCTTGCTAAGTTTTCAGAGGACACTCTCAGCAGCTACACAGAGATGGTATCTTCTCAGGTACTATTATTATGAATTGTTTTCTTCCATCTTCACTGCAGAACTTCATTATATCCTTTCCCTTCCTCTCTGATCTCCTGCTTGTTCCTAGACCCTTTTTACTTGTGTCAGTTGTCCCGTGTCACTCATTTGCTGCTTTAATTTGCTATGCATGCAGGTTGCATGTCTTTCTCCTACACCTTCCCCTGTAAATGCTGCTCTGCTGACCAGAGATTGAGGTGACTTTGATACTGAGTCCAGTTGTGCTTTTCTGAATATTGCAAATGGTTTGAAATCAACTTTTTCTGTCCTGAAGAGAGTACCTCTTTCAAGTCCTCCTGTTCCAGGAGTAAAATAAACTTTTTGTGGTGTGTGTCAGAAAGAAGGGAAGTATTTCGATTGTACCAGAAAAACCTCCTTCAAGCCAAAACTAAAGAACAGAGGGGATAGCGGTCAGCACCAAGACCAAATGTGAAGAGGGGAGCATGGGATGTTCAGGCTAAAAGTCTGATCCTGTTTCATAGGCTCCTTAACAAGCTTAAGCACATTACTAGTGCTTCCAAAGCTGGGGCAAATAAACATTCAGAAGACCTTTTTCTGGGGGAGGAACTGCATCTGGCCACTCTATAAATTGCATCATCCAGATTAAACAGGTGCGTGGAGGAAAGACACTTTTCTGTCTAATCTAGCATTAAGAGTCCCCTCTCCATAAGGAGGCAGATGGACTCCAGGACTGATTAAAAATCCCTAGATATTATAAGAATCAATTCATATCTCCTTGCTCCCAGCCACACAGAGGAGTACACATGGATGCACACACCCCCCCACGCTTCCTTTGCTGAATATTTTGTTGTCTTCCTGTTCCAGTTCATCATTTAGCTGAGATGCTTTTCAGGTGTTAAATGGGAGTCATTTGAGCTGACCTTCGTCATTGGAAAGATCTGCTTCTTTCCTTTTGTACTTACGTAACATTTTTGCTTATGAGAAACTGGTTTAAAGAAGAGCTTTTTTTCTTCCTGGTGATAGCTCATGATTGTTTTGCATTTGAGCTTATGGCTGTACTAACCCTTAGGATCTAAGGAACCTGATCTAAGGAGCTTTGGGGGAAGTGCTCTGCAGTGACAGCATTCCAGAACAATAGCTAAAAAGCAGTAAAATAACTGTAATGCAAACCTGGTTTTGCTGGCTTTAGGAGTGCACAGAGGAAAACATACAGCTCTGGTGCTTGGATTGATTGCTGCCATCCAGACTCCCTCTGAAACATTTTCGTGTGGAAGATGAAGGGTGCCAACTTCACATTTTAATTTTGCAAAATGTCCCCTTCTTTCAGTTTATTACCATGTTGATTACAATTCATTTCTAATGATGGAGTAGTCAGAGCACCTTGGCTTTATTTCCAACATTGTTACTGCCTCAGTAAGTAACCTTGGGCAAGTCGCCTCACCACAGTGACTCCATTTACCCAATTTGCAGTATGGTGATCGTAAGCTTAAGGCCTCAAACTCTATAATCCAAGGGGATGAGAGTTACTTTAGGAAAAAATACGAAGAGGCAACAACTGATTCATCCCAAATGAAATCACTTCAGAATTCCTTCCTGTGTTTTTGGATAGACAAAGGTAGTTTCACTGAATTCTCAATTCAACAATCAGACTGTCTTTTAGCATCTTCTGGAAGGGAGAATAAATGCCTTTCCCTTGAGAACATCAGCACCATATCAGTTAACAGGTTCCCATGGAGACCGATGTTTATCTTGCAGTGTATCACTGTGTTGAACCTGAAAGCAGGTAATGTCATACTCCCTTTCTTCCTTCTCTCCTGTCATCTTTCACTGAATGAATCTTTAATTGGTTGATGTCCTCTGCTTCCCTTGGCAGGAAATGATACGCTGTATCTGGAGCCACTTCCTCTGTGTTTTAAAAGGCAAATCTCCAACTCTGAGCTTCACTTCCAGCTTGCTCCATAGTCTGGGATCTGTCACTGTGAGTATTGCTGGGTTGTCAGAAGGAGGAGCCCTAGATGGATGCTTCATTTGCATTGTTGTGTCATCCTTCCCTGAGCATAGACTGTTAGCAATCAGTTCACTGCTGGAATTAGAAACCCTTTAGGCACCCATCTTTGTAGAAGAGTTTATAACTGTCTTGTCTTGTCCAAGCAGCACATTTACAGGCTAAAACGATGGTCAGAGATACTCTGTGGCATCTAACAGGGATGTCTGTATTTTCCAGCTCTGGTTCTGGTCCCATAACCCTCTTGACTCCTGTTCAAGAACCAGCTGGTTTGGGTCCTTGATAAGGTACTAGCTGGTGAAATAGATTCAGTAGTTGCTTTCTTCCCGTGGTCTTCATGCCTAGTTTTGCAATATCCTGAGATAAAATTGGTGTTAAACAACCCATCAATCCTGCTAGAGCAAGTAATTCTCAGATTTCTTGGAGGGTTATTAGGTGCAGTTTCTTAAGACAGAAGGTTGCTGAAGGAGAGACTTGTCTATCCTCCCATGTGTTTATTCAACTTGCGATATTTACAACTATGTGTGAACACTGAGACATGTTTTCACTGAGATTTTGCTTTCTTGGGGGTGTTGTGGTATGTTCTAGGTGCTCTGCTGTGTAGACAAGCAAGGGATTCTTTCCTGGCCAAACCCCAGCCCAGAGACTGTACTGTTCTTCAGTGGGAAGGTGGAACCACCTCATGATAGCCATGAAGATCTGACTGATGAGCTCTCTACACGGTCCTTCTGCCATCCTGAGATGGAAGATGAGGTGAGGGATATGTAATCCATAATGTAGTATGTTGGCTCTAATCATAGTTTGACTGACACGCACAATGTGGTATTATAGAGGGGGCCCTTTGCTTGTGGAGAAGTCCTGTGCCATAATTCTTTGCTTAGGAGATAAAGAAGCAGTGAGGATGAGATCCTCTTCTACAGGAGTCCTAAAGCAGAATGTGAATCAGCAGTGGCTCATGTTCAGCCACTGAATGACCACTGTTCATTTTGTTGGTCTGTTGCAGCCCCATGAAAGAGATGCTTTGCTTTCTGGCCCCCTGGCAGACACAGTCCACATGACCAATGAGCAAGAGAGGAACTGGTCTAGTGACCCTCCAAAGGCTCCTGATGCCCATGCCCACCGAAAGCCAAACAGCAGAAGCAAGCATCCCTCTGGGTCCAATGTGAGTTTTAGCAAGGACACGGAGGGTGGAGAGGAGGAACATAATCAGGTAAGACATACTGAAGGGGCACACAATTAGTCTTGTGTGGAGCTATAAGACAGACTTAAACCTGTAGAGTCTCCCCTTTTGCGAATTTAATTGGGAATTCCCTGTGGGATTCTAGGCAAGCTGTTTTCATTGTAACCAATTAGAATTTTCCTGTCTGTTGGACCAGGTTGTTGGTGACAGTGAGGTGTTGGCTTGTGAGGCTGAAGACTTTGTGTGTGACTACCACCTTGAGATGCTTAGCCTGTCCCAAGACCAGCAGAACCCCTCCTGCATCCAGTTTGATGACTCCAACTGGCAGATGCACTTGAATTCCCTCAAGCCTCTGGGCCTGAATGTGCTGCTTAATCTCTGCAATGCCAGTGTGACAGAGCGTCTGTGCCGCTTCTCTGACCACCTCTGCAACATTGCCCTCCAGGAAACTCACAATGCCGTGCTGCCTGTCCACGTGCCCTGGGGCCTCTGTGAGCTTGCCAGGCTAATAGGTAAGGAGAAATTGGATGAGCGGACACAGAGAAATCAGAGCTGTCAATAGACACTTAATCCTTAGAGAGCACAAGAAAAGTATTTCCCCAGTCCTGGTTCCTGAGAAGGTGGAATTACAGAGCTGACTCTGTTGTTGTTTGGTTGCCAAAAGAGTCTATTAAAGAGGTTGCTTTTGGCAAGTTCTGACACTGTAGACACTATCAAAGGAACAAATGTCATCAAGGATATTTCCAGCCAGCCCTGGCTAGGCTTGGTATTCTTCTGGCTCAAGTCTGCCAATCTCATCAGGAGACAAAGAATAGCTGCTAATGGAATAGCTGCTACCTGTCTTTATGGTAATGCTTTATCAGGAGTTTGGGTATAAATAATGTGAGGTACCTCAGCTCATTTTATAGATGGGAAAACCAAGGCATAGGGGAGGTAAAAGGTTAGCAGCAACACTAGGATTAAAATCTGGAAGCTCTTGAACTCACTTCTGTGCCTGTCCTTCAATGTCACAGTTCCTCTCTTCAATGAACCAGAAGCAGGAAAGTTGTAATCACTAATAACATCTAGTCCTTCTGAATGTTTTTCATCATAGATCTTGAGCCACCTTGGTGTAGATGCACAGTGAGCACAGAGATGTCTGGGAAGATGTCAGTATGAGCACAGGCAAAGTGGGTGACGCAGAAGCAGGAGAGAGGACTTTTCTTTTGCTTTGGTTAGAGTCTAATTTTTCTCCTCCTTATGTTCATGTTTCAGGTTTCACACCAGGTGCTAAAGATCTTTTCAAACAGGAGAACTATTTGGCCTTGTACCGCTTGCCAAGTGATGAGATGGTTAAGGAAACAATGCTGGGGAAGCTTTCATCGATCACCAAGAGGAGACCACCCCTGAGCCACATGATTAACCTGTTCGTGAAGGACACCACTACCAGTAAGGCTGACCCTTTCTTTGGGCATCCACTTGGTACAGGAGGATCTTTTCCACAGAGAGCCTAGAAAATGTCAGACTGGAAATAGCCTGGAGTCCCTATGGGGTGATAGCCTTGCTCTGCCTACGGCCAGTACAGATACGCTCAACAAACCTTAGTGATCAGTGCTGTGGCATACTGAGGGGGAGAAATTCTTCCCAGCTCTGGCTCACTCCAGAATCATAAATAATTTTTTAAAATTATCTTAGCTAGCATATAGTAAACCTGTTTTCTGGGACCAAACAATAGTGCAGAGCAAGGTGGGGGTTTTGCTGGGTTTTGAATAGACTTCATTATGGTAGTGAAACTGATACTGCACAGGGTTGAATACTACTCAGGATTTTAGCTAGTGATGCTCATCCTTCTGATAACCCAAATCATAAATCATTATCTTAGTTTGTTGTCTAGTATATTATATTGCATACTCTATTTCTATATTGCATACTAATAAGAAATCACAGAAATCCCATGCAAACGCATGGTGACCATGAATACAACACCTGAAGCCATCCTGACTTCTCCACTCCTTCTACTCCTTCCTATTCTAATATGAATGGGCTAGGATGGAAAGGATGTACTGCTGGGCACTGTGAGGTCTTAAAGCACCTCAGGAAGATTTAACAGCTTGCCGGTCAGAGCTCTTAGTCTCTTTGTAATACCTTAAGTTGACTGAACTTGGCTCTCTGGAGTTGACATATGTTCAATATTGAATCTGAAATGTGATTATAATGCTGGCTAGAGATTTACCAGGTAAACTGTCTTCTCTTGCCCAATTCTTCTTAAATTTGTATCTTAATGTGGGGAGGAGCTTTTTCATTTGTCCTGATTGCTGCTATCTTGCCTTTGTGAGCAAGAATTTTTCTGATGCTGAGATCTTAGTACAGGGAAAAACCTTTAATGTTGCCTCATTTCAACTCCTTATCCTCATTTTTAAATGGTTTAGTTTAGAGGCTGGAGCTCAGACAAATACGCGTGTGACCTGGATTATGCTGTCTAGAGTATATTCTAAGACGAATTTTGCCAGCAGGGTTAGTTAACCATTGGAACACCTCTTACATGATGGTCTTGTCCCTTGAAACTTTCTAAATTGTGTACAACCAGAAATAATGGATTACGCAGATAATATTGGGTGAAATCAGATGACTGTTTATGCAGAGGAGTCAGACCAGATGATCATAACTAACGTTTCTTGATACATTAGTTTTGAATAAATCTTTGAATCCACCCACTCCCATGATGTACTGAAGTCAAAGGGAGACACATAATAAATTCTACAGCTGTAGGAGAAATAGGAGGTAGCATATCTGTATGTTCCCTTGCTATTTCATTGAAATATGTGCCTCACCATCTGGCAGTGTTGATCCCAAATCCATAGTAACCACATGGAAATGAGGGGCTCACCGGCGTCTTCAGTGGAGTAAAATGGCTTGATACCATCTCTGTCTTCCCTTGCTATAGTGGCACTCAGATTCCTTTTGCTCTGTCTCACTGGCTCAGATATAGCAGCTTGGTTCTTCCTAATGAGTCCCAGCAGTCATGAATGGCTAGTCATACTCCCTGTCCTATTCATTAGTTTTCTCCCTTGTGCCAGAGAAATCCTGGCCTTCAAGTTCATGATTTAGGAAGGGAAGATGCTGAGCTTGCTTTACTGGCAATGACAGCTGAATGAACTCCTTCCAGTTTATAGTGCGTGCTGTCACTGTTGTTTACCCCTTAGAAGGATTGTCGTGTGGGATGCTGATGATACTGAATGGGAAATGGATTGCAATTGCTGTCAGGCGTGAACGTAGGTATGTGTGTGCACGTGGTCATCTGCAAGCTCTTGCTCTGTGTCCAGGGCATAGGTTTTGCATGGATCAATAAACAACTCTTGTTCCCTCTTTCCTAGCAAGGACTATCTAACCGTAGGAGCAAGGTGGGAAGGATTACGTGTTTATATAATAAAATTAACCAGAGCTCTGCACAAGTACTCCTTTGTGTCCCTGAAACAGGCTCCTTCTTTCACACACAGCTCCTATTCGTCTTGGAGGTTTGTTATGCTGATAAACTTGGCGTGTGATGACTATTTATAGCAGAAAGCAGAGAGCTGCTATGTTTTGGAAAAATCCTCTGGTGTTCCTGAAGGTCCCTGCCTGGTTTGTGCGAGTGGATATTCTTGGCTCTTGATTTCACCAGCTAGTGTGAGCATTTGCAGTCAGGAACAATGCCTGCAAGAAGCCCTTGGGCTCATTTTTCTTGGCAGTGATGTTTTTTTCATTAGATCAGCTTTGAAGCTGTTGGGGGCAAAGTCACAGAGCAGCTGGAGGAGGGAACCTAGACAGTGAAGTCTACGTGCATGCAATGTTAATGTATCAGTGCTAATGAAAGGGAGCAGGAAGCGTGGAGGGGGAGGCAGCCCCGCATCCTTTAACTTTTGTCCTGTGCCTGGGGCCTGCATCAGACAAGTGACATCACACACCTTTGAGAAACACTTTTTAACACCCCTGTCTACAAGAGGGAATGAAAGATTTTAAGTCTGTATTAAAGAATAAAGTAGGGAAGGGGGGGGGAAACAGGACAAGCTGTGGTGTCCATTGATTTTCAGTTCTTCCCTGATCACAACAGGAGTTATTTTTTTAGAGGCTGTTATGTTGAACTTTTGACCCATCCTGACTTAACACTTTTCAGGACCCTTTGTGAAAAAGGCTGCTATCTAATGGGTCACACTGTTAAATTATCTTCTGCTACTTGAATGGAAGGTATTCAAGAGTAGCTCTTACCCTTTAGATCCATGCCTGGCCTAAAATTGCATGCACTTTTCAGTGTAGGCAGACTTTGATCCCCATAGGCTCATAACTGATGCTTGTACTCATGAGAAGAGGCACACAGGAGTATCTTTTCTTTTGCTGCATTGGATACAGGAGCAAAATATTATCCCACCTTCTGTAGGAGCAGGATTGTTACACAGTGTAAGGGGAGAACAGGAACTGACTACGTGACTCACATTTTATCACAGCCTTGTTTGAACTCACGGTTAGACAAATAGCAGCTGAATGCATATCATCCAGTCTTGAATAATTTCTCGATGGAGACTGAAGACTTTCAACAGAGGGAAGGGGATATCTGGAGTGCATCAAGGCAGCTTGCGGGAACACTCGCTTTTAGCATATAAGGGAGCAGTTGGTATGAGATCCCTTTCCTGGGAGCCAGTATATGTGATGCTGACTCATTGTTCTCCTACACTTCAGGCACTGAGCAGATGTTTTCTCATGGGACAGCTGACATCATCCTCGAGGCCTGCACGGACTTTTGGGACGGTACCGATATCTACCCCCTCTCTGGCTCTGACAGGTGGGCAGCTTTGTCATTTGCTGCATTCAGGAGCTCCAGATAAATTGCAGAGGGAACCTGGTCACTCTTTGTTAAAATTTCCTTTACTGATGCTTGTTAAGCTATTTAATAGAAGCTTCAAGTAGGTTATGAACATGAGCTGTCTCCGCTTATAATTAATTGTTATAATTATAGCAATGTAAGAAATTAGATAGCAACAAGCAATCTGTTGGACTGTAAGACTAAGCCACTTCTTACTGTATCTGTTAACATATTAGCCTGTTATAAGTGGACTCTGACTATGTAGTAGGACCATGAATTATAATCAGGTCATATGCTGGTGGCAGAGAATTTTTTTTGTTGTTCAAGACAAATGCCTTGTCTTACATGAAATGCAAAGTGATGAATTCTACCTGCTGTTGACAGCTTCAAACCAGTCCGCCACAATGCATCACACCCTTTTAGTCCTGCTGCAATATCTGACAGTGTCTGTTGCATTTTCATCTATAGGCTAAATTTCTGTTCCTGCTAGCAGAGCAGACCAGTAATGTTTAGTTTCATTGAATAGCAGCACATTGTTCTTCTAAGTCTGCTTATCCTCAGGTGTAAGAAAACTCCTACTGGTCCTTTTTGGAATATTTATCATCTTAGAAGCCAATGAAAAGTCCCATGTATAGTCTAATTTGTTACCTTTGTGAGTTCAACATAGAGAAGGTACTCTACATTATTCCAGTGACCGAATATTGAGTAAACAGCAACTTCACATACAGGTCCTGGGACCCAAACTCTGAAAGGGGATAGGAGAAAAGTCTGTTACTGTAACTATCTCTGCCATAGATTTTGTCATATTGTCAGAGTTGTCAGTTCCTTCCTTGGCATTTATCTCCCTACAGATAAATTCTCTCTGATGAATTAAGCTTCTGCTGTCATGGAGTGAACTTCCTTGGAGTCATCTGGCAGCCATATAGAGCATATTATATTAATAAGTGTATTCAAAGAGTACTGTGTTCATACTCATCAATCTGTCTGGTGAGCAAATGGAAACATTCACCACTGCCCCTGTTGGAATATGTGGGTTTTGTTGCCCTGTAGTGCCTGCAGCTTAGAGAATGCAGAAACAATAAGGAAAGGCTTTGTCAGAGTCTTTGACCACTCCTCATGGAATACATTTTTCCAAATACCCAACTGGTGATTTCTACATTGAACTACAGTGTACGTTGTCAGAAATGCAGCACGTTTCTGCTAACTTTGTCTGTTTTTTGTCTCTTCCACATAGGAAGAAGGTCTTAGATTTCTATCAGCGAGCCTGCCTCTCAGGGTACTGTTCTGCCTTTGCATACAAGCCAATGCATTGTGCCTTGTCCTCCCAGCTCAATGGCAAGTGCATAGAACTGGTGCAGGTCCCTGGGCAGAGTGCTATCTTCACATGCTGTGATCTCCCTGGAACGACTCCCATTAAACAGAGCAGTCGGAGGAATAGCTGGAGCTCAGATGGTATGTGTCTTCTGTGCTGTCTATAATAAGGTCTGCTTCTGGGCTTTCTTTCTGATCAGTCTAGAGCTGTAAGAACATTGTTATTCAGAGTAGCAGATGGAAACTGAGAACTAAGGGTTTCTGAAGTAGATGCATTTCCAGAGGAAGTAATGATGTAGCAGCTGGTAGGTATGTTTCTAGTTAAGGTATTGAAGCTTGCAGAGAAATTCTTCTACTTGTGGGAAGTCTGTTTCTTAAAGCAGGCAGCTGAGAGTCAAGACTTCTGGGTATTTCGATACTTGGTTTTGTCTAATTTGTCTAATTTTATGGAAATCACATATGTTGGGTTTTTCAAATGAATTAAATGTATGGTGGTATGTGACTATTCTTCCTTGATGGATTTTGTTGCTGTGCTGAAGGAACTGATTCCCACTAGGTGAATTGTACATCTCCTCCAGAACAGCAATGGAAACTGAGAAATAAGCACTTACCATTACATAGCCTCCAGGAGGCTCTTTTAGAAAACCAGTCTTAATCTCTTTCTGCCTTGGTCTCCCATTCTGTAAAATGTGAATAATAGGGTTTCCAACAGCTGGGAGGCAGTTGTGACTGTTTTCAAAACACTTTTCAGTCCCACCTGTGGCAAGCTTTGTAATTGTGTGAAGTGTTTTATTATTTTGTTCCTCATGCTGCTGCAGCTCCCATTCACCACAGGCTGATCTGGTGATGGTGAAGGAACCCTGTCAAAGAGCCTTTGCAGGCTCTTTGGGAGTGTCTGCAATGTCACTGGAGGGAATATGATCCAGTTCCTTTGCATCAGCCCCTCATACTCTGATGCCACTCTGCCTCAGCCAGACTCGCCATGTTGTTTAAGCACAGTATGATGTGTTTAAAATGCACATGTGAACATTATGCAGCATACATCCTTTACCTTTCTGCCCCAGTTCCTTGTGACTGATCCCTGTCTTCTGTTTTGTATTTCTCCTTTCCATGCTCGCTATTTCACACTTCTATTCTTGGTTGCATATGTGGGGATGTCCTGAAACTGTTTCTGTGATTGGGTATGCTGGGACAAATGGATGTCTCTTCATCTTTCTTCCTCTGTGTGTGTGTGTATATCTGCATGCTTCTGTGTATCTGGGTACTGTATCCTTGGATGTTATCTTGGTGGCCTCTCCCACTATGTGTGCTGTTGTCTGATGCACATGTGGCCCCTTGTGTCTCAACGTGATTGCATGTTGTTTGCATGCCTGAAGAAGGGATTGGGGAAGTGATGGAGAAGGAAGACTGTATCCAGGCTCTGAGCGGACAGATCTTCATGGGAATGGTCTCATCTCAGTATCAGGCCCGTCTTGACATTGTCCGCCTCATTGATGGACTGGTCAATGCCTGCATTCGTTTTGTCTACTTCTCCCTGGAGGATGAGCTCAAAAGCAAGGTAAGCTGTCTTTGCTGAACCCCCTGAACTTGCATGTCCCCTGGTTGTCTGACTGGACAGTTTAGCTCCAGTGCAATCTAAGGTTAATCTGATTCAGCTAGCTAATGGGTCCAGAAGGTACCTACACTCCAATATGGCATTGGTCTGCAATACTCTGGCCTGGGCAGCTACACTAAAATCTTTTGTCTGCTCACCTACAGGTGTTTGCTGAGAAGATGGGTCTTGAGACTGGCTGGAATTGCCACATATCTTTAACACCTAATGGTGATGTGCCTGGCTCAGAGATCCCTCCCTCTAGCCCCAGCCATGCTGGCTCTCTGCACGATGACCTACATCAGGGTGAGAGAACTGCGCCTAAGCCACTTTGAATGCCACGTGTTTCCTGGATGGTTCTTTTAAACCCATTCATAGGTTCCTGTGTCCTCACCAGATACCTGATCCTTCAGAGCTTTGAGCACAAAACTGGATGGGCCTGAGGTGTGTGTGTGTGTGAGCGAGAGCGCCTTACATTTATAGCCTTTCTACCCACTCAGTACCGCAGTTGTTGGAAACAAACATCCTTCTGTGCACCAGCTGTCATGATTTTACAACTGCTCATTAGTGCTTTTGGTTCTTGCTGGGGCCCTGGTCAAGCCACTGAGGGTCTCTTGCCTGTGCATTACTCTTTTTTCTTACTTCAGGTGGGATTTCTTTACTCTCTTCTTCCCCTAGCAGAAGAAAGAGAGCAGAACAGATAAACTATCTTGTCTCAAAAGAGCAGAGACTAGGCTCACGTATCTCCATCTGAGCAGATTAGTCATCTAAAAATACTGCATTTTAGATGACTGAGTGGGATCCAAGTGTTGCTAACCTAGAAAATCAGGCCTCACGTCTCCTGGCTTCTGCAGCGCCACGTGAATATACCATGTGGGTGGCAGAAGCAGGTTTGTGCTTATTGTTTATGCTGCTTCTCTCTGCTCCAGTTTCTCGAGATGATGTGGAGGGGCTTCTGCTGATGGAAGAGGAAGGGCACTCAGATCTCATCAGCTTTCAGCCAACAGACAGTGATATCCCCAGCTTCCTGGAGGACTGTAACAGGGTGAGGCCCCCTTTCCCTACACTCCTTGTGCTGTTGTCATGGTCAGCAGTATCACCTCATTACTCCCAGAGGGAATTCCTCTTCAAAGCAGATTGATTGACTGGTTTGCATTGGGACTCCTGATTTCCCCCACCCTCTTCCAGCTTGTTATCTAGAACCTGGGAAGTTTGGGATTCTCTCAGTTAATCACTTTTGCTGAACAGGTCTTTTCTTTGGAGTTTAGGAATGGAGATGATAACACATGGGGTAGCCTTGAGACCTGCATCTCAGTCTGTCTGGGTCCGCTTCCCATGTGCTGAGTAGGGAGTGGGAATGTCCCCACATTCCATGCAGACAGAATAAACTTTGTCTGTCCTCCAGCTGTGAGCCATGGCTGGTACTGCCCGGTAGTCAGAGTGCGGGACAAGCTCTTCCTGCCTCATAAAGAACTCAGACATGCTCAGCAGAGGTTACAGGAATATCAGAGATAGATGCAGATTAAAAAACAAAAAAATCTCTTAGGCCTGGTTTTAGAAAGCAAGAACCCTTCCCTTGCTGTGTGTTGATATGGCTGCAGTTGAAATACATCTAGTTGCTGGGAGACAGCACATAGTCTCTGACTAGATTCTCCACACAGGTAAAAAGTCCTTAGAAATCCTTGAGCACAGGTTTATCATGCTGATCTTACAAACCATGATGGTGAGCACAGACAGCTTGGCATGTCAGTGTAGAACTTCAGCAGAAGACTTTTTACAGTGGCTTGGGAAAGCCAGCTTCTGCCTGCAGGGACATAAATTTGTATCTGATTTTGAAGTTGCATAATTCTGGGAATCATAATTCTCATTTCAGCAGTTCCCTCTGACATGCTTCTCCCTCACACACACACACACTCCCCTGCTTAGTCTCTTCCTTCTCTTTTTCAGGCCAAACTCCCACGGGGGATCCACCAGGTGAGACCTCACCTGCAGAACATAGACAATGTGCCTTTGCTGGTGCCCCTCTTCACAGACTGCACCCCGGAGAGTAAGTGGCACAGAGCCTGGGTCTGTCCTACTACTGCCCGTGAATACCTTCCCCATCCATTTGCTCTGGCTCATCTGGGTGTGGACATGGGTGAAGGGAAGGGGATATAGTCCAGAAATCTAGAAGAGCATTTTGATATTAATGAGCCTCTATTACTACTTGTGGGAAGCCAGGTGTTAACTTCGTTTTAATGCAACTGTTCCCTAGCTACAGAATTGGGCTAAGAACCACTCCTTTCAATTTGCATCCATAAGAGACACAAAAGCAAACATCCAACATGCTGTATTTTTTTTATTAAATAGGCATTATTGGTGTGCCAGGAGACTTTGATCTCTGCTCACAACCCTCACTGCCTTATATAACTTGGAAATCACTTCCCAGAAGTGTTTTCCTCTGGCAGTTGCTGTTAACACCTTCTGCTGCTTTGCAGAGTTTTTGATTGCAGAGACCAGAAAGGACAAAATTTCTTTATCTCTCTGAGAGATACTATTTTATCTAAGAAAGGGGCTGAGTGCTCAGCTGGCTAATACCTGTCCAGTCTACAGAAAACGTACTAAGCTTCTTAATAATTTGGCATTTTAGGTACCTCTGGGCACAGTTTACAGTGCCAGTGAGAACCAGTTACAGCCCAGTCTGCCTAGGCATTCAGTGCCCAGTAGATTTCCTCTCTCTTTTTGACAAAAGTGGCAGTTCCCTACTTCATCTAATCCCTCACTGTGCTGCAGATCTGGGTGCACCAGTCATTTAGATAAGTTGTTTACACAGGAATCTGCAGAGGTTAGGTTTGGGGTTTTTTTGCCTGGAGCATTCTAGAAAATTCATATACACACAGAGCACTGTGCACAGAGCTACAGAAGAAAAATCAGATCAAACACCAGCTTTGATTTAGAGGCCCCGGGAGGATGTTGATAAAAAGATTGATGAAGGCTGGAGGTAGCAGTGGGAGTACAGGAACAGGGGCTGGCTCTGAGTATGGCTAAGTGTGGCACTGCTTTTTGAGTGGTTTGTTATATTCCCTCTGTTCCTTTAGACTTGGAACAGTAGCGATGTGCTGCTGAGCAGAATTTAAAATTGTGTATTTATTTTAGGTTTGAATTATTTAGGTTTATTTAATTTCTGCTGTTTTCTAACAAGACCATTTGATGCTGAAGCCATCTGTATTATATACCCAGGCTATACCTACAGCTCTGGTCTGAAAGAGATGTACTAGAGATGCAAATCTCTGGGTCACAGTTCTGTGAATCACAGCTCAGTTCCTGGAGGAGACAGGTACTCCGGGCACTTGGACTGCAATTAATTAGCTATCTAATTGTGTACTTTGACTTTGGATCTCACTATACATGACTGATGAATATCAGTTGGGGTAATTTTAAAAGATCTGACTGCTTGTTATCCAGACTGGAAAGGGTGTGTGAAACACTGCATCTTTGTGTGCATGAGATAATGCACTGTGTTTCTCCTTCTGTCCCTTTGCAGCCATGTGCGAGATGATCAAGATCATGCAGGAGTACGGGGAGGTGACTTGCTGTCTGGGAAGCTCTGCCAACCTGCGGAACAGCTGCCTCTTCCTGCAGAGTGATATCAGGTGGGGCAGGATCCAGACTCCTCCAGCTGCCTTTGCCTTGATCTTAGTGAGTGCCCAGCCATGGGTCACACCCATGTGCAGGGTAATGCTCAGAAGTGCTCTCTCCATTATTAGCTGCATTTGTCTCCATGAGGGACATTTGGGTGGTGTTGGATGGGATGATTACCTAGATCCCTTGACACACAAAGATATTTCCCTCCATCTTTGAAAGGAAGCTGTTACTCTTGCAGGCTCAACTATTGTGCACCAACTGGCATTACAGATGCTTCTCGTTGGGTGAAAGAGTGGAACTGCCCCTCTGGATCAACCAATTTGTTGACCTTGAACCACAAACCTACATATGTTCATTATTTCTTTGGGAATAACTGAAAGTCTAGGGAGATTGATCCTAGATTCATGTCACAGCTCAGGACTTCTCTACCAGCAAGGTAGATAGAGGTGGCACAGCACAGCATGATTTACAAGCTGGACTGCAGTGAAACATAGTTTCTCCTCTGGGATGAGGACTTTCGCTAATGCTCCTGTGTTGTCCTTGCAGTATAGCACTGGACCCTCTCTACCCATCTCGCTGCTCCTGGGAGACTTTTGGCTATGCCACCAGCACCACCATGACTCATGTCTCTGATGAGCTCACCCCGCTGCAGCTCTCAGGGCAACTCAACAGCCTGCCTTGCTCCATGTCCTTCCGCCAAGAAGAGAGTACCAGCATCATCAGGCTTATAGAGCAGGTAAGCCAGGCATGTCCCCTCTCTAGTACTCACCCCTCTGCCTGCAGCTCACAAAGAGCAAAGCCAGGAGTTGATGTAAGCATTCTTGTTGAGTTGCCCACAGTAAGCTGCCAGCATTAGCTTTGCTCCTGTCTCCTGTCCTTTGTTCAGGAAGCACAACAGAGATACTCTTCCTGCCTGGCCCTACCAGTCCAAGGTGTAGGGGGTGGCTTGGAAATGGTGCCTTGTGGCAACAGACCATGAATATTGTTCAACTGGATAAAGTATAAACTTGCAGAGATGCCTAGCCAGACAACAATGCAATGCTAGGGAGAAATGACCTCCAGAAACCTCCAGAAAAGCCAGGAGGTTTAAACAAACCTTACGCCTTGGCTAAATTCTGCCTTTCCTTCACAACCTCTACATCTAGGCAGCAGACCTCCCCCTTTTGCTTACAATGTGTCCAGATCCTCTTCCCTCCCACTTCCCCTGCAGGCCTCATGTTCTGCCCCTGCCTGCCAATAATTGCTCTTGGCTGATAACTGCTCCCATCACAGTGAAGGCTCTGAGGGCTTGTGCTTCCTTCCAGGCCAGGCATGCAACGTATGGGATCCGCAAGTGTTTCCTCTTCCTGCTGCAGTGCCAGCTGACCTTGGTTGTCATTCAGGTGAGTCCTGGCCTGGCCAGGGACAGCATTTAGCTCAGAGGACAGGAGTGCTAACACAGATATGGGTGGCTGCAGTAGGGCAGCCTTGCGAGAGAAGAAGGTGGCCTTCAGTCAGGTTTACACAGCATGTTTGGGGAAGTTACAGACAGAGACTATGTGATCTCAGCCTACATTGCACCTTCTCCCTGACCCTTCTACAGAGGTTTCTTTCCAACCTCTTTTTCCCTGGAGAAAAGCATCCCCTGCGGCACCTGCCCCAGCAGCCTGGAACATGTGGAGACGCTGTGCAGTGGCAGCCTAGTTACAAGCACATCCCAGTGTTTTGGGGGAGGATGGTGGCATCTTGGGTAACAATCCTGTCCTAGCACTGCTCACACTCTTCACTTTGGATTGTTCCTGTCCAGTTCCTATCCTGCCTGGTGCAGCTGCCCCCCATCCTCAGTACAACGGACATCGTGTGGCTCTCCTGTTTCTGCTACCCACTGCTCAGGTGAGTCTGTTGGACAGGGTGGAATCTCCTGCCTCCCACCCACAGGATGCACAGACCAGTCCCCCAGCCTCACTGTGTCCATGTTAAAAGAAAGCTGACATCACCCACAGCATGCTAAGAAGGCTGCAAGGATTATTCCAAGCACCTGCTTTGACAAGGTGCTTGGAAACACAAATAGGAGCATTTGTGTACTACTGTGTTAGTCCTGCCTGCTGTCCGAGAGCTGCTATATCTTGTGGCTTGAACCTCCAACTGAAAATCATCTTCTAATCCTGATACTGTTGCACTGGCTGGAGTGTGATGGAGACCCTACGGTGTCAGGCAGAGGCCAAGGTACCATGGATGGGTTTTTCCCCATCACACATTTGGAGGTCACCTCTCTCCCTGTCTGCACCTGCCATGAATGACACCTTTTACAGAATATGCTTAACGCAGTGGCCAGATAAGTGCCAATGCTCCAAGCAGTCTGAGGAGGTTATTTATGTTCAAAATGTTAGACACAGACAAAAAAGCAATAGTTCTGGTGCCTGAACTTGTTACTAAGAGACTAACTTACCTTTCTCCAGCATCTCACTCCTGGGCAAGCCTCCCCACAGCTCCATCATGACCATGGCAACAGGAAAAAACTTGACTTCCATTCCTAAGAAGGTAGGTGGCCCATCAGATTAAAATTGTTCACACATTTTTCTCTTCTACTTTGTCCCAGTGTTGATGTGTAGCTGAGACCCTGTGCCTTCCCAGCTCCCTTGGTAAATTGATCCATGGCATGAGCCATGCTATCCAAAAGCCTGGCATGGACAAGATGGGAATCCCTTAGTGCCAGTATGCCCATAGGGCAGATCCACAGTGCAGCATCTCATCTGTACTACAGCTTGTCTTTTGCAGCCACTGATTCCCTGATGGTTCATGCGGGGGAGGTTGGGCCAGTGACATTGGGCCAGTGACATGCCCATGTCATCCTCCTGCCTCTCCCTTATTCACAGACACAGCATTACTTCCTATTCTGCTTCCTGCTGAAATTCAGCCTGACCATCTGCTCCTGCCTCATCTGCTTCGGGTTCACGCTGCATGAGTCCTGCAAAGAAGTGAACACTACCAACCTCAATCTCACAGCCTGCTCCTCCATCATGCTGCACAGGTGAGGAACTGAGCCTGGTGCACACACACCCCTCACCCTGCAGGGCCTGTTGCTCTTGCCCTTCCCAGGTAGGACTGATTCCCCTCTAACAAGCTTCAGACTCTTGCATGATGGTTATACAGAGGGCTGGGTGCTCTCCCTATAGCCTTGATAATTGCATCTTTGGGGCACTTGCTCACTGTTGCCTCCTGGTGCTAGGACAGCCTGACTCCAAGCTCACAGTTCTCTCAGCTGTCAGAGGAGAACATGGCACTGGTGGGAACAGGTCAGACAGTAAGTCCCCACTGTTGACTTCTTTCCTGTGTCCTCTCATTTTCTAGCAATGCTGATGATGCTCCTGACTGGTTTGGGACATTTTCCAATGCTCTTCTTGTAGCCCAGAAGCTCACAGCTGGCCTGATTGTTTTACACACAGGTAAGTCCCTGTTCCCAGATCCCCCTTCCCCACTCTGGGGGAAAACTTGCATCCTTTGCCTCTTTCTTTGCCCCCTATGCTAGAGCACAAACTCTGTGATAGAAGCAGACGCTGCAGCGGTCTCTCAGCACAGGCATAAAGCCCCTTGTCTTACTAAATACCCTAACAGATTAAAGACAGCATCTTCAGAGCTGATTCTGCCTCCTACCAGCTTGGTGAAGTGCTGATTCCTTTCCAGTCTCACCAGAAGAGCAGCATCCCTCTTTGCCTTTTTGTAAATCAGCTAGCAGCATCCTGCAGCTCTCCAAAAACATTCCCTGCCTCAGAAGTCCTTATATGCCTGCTGCCATTTTGTGAAGCACCCCATTTTCTTCCTCCAAACAGCACTGGTGCAGCTGTGACTACCCTGGAGCTGGAGGCCTTTTTAAACCCTCTGGAGGGTTTAAAGAGTCTCTGCTCCCTTTCCACCATGTCATGTGGTGCTGTGCCTTGGTGCCAGGCAGGGCATTGCATGTTGTGATGTGCGGGGTGTCCAGGCCAATAGAAACACTTCCTGATTTGAGAGGCAGCCCTGCTTTGGAGAGAGGTAGTGTTAATTATTATTTTATGTCCTTCAGATCACTGAGGCTGGGCAGGGATGCTCTGCCTGGCAGGTGGGAAATGCTGTTTTGAAGAGCCCAAGCAAAAGCTGAGCAAATGCTCTGTCCTGTGCAGACAGCTCTGGGTCTCTGGCTAAACATCTTTCTCTGGGCTGGAGCTTTCCACTGGTGCAGGCCTGCAGTCACCCAGAGACAAGGGCACCCTGCCCCCCGCTCCCTAGTTCTGGTCCTTTGCCTGATCTGCTTTAGCATGCCAGGCTGCGAACCAACCTTGGCATCCCCACAGTGAGTGATCCTGTGCAGTACTACTACTGCACTCCCCCCACCCTGCATATCTGGGGACTTGGAATTGCTGTGGGGAGTCTGGTTTGAAAGGAGCTTGAATGAAAAGTTGGTTTCAGGGACATAAACCCCATATACCTTTGGAGTAATATCTGTTGGTGTATATTATAAAGTGTTGTATCTGTGTGTGATGCTAAATAACCCCCTTTTCCATCTGTCCCCATAGTGTTCATATCCATCACCCACGTCCATCGCACCAAGCCGTTGTGGAAGAAGAGCCCCCTCTCCAACCGGTGGTGGACGCTCACTGTGGCTGTTGTGTGAGTATCCCCAGGCCCTGATGAGGCACTCCAAAATTCTGGAGGAAGGAGGGCTCTAGACCTGCTTCAGAACCAGTTTGCTGGTGCCAAGGAAAATGATAGTACATGGAAATTGATCTCCACTGCTGAATTGGTGAAGGGTCTCTGTTGTGAACTCAGGAGTGTTACATCTGGGCCCGAACCCTGATCTGCAGATCCTGGGAGGCTTGTTAGCTCTGCTGAGATTTCGTGTGTCTGTTTATGATCTTAGATTGCTGGGGCAAGTGGCACAGACTGTGCTGGACCTGAAACTCTGGGAAAACCTCAATTCTTCATTGACGTTTAACCACGTTTCCATCTCCCCGGTCTCATGGCTCCTGGGTTTTCTTTCCTTGGTCCTTGTTGTTATCATCAATGAGATTGTCAAGCTGCATGAAATCAGGTATGGGGGTAGTAGGGAAGATGGGGAGAAAGGGCTGGAGCCTCACTGCAGCCTGGCCTTGAGCTACAGAAAAATGATGCACAGGGAACAGGGTGGGGAATAAAAAGGAAAAGATGATTGCATTGTGTAAATCACCTGGCTATTGTGTGCAAGCTCATGTTCCACCTCTCAGAGAGGAAGTGCAGGGGAGGAAAGAGGGTCAGGGAAAGGCAGTGGCAGTGATTGGGAGCAGGAAGGGAGACCAAAATTTCCTTATCTCAAACCAATGAGAGGGAGACAGCCAAGGTCTATGAAATACCAGTATGGAATTGGAGAGGGCTGTTCTCTCCATCTTGTCCCATGAGGACAGAGAGGCATTGAATCACAGCAGAGGAAATATGTCTTCACACAGTGCCTGGACTGTGGGACTCATTTTCACGGGAAGTGGCTGAAGCCAAGAATTAGTAGCAGGCAAAGTGATTGGCTGTTCTTCCTAGCACAGGGAGCAGCTGGAGCTGGGAGTTAACACTAATGAGCATTGATTCAGGAAATGGGTTGGTGAGGAAAAGCAGTGGGGATTACAGGGAACCCTGGTGGGGACAGAGCCACTGTCTCTGTTCCTGGGAAGGGTTTCTGGACATTTCTCTGCTGTGTCTGGTGGCCCTGGAGATGGGACTTGGTTGGATGGGGAAGGACAGAGATGATGGGTTGCTCTCTGGATTTGATTCCCCTCCCAGGGTACCACAAAGCCCAGACCAGGGGCTTCCCTGCTTCTTGGGGCTGTGCAGCTCAGGAATCGCAGTGGGGCAGCCATGCTTGCCTTTCACCCTTCCACATGCTGACTCTCTTCTTTCTTCTGCCTTCTCCAGGGTCCGGGTCCGTTACCAAAAGAGGCAGAAGTTGCAGTTTGAAACAAAGCTGGGGATGAATTCACCATTTTAAACACTCCCAGCTCAAGTTTCCTGGAGCCAGGACCACACAGCTGCATCCTGCACTGGGAGAGTGGCTGCACCAAAGGCTCAGGGAGTTTTCCCTCACACATGCAAACCAGACAGCCTCCTTACAAAACTACATCAGAGCCTTCCAGGGGGCCCCAGGCAGGGCACTGCTATCAGGATCCCCCAGCAGGTATGCAGCCCCTCCCCAGCCTGCTAGGGTACTCTCAAGGGAGCCTGCAAGCTCTGGTGGCTGTTCAGGCTGCTCTTCCTTTATTTATTTATTACTAGAGGTTTTTGTTAGTATGGTGATGCTGAAATGAAGTGACTCCTTCCATCTGTGTGAGCAGATGGGTTTCCTGGACCTGGCAGGAGAATCTGGGGCCAGCAGGGGAGACATAGGGCTGCTGAAGCAAGAGATCTCTATTGAAACCCATTTTGTTTTTCCATCTCTGCGTGTGCCCCTGGATGATGTGTGTGTGCATGCCTGTGCATGCCCTCATCCACCTCCCTGTCCCTGTGTCCTAGGGCAAAGGAGCCATCTCTCTTGCAGCTCCAGGAGTGCTGGGTGCCAGGTGAGGACTGGAGCTTACATTCCCAAGGGGACACTGGGAAGGGTCTCTGGCAGGATGCTGGGAAGGCCCCTGCGATGGCCAAGCTGTGCCAGGCCTGCCCTCTAGCGTTGTTGCTGTAGCCATATGCCGGCTGTTAGAGTGCATCAAGAGAAGAGGGATGAGACGGGGCTTTAAGAAAAGCTGTCTGCATTTGACCCTAGTGATCTGGTGCAGAGTGAGTCAGGAGGGCAGCTCTGCCTGCCTGCCTGCAGGGAGTCGGCATGGCTCAGCTTCCTCCAGCCCTGTTGAACCAGGTCTTACCTGCTTTAACAACTCCCAGAGAGGTTTATAACTCCTCATTTTTGTGATTGGAATTGCTGTTCTGCTTCAGTAAAATGCCTGCTTGAGAGGGCCATAGCTAGAGATAAAACGTGAGACCTGCCTGTCCTGCTGTGGAGGGAGGGGGACATCTTTCCAGGCTGGCTGTCTGTATCTTGCAGTTGTGACTAACATGGAGCTGGTGGACGGCTCCTTTCCCAGTCTTGGGATTGTGCTGCATCCAGCACTTGCTCTCCAAGGCACAGGGAAACCCCCCTCATCATGTCTTTCCGTGATAATGTTTGGAAGTCTCTCCCTTCCATGCTGCTGCCCTCACATCTGTTCCCTGTTTTTCTGGAGGTCTCTTCTTCATTTGACTGGGGGAAACCTTCCCCTGAGGGCTGCCACAAACCATGATTTGCCCCAATGCAGCACACATGCTCTTGAGCTCTGAACAGACCCCAGCTGTACTGGGAACACTGGTGTCATTGTGGGCTGGCAGTTGAGGGCCACACAGGAGCACACAGGCTTAGCTACTGAAATACTTGCAGCTCATGGAGATGTTGACTCCCTTCCTAGTTCTAAAAACTGGCTAAAGCTCGTAAATCCAGACACTGTTTTTGCTCCCTTTACATTACAATATTAACACTACAAAATACAGCTGTTACTTCCCCTTTGGTACCCGAGAGTAACAAATGGCTGCTGGTCCTTCCCTGGCAGGCAGGGAGCTGGCTGGGAACCCTCAAGCTCTGCCTGGCTGCTCCACCTTGTCTTCCTTACATTTCAGCATAACCAGAGAGCATGCACACTACTGCGTGTCTCTAAGCAATACCCTTCTTCCTGCTGTGGGTCTGGTAGGAGAGCAAAGTGGGGGTACAGGCAGCCTCTGAGCTCTGCAGACAGAGGATGCTGGAGGGGGGCAGCTGAGGGTGCTCAGAGGTCTGGACCCTGTTCCTACAGCTGGAAAGTGGATGTTTAGATTCCATGCTGCTGGCAGGGTTGCATGGGATAGGGAGCCAGCAGCACACTGGGGAAACGTAGGGCTGCTTTCCTGCAACACAGCAGTATCAGGCTGCTCCTGCTTGCAGAGCGGGTTGGCCCACCTTTGCCAGCTAGGCTGAACTCTGCCTTCAGGGTTCCTGCAGAGCTGCCTGGCTCAGGGAGAGTAAGCTGCATCTTTCTCAGTCTCACTTAATTCACTAAATGCCAGCTCCAGATCCGTTACCCCTGGCACCTGAGAAATCAGCTTTGCTTTCTGATGCCAGGGTTGGCTAGCAGGTGGGATACAGTCTCCTCTGTGGCTGAGCTCAGCTGGAGTCAGAGGCAGCACCAAGCTGCTCACTGCTATTCCTGCAGAGCACCCCCCCGCCAACCTTAGCTCTTGCCCTGTGCCACTAACTGTTGTAGGTGATAAAAGGCAGCAGGTACCAAGGCTTCCTGCTGGCCACACCTTCCGCTAGAGGAGGCACCTCCAAGGTTTCCTTCTCTGGGTGATCACAAATGTTTATTTTCCTGCACCCTCCTTCCCCTGCTAGAGTTGGAGAGAGCCGAGGCGTATGAATGGAGCCTTTTGGATGGTCTTGCCAATGCCACCCTTCCCTTGGCCATTGAGGTATCTGAGGGTCAGGGTGCAAAGCGTCAGAAAGAAATTTCCTACATCAAGACATTTTTAAATGGTGTATATTTTATATTAAATTTTTTGGGATGTATGTAAAAATATTTGATTTATATTAAAACTTGTAAATTGTATAAAAAAAAACCAAAACCAAACCAAACCCAGACCCACACGCATCCAGTGTATGAACGGCAATAAATGATTGTCTTGGATAACACACACAGAGTGGGAGGGAGTTTGCACCCAGCAAAGCGAGGAGATAAAAATGTGTATGGCTGCTCGGGTCATAGGGTCCGAGTTACCTAGCTCACCTGTTGTAGGGACACAGCCTGAGAGCTTGATGCTCCTGGGACCCGGTCTGGGCACTTTTTCCCACTTTCTGCTCAGCTTTGGGCAGATCTGTCCAGCTCTGCATGCGTTTTCCTACAGAATAACAGTCTGGTTACCTTGTGGTCTCCTGGATCCCAGGCACAGCACATGTGGTTATTCCCAGGCACAGCACACGTGGTTATTCCCAGGCACTGCTTCAGTCGTGGCTGGTGGCACAGTTTGAAGCACTCTGAATGAAAGGTCAGGGGCGAGCTGGAACAGGCACTGCGAGCACTGGAGAAAAGCAGCATGGTGAGACGAGGAGGCCTGGGCTTCTTGTTCTGAGCAAAGCAGGACGTGGTGTCACTGTGGCCGCACTCTGATCACCAAGGAGGATGGAGGAGTGCTTTGCTTGGCAGGCAGGGGTAGCTGTGGCTTCAGACGTGCCCAAGCTGGGCAGTGGGGCACTGGAAGGTAGTGTTGGTCCCCAGTGCTCTCACCACATGTTATGCCATGGTTGTAAGACTCAAACTGAACATTAACCTCGCTGGAGGTGACAGCGGGACTCTTACCAGGGGAGATTATCTGAGGAAACCCAGATCTTAAGCACTCAAGGGGCAGGATAAAGCTGATCCTTGATGAACTTCAAACAGAGCAGGAGACAAGCTTGTGCAATTTGACACAAAGGAGACAACTAGGCAAAACTATCAAAAGGGTAAAATATGCCCCACTGTTTAATAGAATTTAGTCTTAATGGATGTTAGTGGAAAACAAAACACATGATTAACACAAACAGAGCAGATGGTTTAAAATCTGTTGTCAGTCTGGTGATTACACGGGCTATTTTTTCCCCTCACTGTCTTGCTGCACGGAGCAGGTGCAGCCGGGGTCAGTTAGTCCCAGTTGCAGCGTACATAACTTACATACCATACAGTAGCTTCAAAATAGAGATCTAGAGCTTAAAAAATAAGCATTCTTCTGCAAAATCAAATGTTTAATTCCCTTATTGACAACGAGAGCAGCATGGTGCTGCCCTCAGGTGGCTCAGACAGCGACAGCTCCACCCCAGTGTCCTCTTATCCCTGACCCTAGAGTACAAGACTTGCAGTTCTGGTTAGTAAATATATATAATAAATCACATTTAAAATATATACATTGGCCTTAAAAAAAACATTTACAGTTTATCAACACTGGAAAAAAAAAAACCTGGGCTTGTCCCAGGTTGACTCGTGAGAGTAAAAATCAGTTTTAAAAGGTTTCTGCAAACCTTTTGATAAAGTGCCACTGGTTGTAGCTATTTAAAAACAGTTGGGTCCATGATGTAGCACTTGCCTGTCAGACATGGTCATTTAAATACACTCAATGTGATGTATAAATCAGAGCAACCAACTAGCCAGAAGAGAAGTTGTCTTAACTGCCTCAAACTGACCTCAAGTCCCAGCCAACAATATTTTTTTTTTCGGGGCTTTTTTGTCTGTACTTTTCAGCCTAGAAGCCAGGCAGGCACCGCCTGCCCGCCCAGCCCATGGCACAACTGCCGCTCGTGAGCAGAGACCCATCCAGGTGGGCTCTGCTCACAGGGGCTGCTCCCTTTTCCGTGCAAGGGGACGAGGGGCTGCAAACAGTCCGATTCAGTCGCAAACTCTTAAAAGGATTGGGAAGCAACTGCCTCTTCAGCCACCTTCTCCCTTTCCAGTTTGGTTTTGCATTGGTGATTTTTTTAAAAAGGGGGGGATATGTGGATTTTTTTTTTTCTCCCCTTTGTTTGGAATTTTTGTAGCAAATGGCACATCAGTACAATCTTAGGTTCCCTTCTGGTGCTCTGATGCTTTCATTTGCTTGGCATGCTGAGTGCAAGCCAAGTTCGGGGCTCTTGGACATATTTAGACATGCACTACTAAACAGATCCTGCTAGAGAAATCTGTCTTCAAGCTATGCAGCCGTTCCTACCGCTTGGATGCGATGAACTCTCGCTGCTGTTCCCCTGCTGCAGCCGCGGGGCTGTGACTGCATCCAGCCCGTATGCACAGTAGCTGTTGCTGAGCTGAATTCACCCAGTGCACGCGGGGCCACCTCTCCCGCTGGGTTTTAGTGCTGCAAGGAAGCATCTCGCAGAGTCCCAAATGCTGCTACTGTTTAACAACGCTCACAGCGGGTTTTGTGCCAGCAGCTCCCCGCAGGGAGAGGGAGTGGGAAAAGGGACCATTTTCTCCCCAAAGAAGGGATAGGGGAGGAAAAAAAAAAGGGGGGGGGGGGGGGAGAAGCACTAACCACGCTGCTACTTCACCCTGGAAGCACCAGGGTGGTGGTTTGCGTAGGCACAGTGTCGGCAGAGGGCAGCCTCCATTTAGCAGCACAATCCAGTCAGACTGGCACAAATGCAGAGGCCTTCAGCGCTGCTATCACCATCCTCATCGCTCTGTGGAAGGGGCAGGTAGACCTCCATGTCCAGCAGGGCCATGGTGGAGCATCCGCTGCTTCGCAGGCTGTGCCAGCCCTGTCTCGAGGGATTTGTGGGTCCCACTGGAAGGATTTCGATCCACTTGGATTACACGCTGCCTGACGCTGACGCGTTTGGAAAAGCAACAAATAAAGCAGAAAGGTTCCTTCTCACTCCGCAAGCTGCCAAATTGCGACAAGCCCTGTCTTCTTTTAGCTGCTGTCAGGCCTTGCTGGGGCTGGGATCTGCTCAGTAAATAGCCAGCTCGGTGGTGGCTGCCCGGGGAGGTCTCTCCTTTGACACATTGTTGGCAGGGGATAAATAATAAGAGGCAGAACTCAGCAATGCAGCGGGGAAAGAGAAAGGTCCCTTGTGGAGGCTCCTCAGCTCTGTGCAAGGGAGCGAGGGCTTCTCCATGACCTCCAGGACCGCATGTACAGCCCCTCTGGGCTCTCCTGTTGCCAGTCTGGTGGGAAATGCCTGACCCCCTCGGAAACCAGCCCGCGGCCACACTGGCACGTGTGATACTGAGCCAGGGGTGAGCAAGGAGGGGCAGCTGTGTCCCCAGCCGCAGTGCAAAGTGCGGGGAGGGAGGTGGC
Organism: Mycteria americana; assembly: GCF_035582795.1. Lineage (NCBI taxonomy): Eukaryota > Metazoa > Chordata > Aves > Ciconiiformes > Ciconiidae > Mycteria > Mycteria americana. Next base: position 6,625,853 of record NC_134380.1, on the reverse strand, counting down.
TAGAGAGACCTGGAGGCACCGCTCGGTGCCAGATCCGCTCTTTCCCCCATCACGAGGGGCACTGGTGGAGCAGCTGGAGGCGGGGAGGGGAAGGAGGGAGCAAGCCTCAGTCCAGCATTGCGTCCAGCTGGTCGGCCAGGTCATCGAACATGTTGCTGATGTCTTCCAGGATGTTCTTGGCCGAGTGCACGGCCCCAGGGTGGCTGGGGAGGAAAGGGAGAGGGTCAAAACACTGCCTGAAGGCTTCAGGTGCTGATGGGGTAGGGTTGGCCAGGCTGGACCCGACCCTCCCGGTGGCAGCTGGAGCTCAGCACACTGCTGGACTCGAGCATGTGTGACCTGGTGTGGCACAGGCGTGTGCCCCTGAACAGCCCTTCACCTGCCCTCACTGGGGGCTTCCCAATTCTGCCTCAAGGGGCCCAACCCCAGCGTTTCCCTTGCCCCCAGTGCTTCCTCACCCCTCTGCCTCCTCCGCTGTGATCTTCTTCTCGGCCACCTGCAGCGCAGCAGCCAGGGTGGAGTTGGTCTGCTCCAGCCGCTGCTGGGCCAGGGCAGCCCCCGGGGCAGCTACCAAAGGCTTCACTGACACCTTGCTGCCTGCCTCCAGCGTCGGCGAGCTGGGACTGGCCAGGGACCCGATCACATCTGGCACTGCCTCGGTGGCTGCCCAGGGAGCAACGGTGTGGCGGGAGGGCTGCAGGACCTGCTGGTAGATGGTCTTTGGCCCAGAGAAGACTAGCTTGGTGGACGCCACGGAGGTGTGCTTGGCGGGGATATCTGCAAAGGAAGGGGACTTGTGGCATGCGGTGGCACACGTCCTCCTCACCTCCCGTACCAACCCAGGAGGGAGCCTCAGGCCCCCCCCACCACCTCAGAAACAGGCCCACAAGCCCACATACCTGGAGTGGGCGTCCTCACCACGGCGGTGCTGAGCAGCTCCGTGGGGCTGGAGGCTTTGGTGGGGCTTGGTGCCTTCTTGATCCCCTTCTCCAGTGACAAGATGCTTTTCTCTATCTCAGCAATCCTGAACTCCACGCTGTCGTCGTCAAAGGCGTCCCCTGCCAGCCCGGCCCGTGGCACCTGTGCCGGCACGGCAGGGCCCGCGATGCTCACTGCTTGGGCCTGGGCATACTGGGGCACAGGGCTGGCCCCCGCCTCAGCCTGCCCTGCCATGCTGAACGCCTTCAGCACCGCCTGCAGCGGCTCCCGCTCCCTGAAGCGGGGCCGGCGTTTCACCGTGTCTGACTCGGTGAGGTTGAACTCCAGCACAGGCGGCTCCTTGGCAGCAGCGGGCACCGCTGGCTCCTTCCCAGCAGAGCAGGGGTGCTCCACCGGCTGGGAACCGGGCTCTGCGTCTGGCACGGACGCGTCAGCCTTGGGGTGCCCAGTGGGCTTTGGCCGTTGTTTGATGGTTAAGTTGCCTTCTTCTGCAAAGGGGATGCACTCGCTGGAGCTGTTCTGGGAGGATGAGGAGGAGACCCCCGGCTTGGCCTCCTCCTCTGTGTCCGAGCAGGCATCCTCCCGCCCGCCCTGCGCAGCCACCTCCGTCATGGGAGCGCTGGGCTCACTGAATGTCCGTCTCCGTGGCTTGTTGCTCTCAAAGGGGTCCCTGCCAGCATCAGAAAGTGTGGTGCTACTGGTGTCACCACCATCATAGGACTCATCATCCACATTTGCCCCAGGGAGACAGTCCTGAGCCAAATGCAGTGGTTTTGGGGCCAGGAGGGGCTTGGGCGGGCTCGCCCCTGGCATCCCCTCCAGTGCAGCCGCCAGGCTCTTCACTGTCCTGCTGTGGCCAGTGTCACCGGGGCTGGCACCCACATCAGCCACATCCTGGTGGACTGTGGGCTGCCGCTCGGGATCAGGGGGCTGCTCGCTGTCTGCCTCGGCAGTGAGGGCACTGGAGACGGAGCTGAGGCGCTTGGGAGGTGGCGGCGGAGGGCCCTTGCGCTTGGCCCGGATGGCAAAGGACTGGCTGCGGGTCACCTTGGCATCTGTCTGCAGACAGGCCCGTGGCATCTGGCTGCGGCCCGGCCGCCGCGTCAGGGTGGCATAGGAGCCCAGGGTGCTGGTGGGTGCCCCCTCCTCCTCCTCATGCTCCCCATCCGACAGTGCGTAGCGGTTCAGGCTGTGCGAACGCTTCTTGTACTTGAAGCCTTCGCCCCCATTGTGCTGCTGCTCTCCGGCCTGCCAGGCATCCGGGGCTGCCCCAGCTGTGGGTGACACGGTGGGCAGCTCCGCGGGGCCACACTGGCTGTGCAGGTAGGAGAAGGCTTTTTGGGCCGACGTCTGCAGGCTGCTCTTCTGTCCAGAGGAGATGGAGGGGTACGGGTGCGCCAGGGTCTTGGGCTGCTCCGCTCCCAGGAGGGAAGGGACCGTTGGGGATTTCAAGGAGACGTGTGGGTACATGAAGACGTACGGGGCTGTCGCCTTGCTGGGTGTCTGGGGAGGGGTACAGGGGGTGACCGCTGGTGTCCCAGCACCTTTCTGAGCCACCGGCCGGGCGTACTGATCCATGCCTTCGGGCAGGTTCCTCTCCTTGAGAGGGCTGCCCCCGCCGCCATTGGTGTAGCCGATCAGCCCCTCGGGGGAGACGAGCTTCCCATAGGGCTCGGGACTGGGCCGTCCCGGCAGGCTGGCCGGGCTCTCCTTGCTGCGGGGCGGCATGCAGGACTGCCCACTGCTGCTGCTGCTCTCCCCGCTGCCCAGGCTTTCCTGCGAGGGGCTGGAGAGGTGCCGGGACAGCATGTTGTCCTGCGAGTGCCCCGAGCCCCGGGACCGCACCCCGATGCTCTCCTGGCTCCGCGACATCCCCTGGCTGCTCTTGATGCCGAGCGTCTCGTGGCAGCTGTTGGACATGGCTGTCTGGAGCTCGTAGCTGAGCTCACTGTCCTGGAAGGTCATCATTTTGGGGGTGTGTGGAGACTGGCACTCCCCGTTCTCCAGCGACTCTATGGTGACGATGTCCAGGGCACCGGGGACTTTGCGTCTTGCCAGAGTTGCTTCTGCTTGGTTGAGGCTTCTGCGGAGGTCTCTGAGCTTCTTGACAGCCAACATGATCTTCTTCTGGTGGCCTGCAGGAAGGTTGCAATAGGAAAGGGGCGTTAGGTTGGCTTCGGCCCCCAAGGCCTTTGTTTCCTGGCCAAGAAGAGCTGTGGTCATGTCACCAACCAGTGGCAAAGGCCTCCAGGTTATCCAAACCCTGTCTATGGGAGGAGACAAACTACAGCCAGCGTCCACCTGGCTGAGCCCGGCTCCAGCCTGCCAAGGGGAGTCCTTAGGGACAGCCATGAACTGCCCTTTCTGAGTGTGCAGGACATGCCTGCACCTCCCAGCCGAGGTGGGAGAATGGGGCATGGGGACCTGGGTGGGAAACTTGGCTGCCCTGGGCCACCCCAGCCCGGTGGCAGGGACTCACCCAGCTTATTGATGCCTATCTCTTGCAGATCCTCCCATGTCAGGTCCGTCACGATGGTGATGGAGTCGTAGCCGTTGTTCACCAGCTTTTTGTGGTACTGGGGCAACCCAATGGCACTGAGCCAGTCCATCAGGTCAGCCTGCAAAGAGCACGGAGACACTGCCATGAGCATTGAGGGATGGGCAGCACTTTCATCCATCCCCTCTCTGCTCCTAGCCACGAGACTCTGATTTTGGGGTCTCTCTGGCTGCATTAACGCAGGCTGTTGCAGCATGCATTTACTTAAAGACCCCCATCCTGTCCTGTCCTGTCCTGTCCTGGGGAAAGGTGGGTCTGAGAAGAGACCTGGGGAAAATAGCGTGCCGGACCAAAGCCCCAGTGCCAGGGACTCACCGGGATGTAGTTGGGCAGCCACTCGGCAATGCTGAGCTGCCCAATCTCAGTGGAGATCTTCTTCCTGTGGCCTGGTTTGGTCACGCCAATGGCTGTCAGATCCTAACACGAGTAAAGTGGGGCTGTGGTTAGCTGTGGCATGGGGAGCGCAGGGCAGTGGGTACCCACTGCTGCCAGGTCCGGTGGGTGCTGGCTGTGGGGAAGGAACTGCCTTACCTCTGGGGTCATGCGGCTGATGGTGGGGACATCGTAGCCAGCATTCAGGAAGTTGGCAGTGTACGACTCCAGCTGGAACTCACTCAGCCAGTTGTAAATGGCTTCTGCGTCCTGGAGAGAGGACGGGGCAAAGAGCAGCCTGTGAAGGTGGCTGCAGGGGCTGGAAGGACCTGGCCGCTCCAGGCAAGACAACAGGACCTCCTTGGGCAAGACCCTGTCCCCACCATCCCGAGACCCAGTCCACTGTGTCCCCAGTGCAGCAAGAGCTGGGCTGAGAGCCCCAAACGTGGCACTCCCACCCAGCACACCAGGTCCCCAGTTGGCCCAGTTACCTTCCCCTCGAGGAGCTGCTCAGGCCGCAAGAACTGGTGGGAGAAGACCCTGTCTTCAGGGGGGCAGCTACCTGGGGTCTGGTGGCCCTGTGGCCCTGGCAGAGAGGAGAAAGGAGAATGGTCACAGTGGCACTTGGGCAGCGAGCAGCCCCAGGGCCGGGGGGACAGCTGTCCCCAAGGCCCCATGGTGTTAGGACATCCCTCACCTGGCATGGAGGTCAACTGCCCATTGTGTGGCTCTGATCCCAAAAGCTGTTGCTGGAGGTCATCGCCGGTGGAGGGCAGCGGCTGTGAGAAAGGAGGAGTGAGCGGAGGAAGGACCTCCCTCCCTGTCCCCCGAGGTGGGTGTCAGGGTCTGCCTTGCATCCCTGGGAGTGGGGCAGGGGTCCCCACACTGGGCTGCCGGGCACAGCTTCACCTAGTGAAGGACTGGCCCCTTGCAAGAGATCTGGGCAGGATTTGGCCCAGGGCACCTTTTATCCTCTGAAGTGACACAGGACACAGTGGAGATGCTGTGTGGTACCAACCACAGCCTCCAGCCCCACTGGAAAGGGCCAGCTGTGCTGTGGGGGTCAACCGGGGACCCCCCAGGAGCATCTCCCCACAGTCCCAACAGTGAATACGTGTTTGGTGGGATGCTCAGCGCCTGCAGCCCCTCCTTCACTAGGAGGTGCAGGGGGTGATGGAAGGTGCTGGGGCTCCATCTCCAGCCCAAGCCAGCCTGGGGGAGCAGCACAGGGGGAACAGGGACTGGCACCTACCCTGGCGTTCTCAATGAGGATGCTGGTGCTCTGCCCATTGGTGCCCTCGGTGCTCTGGCCGCTGCCAGCACTGCGGATGCTGCCGATGCTGCCCTCGCTGCCCACGCTGTTCCTGTCTCCTGCTGCTTGGGGCAGGCGGGAAGGCCATCAGCAGCGCCCTGGGATTAGGGCTGACACAGGGCACAGAGGTCCCTGGCAGGGACCCGCGTGCCAACGCAGTGACACCAGTAAAAAACAGCCTCCCGCGAGATGCCCCCAGCCACAGACGATGCATCGGTCCCTCCCACCTCCCGGCATGCATGGCACAGAGAGGGTGGCCTGGGCTGGCAAGGGATGCACGAAGGGGACATAGGGACGCAGCCTGGCCAAGGACACAGGGAGGAAAGGGGCTGCTCTACGGGCTCCCCAAAACTCCTTTCCCTGTGCCTGCTCTCTCTCGTCTGTTTCCCCACCAGGAGGTGGAAGGAGAGTCTCCCCCTGTGTCCCCCTGCGTGGGCAGGGCTGGGGACAGGGGAAGGTCCCCAGCCCCTCTCCCTCCCCAGCTGCACCCCTGACCTGAGCTGTCAGGGCCCGGGGCCGTCCGGGTTAGGGTGAGGTGGCCATAGGCCGCTGGGACGCTCGGGGCTGCCTGGTGAGGACACTCGTCGGGGAGGTGCTGCAGCCCGCCAGCGGGGGCCGGGAGGGCCCCGGGGGGACCCTGGCGCTGGTGCGCAGGCGCCACGCGGGGGACAACCATGCCTGCATTCAAAGACAAAACACGCGTGGTCAGAGCTTGTGCGGGAGGCAGGGCGGGGGGATATCTAAGCCTCAACCCCCAAATTGCCACCCCACCGATGGTGCAACCCCCTGTGCCCACCCGAGTCCTTCTCTTCCCCCCTAGCTAGCCAGGGCTGCAGGGACCTGTCCTACAGGAGGTGCCGTGAAGGCTGGGATGGTTTCACACAGAGGACTGTCCCCGGCATGCCCAGGACAGCCACTGACCTGTTCGCTTGCTGATGACTTCGGCGATGGAGGGGGGAAAGTACCCAACCCGATCGGTGCCTTTCTGAGCGTCATGGATGTGCCCCTTCCATCGCCCATCTGGATGCTGCTCCAGGACCTGCCGCGGGGATGAGAGGGACAGGGTTGGTACCTGGGGCTGTGGCGGGGCAGGGGGACTGGGAGCAGGGCACAGCCTCACCGTGATGACGTCTCCTGCCCGTACATTGAGAGCAGTTGGGTCATGGAGGTTCCAAAAATCCTTCAAAGCTCGGACCTTCAGGATTCCTGATGCCTCTGAAGACAAGGGACAGAGGGAAGAAAGAAGGTGCCAGAGCGCAGAGGGAAAGAGAGCAGTGTGGGGAAGATGGAGGGAGAAAACAAGAGTGAGGAGAGGGGAGAAGAGAACATTAATACTGCAGGAAATACTCGATCCCTGGACATTGCCCACACGGAGGATGGGGGCATGCCTGATAGGACTGGGATGCTGACACTTGCAGCCAGCCTGGTTTAGGCTGTTCAGGAGGAGCATTGGGAGCCCCAGGCAGGTGCCGTGGGGAAGAAGCCCCTCACAGTACCAGGCAGTGCCCGGCCATGCGCCAGCCCCACCTCACCTCTCAGCAGCTGCTTGATGTCCTTGCTGGCATGCGAGGTGGTGAACTGGTTCACAATGTCCAGCGCTGTCTGGTTGTAGGTGTTCCTGATGTTCACATCAACGCCACCCTGCCCAGGAGGGGACGGGGTCAGGGACAGACCCTGCAGCTGCCGCCGGACCCACAGGGAAGGGGGTGACGGCCAAGCCTCAGGGGCTTGTCCCCTCGTGCAGCCCTGTCCCTGCCGCACTCACCTCCAGCAGCAACCGCACCACCTCTGTTTTGCCATAGAGTGCAGCCTCATGCAGGGCTGTACCCGTCTTGGTCTGCTTGTTGATCTCAATCCCAGCCTTCAGCAGCTGCCTGATAGGATGGAGGGAGAGGCATGAACAGGAGGACACGGACACCAGGGCCAGGCGATCGGCTGCTTTGTGATGGGAAGGGGACAACCCCTTGCACTGCTGAGGCTTTGAGGACGAGGGGCCGAAGCCCGCAGTGGGAGGTGGGTTTGGGAGGAAGTGGGACTGAAGCCATGATGGGGTTTTTTGGGATGGAGCAGCGCCCTGGGCTGGCAGGGGATTACCTGATGATCTCCTTGTGCCCGTTCTTGGCTGCCAGGTGCAGTGGGGTGGTGTAGTTGGGGTCGGTGGCGTCCTTGGACTGTCCCTCCAGGAGGGCGACGCACAGATGGCTGTTCAGCAGCAGCTGGGCCACCTGCACAGGGCACAGGGGTGAGCAGTGGGGTGCAGGTACCCCCGCCTGCACTCTCCCAGCAATGGGCTTGCCCTTGGGGTGGCCCTCTGCTCCCCAACCCGCAGCTCCCCTCCATTCACAGCCCCAGGGCTTGGCCGGAGCCAGCCGGTGCTTGGCAGGGCCACACTGTCGTGAGGGGCTGTAAAAGGTCACAACAGCCAGAAATAGTCTTCCAATAATCAGGCTTTTCAGACCAAGCCCTAAAAAGCTCCAGTCTCTCCAAGCCCAGAGCGACTCAGCATCTCAGGGCAGCCCAGAGGAGTTATTTTTACTGCCCTGTTTATAGCTGCAGACATTATAGATACTCCAAAAATGGAAATATGCCCCTGGTCCCTTCCCCAGTGGGGCATGGGACGGTCTGGCTGGCCGCGCTCCAGCCCAGCCCAGCCCAGCCCAGCGGTGCAGTGCAGAGCACGGGGCAGCCCCATCCCCATGAGCCGTGCCAGGGACCTTGAGCAGCCGAGTGGGGCTGGGCACTCAGGGCTTGTAGGGATTAGCCAGCTCAGCCTATCTGTGCTTAAACGGGAGCAAAGCTCCGGGGGTGGGTGGGGGGAGGCTGCGGGGAACCCGGAGTGAGGACTCCTGGCTTCTCTCCCAGCCTGACGCTGCCCTGCTGCGAGGTCAGGAGCAAAACCTGCAGCTCTCAGGTTCAGGATCCGGCCTTGCCTGGCTGTGGGAGGAGGCAGGTGCTGCCTGCCGGGCTCTGAGGCTCGTGGTCTGACCCAGTGCTTTGCTCACGGAGGAGCCAGCCAGCTCCAGAGCCGCCCCTGGAGAAGTGCCCGGTGCAGGGCAGAGCCGCACAGCACTCACCTTCAGCCGCCCGAACTCGCAGGCCAGGTCCAGGGGGGTTTTCTTTGCCTTGTTGATGAGGCAGGGGTTGGACTGGTGCTGGAGCAGCATCTCCGACTGCGGGGGAGCAACGTGGTGGAGGGGCTCAGCATCATCCCGCGCCCCTGCCTCCCTCCTGCCCGGCACGATGGGGTTCGCCCCCACCCACGCATCCCCAGAGAGACCCGGGGTGGGTGCATGGGTGGTGCTGGGCTCTCACTTACCACCTCGTAGTGGCCGTACTGCGCCGAGAGGTGCAGCGGGATCTGCCCGTCCAGTGAGGCCATGTTGACAGAGGCGGCGGCACGCAGCAGCACCCGCACCGGCTCCACGCGCCCCTGCCAGGCTGCGTAGTGCAGGGGGCGCATCCCTGAGGGGGAACGGGGCTCAGCAGGGCTGGACACAGCCCCTGGCCTCGCTCAGAGGGCTGAGCTGGCTGCTGGAGGCATGGGGCTGTGCTGGGGGGGTCACCCCTTACCGTTGCTGTCCTTGATGTCAACGGTGGCCTGTGCCTCCAGCAGCAGCGAGATGAGGTCCAGGCTGCCGCCCAGGGCTGCGTGGTGCAGCGCCGAGAACCTGCAAAACAAGGCAGAGCTCAGCCCAGCCCCGGTCCCCACCGTGCTGTCCCTACAGCCCCCACCTGCACGGGGACACGGGCCAAGGGCCGGGGTGGTCGCCAGCTGTTCGTGGCTACATCCCTCCTGATTCCCTGCTCCCAGTGCCTCAGTTTCCCCATAGCAAAGCAGAGATAAATCCCTCCATGCTGTCCATGTCCCAGGGCTCAGCGAGGGATGCAGGGACCCTGTGCACCCCCTGAGACCCCAGTGAGAGGGATCCCTCACCCCCCTTCCCTGTGCAGGGGGCAGGCAGGCGGGATAGAGACGCATCTCCCCTCTCCACAGTGCAGCCAGGCAGCCCAAAGCTGTGCTGCTCTCGGCATCCAGCAAACACACCGCCCCATGGCTACTCCTGGCCCTTCCACCAGCCACCCCCTCCCCATGCCAGCAGGGAAACACACTGGCCCCATGGCTACTCCTGGCCCTTCCACCAGCCACCCCCTCCCCATGCCAGCAGGGATGCTGGGAGTCCACGGCACAGTGTGGGAGGCCGCTGGTAATGAAAGAGCCCTGTGTCTCGTGGCTGTGAAAGGGGCCTGTCTGCCCGGCGCTCCCCCCGTGCTGTCACGTGAAGGGCCATTGCCGAGTGAAGGGTCCTCGTGCCGCTGTGGATTAGCCTGTGTGCTGCTCCAAGGGGCGCAGGGCGCTCCAGACGGTCCTGGCCTGGGGCTCCGATGGGCTCAGCAGCGTCCCAGCCCTATGCTGTGGATGCAGCCCAGCCAGCACAGCTCTCCTCCCGACCCGCGGTCCCAGACCACCCCCAAATCCCTGCACAGGGTCTTTAGGCATCACAGGAGGGACGCTGCTTCCTCCTTCAATGCAGCTGCCGTGTCCCTGAGCCCATGCCAAAACCTCTGCCTCGAAGAGAGAATGCAGGGGGTACAAAATTCCCCTGACCCAACCCTGCAGGGATCCCTGTGGGGCCAGCTCTGCCCTGGAGGCAGCTGCACAAACCCACGCTCGCCCGCCTCATCATCTCCGAGCTGCAAGCAAGGCGATGCCAAGGACACCACGAGTGGCATGGCTCTCCCAGGAGAGCGCACACTGCTGTTCCCGTGCACGGGTCTCACCTCCCCACCCTCCCCTTCCTGCGCCCCAGCAAAACCCAACGTGCCGCCTGCGCTGTTAATACCCCGCACGCCGCACATGGCCCTCTGATGAGGAACGGACCCTTTACCCACGTTCCCACCAGCAGCCCTCCTGGAGCTGCCCGAGCACAAGCCCTGTGCCTTATCAGAATCAGATCATTGCTTCTATTATTACATTTTTTTTCTATTAAGCTCCATCTGCACAGTATTATTTTAAGACAGAGCCATCCTGCACATTTTCAACCCCCCGTTGGCCTGTTAGGACTCATCATGGACACCTCCTCCTACAGAGTCCTCAAAAAGAAAACATGTAGAAATTAGGTACAACAACAGTACATAAAACAATGCTAATAACTCACAGGTCAGAGTTAATTCAATAAGAATAACATGCTTATTTATTTTATGGGCCTTTGTGGTTTCTTTAACTCTCAGTACCCAGCTTATTAAGTTCTTGGATTTTGGAAGTGATGAGCTACACAAATATGCTGTGGTCACTTGGCAACCTCATCTTTTCTTTCTCTAACCCCCCCCAAACAAAGCGATTTTGCTCTTGGGATATTAAACACAGGCACAAGCACGTGCAGGCGCCAGGGCCGGCCAGGCGCTCCTCCGTGCTTCGACCAGCACTCGGGACATGGGGCACCAGCTGGACACGCTGCAATCCCTTTTCAACCCCAGCCCTATGGAGGGGGATGCAGAAGAACTTTACGAAGGATTTTGCAGGATAGATTGAGCACAGCCCTCAGCTCAGATCCGGGCAGGCGCTGGGTCTGCCTCTGCAGGGCTTGCCCTGGCTTTGGGATGCTGTTGTGTTCTCTGGGGCTCAGCAGCTACCCTCAAAAGCTTCATGATACCCAGAGCTGCAGAACCAACTGGATATTGGGGAGAGCAAGCCCACCCATGCTGGTGGCAGCGGCACCCAGCACCCTGCCCGGGGAGCACTCACCCATCCGCATCCTGGTAGTTCACGTTCAGGCGCTTGGCAGATCCCAGGAGCTCTGCAGAGAGAAGAGGCGAAGGTCAGGGCAGGCGGCAGAGCCCGTGCCGCCCTGCATGGCCCCCAGGACCCCGCGCGAACCCCATCCCACAGCCACACCAACCTCCCAGTGCGCAGAACAGCGCCTGGCCCATCCCGGCGGCCTCTCCTCTCCTCTCCTCTCACTCCACGTTCACCTCCGCGAACCCTCAATGGGCTGACCCAGCTCGAGCTCAGACCCTTTCCTCCCTCCGTCCCTCCTGCCCCATCTCTGCGTGCCCCCGGGATGGGTCGGACCCCGCAGCTCCTGTCACCCTGGCTCGGGTGACAGCGCTTCCCTCCCCTTTATAGGCAGCAACACCCCAAAACTGCTGAACAGGGCTGTTTTGCCCCCTACTCGTTCCCTGTGCCTGCTGCTGCTGCCGAGGCCTGGCCCACAGACCACATGGTTGGCATTTTTACGGCCGGGGCAGAGGCTGAAGCCTCCGGCTGTGAATGCAAGGATTGTGCCACCTCGGATATCCCCGTCCCCCTGCCCATCCCTCCCTCCCCTTCAGGGACCACTGAACAGCAGAGGATGCTCACCCCACCCTCGGCACAGCCTCACGCGCACCCCCAGCTCCCCACTCCTTCCCACAATTAATTCGAATGAATTCCTTCCTCCCACACAGAGAGGACATTTTATTCTCCACCGAGGGGTTGAGAGCGGATTAACATCTCTGGAATTCATCCGCCAAGTCAAAAGCGAAAGAAAGGGGAAGGTATGCGGGGGGCAAGAAATGCCACCGCTCCTCCTCTGCCTTTCCAGGCAGCCCCATCGTTGAGCTGGGGAGGATTAAATGCTTTGAAAGGTTTCTGTGCTGTTTCCTATGGAAAATCAAAGTCCGAGAGCCGGGCTCCGAGCCTGGGGTGAAACAGCTGCTCAAACCCCACTGAAACACAGTGGGGTCCTGGGGAAGGAGCCCCCTCCCCCGCAGCTGGGCAGATCTCCGGGGCTACAGCTCCCGCTCCCTCTCCTCCATTCCCTTCTCTTTTCCTCCTCTCCCAAAGTCTCTGCCCACTTGCATGGCAGATCCCATACAAAGCCATACTCTGCTGTGTGGCCCCTCTGCCAGAAAGGAGAGCTGAAGAGGGGACCAGCTCATTCATCATGCAAATGGATTATTAAAGGAAACCAAGGAACGGTGTGTTCATTACTGCAATTTACAGTGTTTTGTAAACAGCCTAATTAACACAAAATGGGCTTGGAGTGGCTGCTGGTGAGGGACTTGTGACTCATCACCACAGCTGAGGGGATCAGGACAGGATCACCCTAATTACCTCTTCCAGGGGCTGTTCGTCTTCAGAGCGGCAGCAAGCAGCTCCCCCAGCCCAAAAGCCCTTCCCAAAAGAACCAGCTCCCAAAGCCATTGCTCGGCAGAGCTCCCACTTTTCCCTCCCAGCCCCATATTGCCTGAGAGGATCCAGGGTCTCCGTCCAGGACAAGCTGCATCCCTCGGCCCCGCCAGCCAGGAAAAAATAACATTTCACTTGTAAACTGGCCACTTCTGATCTGAGTCACGGAGCGACCACGACCACCGAGCCCTGCAGTGCCACTTTCACGGAGCCAGGATCGCACTTGGGACGTATGGCAGAGCCAGGAACAGCGTCGGCGGTGGTGGGCAAAGGCCTCATCCTGCCCCTCCGAAAGTCTTGGGACGGATCCTGCAAGCAGGGAGCAGGAAGGGCTGGGAAGTGTTTGCTGCTGGGGGATTTCCAAAGGACACAATCGAGATAAAATTAAAAATAAACGAAGGGTTCCACTAAGCTGTAGGCAATGCCTGTGAAGCCATCACCTCCTGCTCCCCAAGCAATACCCCAGCCCCCCTGCCTTTTAATTGGGGTTTATAAATAGGTATTTTTGAAGGATGCTCTGTGTGGTGGGAACCAAAGGCAAATGCGGGTTTGCTCCCATCAGCTAGAGCTGAAAATTGCCACGGGGTTTTGCTGCTGAGAAAAGGTGAGGAGGAGGATGAGGGGTCTTTACCCACGGCAGGAGGGGCAGAGCCTGAACCCTGCCAGCCGGGTGACAGAGCAGAGCTGGGCGGGCGATGCCGGGAAGAGAAGAGCTGGATGGGGATGCCCACTGAGCACAAGCACATCCAAAAGAGGCAGAAACATCCCACAGTCCCTGGGGGCTGGTCCTGGAGTTGAGCAATGCCCACTATTTGAAAAGGGAGAGCTCACCCCAAAATCTCATCCCTGACCCCCTCCTACAAGGGGACTGGGCTGGCTGGTGGGGTCCAGTAAGCAGGGCTGGGATGCAGTGGGTGTCCCAGGACACAGAGAGTGTCCCTGCCCGCTCCCTGGCCCCAGGAGGCAGCTGTCAGCATCTGCATGGCAAAATGCCTGTGTCTTTGCTCCTCTCCTGAGCAACATTCCTCAAATTAGTTCCCTGCTCCGGCAGCCCAGCAAGGTCAGGATGGGGGGCAGGACCACGCGGACACAGCGTGGGCGGCTGGGAAAGCAGCAGGTCCCAAAAAGCGGAGTCAGGAGCAGCATCCCCTTTGGGGCTCTTGCCAAATGTGAATGCAATAACGCTCGTATCCACCTTGAGCAGGAAGGCAAAGAGTTCATCCTCGGTTTGTAGCTGGGTAAATCGCTGCTTAGAGAGCTGGAGGGTTTGCAGCCAGGCTGGAAGGTAAAGCATGAGTAGGAAAGGGGCCAGGCACCCTGGCACTGTCGGCACGAAGGCACGAGCAAAGAGAAGAGCGGAGGGATGGGGGGGAAAACAGAGCACAGCCACTCAGCCGGGACCCCTTTGCCAGTGCCGTCCTGCTGCACACCTCTGCACCATATGGCACACAGGGCTGGCAAAGCCACCCCAAAGGCAGCCCTGCCTCAGTGGGGAGCCAGCGCCGGGACGGGGTGAAGCAGTGGGGCAGCACGAGGTCTTCCACGGGGGTGCCACCAGCCCCTGTCATGCTCCTGGGGATGCAGTGACAGGAAGGCAAGTGATGGGACACCTCCCTGCATCCCTCTTCCTCGTTCCATCCATGTGCTCCTTTTGACTGATTCCCCCATTTTTCTCCCCATTTCTTCAGCCCCTTCTCTCCCTCTCGGTGTCCTGGCAGCTCCAGGCTCCCCAGCCTTTCCCACCCAGATGTTCTGGGGCTTGGCAGAGGCCAGGCCAAGCCATTACCAATCCCACAGCCCTCCCAGGCTGGCTGGTTCGGAGGTGTGGCTCTGGCCGGGAGACCGCAGAGCCGGGCTGGGAAAAGGCTGCGGGGTCGGGGCTGATCCAGCCATGGCACGGGGATGGGGTGGTCGGACCCTTCCCAGCCGCATCATCACCTCCTTTGGGCTTGCGCTGGGGCAGGAGCACCCATGGGCCTGATCCGCACCCCCTGCTCCCCGCCGGGAGCACACTCACATCCCAGGACGATGAACCCAGAAAAACACGGACCAAGTGCCGAAATAGAAAAAGCCCTGAAGGGGGTATTTACAGGGGAAAACCTGGCTTGGCACACCCCGAGGGTTAACTCTGGCCGTGGGTTCCCCCTGCTCGGTCTCGCTCCCCAACATGACCCCTCCAAGGGTCCCGCCAGGCCCCCACCCGGCTCTGCCCACCCCCCGGCGCGTTTGCCGGCGCCTGCCCAGGCAGGACGAGGCTCGGCAGCGCAGGGCTGGGGCTGAGCGAGGCCTCGAGGGAGCCAGCGAGCTTCTGTGCGGCGTCTGGCTGCCAAGCAGCAGGCGGGAAGCACCTCCGGAGCACTCCAGCAAATTGCTTACAAATGTAGGGCCCGCGTGCTCCGCTGGACGCTGGCCGTGGCAAAGGCAGTGCGGCCGCCCGGTCGCCAGACGGGGCCAAGGCCCTCGTCCGCAGCACACCCTGGCTCCGGCCCCGGATGAGGGGGGGGAAGTGCCAGCCCTCGGCCTTTCGTATCCTCGCTGGCAGGGGGGCCAGGATGGGGGCCCCCTCTGTCATGCTGTGCCCCGTGCCTCAGTTTCCCATGGGGGGGATACCAGGCTGGGCTGAGCTCCCCATGGGGTGCAGGGGGCATCTGGGGAGCAGTTGGCCAGGGCGGGCGTCTCACCTGCACCGCTGGCAGCCGGCCCGGCACAAACCCGTATTTACCCCCCTGGGGCGCTCACCCGGCGCCGGCTGCGTGGAGCCAGGCATGCCCTCGCCCCGCCCGGCCAGCACCCCCTGTGCCAGCACGCCGGGCACCCTGTGTCACCCCGTGCCCTTCACCGGAGACCTTGTCCCCGTGGGGACACCCTTGGGCTTCGCTCTGAGGTCTTGGAGACGGACACGATCCCTCCGAAGCGCTGAACCGCTCACCGCTCACTGGGAAGGAGCGACACATGCTCGCCTGAGTTTGGCTGGGGAAGGAAATGCCCAAATATCCCGTGTCCCCTCCAAAATGCCCCTTGGAGACTCCTGCCGTGGCTCTCACTTGGAGAGTGAGGCTCCAAAAAGCAGTGCTTTTGCTGTGACCCCCCTAGTTTTGTCCAATCAGTGTGGCCACAGCAGAGCTTGTCCACTGCAAGCCTTTATTTCTGTGCAGGACAGACAGATCCATAACTGGAGACCCACCTCCTTGCCAGAGACACCTTGAAAAAATACACCTTTCTGATGGTCCTGTGTCACAGACCCTTGTCTCTTTCCCTTGCCCTGGGAAATCGCATCCCCACACCGCTGGCTGCAAGTATCCCCATGCCATGAGCTTCCCTGCACTGCAGGTCTGAGCATCCCTGGATCACGAGCATCCCTGCACAGCCACGAGCATCCCTCAACATCCAGCCTGAGCGTCCCTGCACCACGAGCATCCCTGCACCACCAGCCATGAGCATCCCTGCACTGCCGCCCACGAGTACCCTGCACACAGGGATGCTCTGTCTGGGCACTGCAGGAACACCACCCTGCTGCTCCGGGCAGTGGGAGAAGGACCATGTGCTCTGGACACATCAAATATGTGCACGTACCCTCCTGAGAAAATAAAATCCATGTGGGGACTGTCACCACTAAGCCAATAAACCAGCTAGAGGAGCTAATCAGCTGTGATCCCGCAGAGAACCAGCCGTCTCCGATGGTGGTGGCAGCCTCCTGGGACTGGAGACGGAGGTGGCAGGAGATGGCAGCTTCACCCAACCTGCCCTGCCCAGCCTCGACCTGCGCTGACGGCCTGGGGTGGCCCTGCCTTGCTTCGTGCCAGGGCTCAGGAGAGACTTGATGTCTCACCCAAAATTGAGACCCAAAGAGGTGACGTCCATCTCTCTTCTGCAGGAATCACCCTTCCCTGTTGCATCTCCGTCCACAGGCATGCCCGCTGTGGCCACCTACACCCAGCTCCTCCCAGCACAGCCTCCCAGCAAACCGGCTGCTTCAGATGCAGTTTCCCAATAGGTTCAGAAGAGATTCGCCTGCTTCGATAGGGAAGGAGCTTGGCCACAGAGACATTAAGAAACTCAACCAAAGTTGCCCAGCAAGCTTGGGACGGTGGTTGGGTGAGAGCCAAGGGCTCCTGGCCCCGGCTGCCTGCTGTAGGCACCAGCCCACACCCCAAATGCCAAGCCCAGTGCTGTGCCCAGCTCCCCGGGCAGGCAGGGGTCCCCCTATTTCCGCTGTGGTTATGGTGGGTGAATTTGGCTGCCAGGGTGCCGCTGCCTGAGATACCCAGCCAAGTGCCCGTCCCTGTCTCCAAATGCCACGGGTGTCCAAATGCCACGGGTGCTTTCCTGCCCGCAAATGGACTGTGCCGAGGTCTGAGGCTTCACAGCATCCCTGCGAACGGGCTCCCCACCAACGCTGACAAACAGGTCCTCCCCCAAGCCAAGCGCTGTGGGGTGGGTCTGACTGGGGCAAAGCCACTGGGTTAACTGGCAGGGACGGGGAGGCTGCAATCAGGGAGCCAGATTCCCATCAACACAGGGAAAATGGCAGCGATGGGAGAGCACAACACAGCAGGGAGCCCCTTATCTTTCCCTACACCAGCATCTGGCAACTCCTTGAGAATAAGTGGTGTCTTCATCCCTTGAGAAACCTACCAAACCCAGGTGTGAGACACACCGGACCTGGCCAGGGCCCTGCCTGCTTTGATGCTGCACAGGCTGTGCGATGGCTGTCACACCCAAGCCCTGCTCCTGGTTTCGGCAGCCCGGGTCCAGCTGGAATAACCTCAGCAGTTGCAGCAACCTGCTGGGAGCTGAACTCCTGGCAGCTCCTCACAGCATCCCGAGGGCTGGACACAGCATCCCTGTGCTGTGAGCATCCCCACAGCAAAACACAGACTGCTCGTCTCTAACCCCAGCAGCCTCCACCATTTACCCCTGGCTTGAGCCCCAAATCTTCGGGCTTACAGCCACACAGAGCCCAAGTTGTCTCTGCCAAAGGCATGCCTGAGTCTCCTCTTGCAGCTCTGCCTCCCTCTTCATCTATGCTTTCTCCTTCTCTAAGCTCTCCCATCCTGCAACGTGTTCAGATACGATGGTGGATGATGGTGAAGGCAGGCGACGGCAAAGGCAGAAGAGGTTGAGAGGTCCAAGGCATCTGCCCTCCTCCCTGGGCTGGGGACCCACAACAGGCGAAGGGGAGGGTTTGGGGACACAGCAGCAGGACCATGGAGACAACTGGGAGCCTTTTTCCTTCTTTGGGAAAAGCTGGGAGCCTTTTTCCCAGGGAAAATCCAGCAATTAAGCTTTTTAAAGAGGTTGGCAGCAGGAGGGAGCAGGGGCAGCATCCCCGCACAGCACAGACATCAATCGCCCACCACCAGCCCAGCTGCCCTGGGACCCCCGGCCAGACCCCCAATTTCCCCCTGCCACTTCCCCCCCACAAGCAAAGCAGGAAAAAACAGGCAGCTTGTTCAAAGTGAAGGCTCCCAGAACAATGAAAGGAAAAGCAGAGTCGGAAACCCTGTCCCCATCCATGCAGCTGGGAAGAAGGTGCAGCTCTTGCCTGTCGTCCCTGAGGTTTGATGGCCGCAGCAGGGATGGAGAGGGCAAACACCAAGGGGGGGAAACAGCATCACAGGAGTCTTTTGGGGCTGGATTCACCCCTTTCAAAAGCCAAACATGTGCTCTTGCTTTGAGTTTCAGGCCCCCAGAAGGATCTCAGCTGCATGGTGGGATGAACGGTGCTTGCTCCCCTTCCCCACAACAGTTTGGGGGTTCGCACCGGCTGCCTACCCCAAAGCGATGCGCCCCAGCCCAGCTCCCCCGGCAAGGGCGAGCGGTAACACCCCTTCCCCATGGAGCCGAAATCGCATCCCCCAGCCCTGGCCAGGATGGAAACAGCTGGGAAAGGCTTCTTTGGGTGGGGGAAGCCAGGCCGCTCCTTCAAAGATACAAGGGCTCCTTTCCCAGCTGGCCGGGGAAACGCGTTACCGGGAGGTGAAGTCACCGTCCCTTCTGGGACCTGGCTATTCCGCTCTCCAGGATATGAACTCAGAGGAGCTGTATTTGCCCAGGGAAGAGGTGGAGCCTTTTCCATTTCCCCCATCCTTCCGAAAGGACAGGACGCCTCCCGAGCGGGAAGAGATGGGGCGATAGTGGCGGGGGCTGGCAGCCAAGCGTGAGCTCTGCCTGCGCCTGCAGTGCATTGCCGGGCATGCTGCGGGGCCAAGAGCCACCCATGGGCTGCAGGACACGGGGACCAGCAGAGCGTCTGGTCCATCATTAACAACGCGCCTTGGCTCCTGTTCATCTGGTTCCATACTGGTTCCAACTGGTTCTCCTGGGAGCCGGGGAAGGGGCTGCGGGGCTCCAGTGCCCCCTGGGTACCCAGGTAAAGGGGCTGCACCTACAGACACCCTGAATGTTCTCATTAACACAATACCAAGCAAATGGCACATTAATATAATCTGTGGAGGATGCTCAATAGATCAACGAGGGCAGAAATAACACAAAAGGGACTTAGAGAGATTAGGAGAACAAACCCAGGCAGATTCAACCTGGGAAAATTGCAGACTGCAGCATCTGGGGAAAAATAATCCGACCGGCGGACAGTCAATGGGAGGAAGAAAGAGGGGAAGCAGGATGCGGGGGGACGGTGAGAGCAGCGTGAGCGCAGGCACGGAGGGTGCCGCCAGCGAGGAAAACAACCTCAGCAGCCCTGCACAGTGGGATGCCGCTTCCCAGGGTACCATCTTCCATTGCATGCCCAGGGCTGTGAACATGATATGGGCTCATGGGGGACATGAGAGGCTTGGGGGCACACGAGAGGTGAGTGACAGGAGCCAGCAGCTGAAGGGCTTGCCTTGCACGGGAAGATTAGGGCAGGTCAGTAAGTCTGGATTTGCTGAGCAACAGTTAATTAGGGAGGGCGGGCAGGGACGCAGCAACCCACCTACACCTGGAGGGTTTTGACGCTCGAGAGGAGCACGTAGCTATTTATTTTATGGTTCTAACAATGAGCCCCAGATAAAAACTAGAGCAGCCAAGAGCAGCCAGCAAAACCCCGTGAGCTCAAGGGAGTGAAATGAGGTTCCAGCCCTCCCCTGTAGCTTGGACGGCTGCAGCAAATCACGCAGCTCCCGGAGGCAGTGGGGCAAGGCTGAGGCTGGGGGACTGGGCTGCCATGGCCCTATGGCACTGTCCCCATTACTGCCAGCCCGGTACCCACACGTGGCAGCTGGCACCTGGGAGCCACTCCGGCCGGTGGAGCCAGTACTCAAAGCACACAGTGATGTGGCGGCTGGAAATCCTGCGACATCCTCCTGCTTTGGCCCTGGGGAAGCTGCCGCGTGCCCGGAGCAGGCGCTGCCGGGGCGGACGGAGCGGCTGTCCCCACCCTGGATGCTCTAATCTAGGCAAGGCACACACAGGATGGGAGGGGAGGCACCGGGAGGTGAAGTTGTTCACTCGAGGTCACCGAGGAGGTCAATGGTTCAAGTGCCGTCACTCCTTTCTGAGGTCCCAGTGACCAGGAACCGAATTTTCCCCAAAGCCACCCCCCACCACCAGCCGTGGGCAATCAACCATCGGCAGTGGAGGACTAACCTCAGATTGCTGCTGGCGGCTGCGTGGCCAGGGTTTGGAGTCACACACAGTTAAAAATACCTTGCGGATGCCTTTCCTCACCTCTGACCCCATGAGCCGGTGCTGCCACCAGCCCCACTCAGGGACGTGCCGGTGGGGTCCCCCGAGATGCACACAGCCCAATCTGTGCAGGGACAAGGCAGGCCCTGCCTGGGGACTGGGTTTTCCTCCCTACAAACCAAGGATTTTCACTCCTGGGGGACTGCTGCCTTTACCCTCTATTACTAAACCAAGACAAGAGGCTCTGTGCTTCCTACAGCTGCCTTCCAGTAAACGATGCACGGGCTATTCGGCTCCATCTGAATTGCAGCCCAGATCCAAGCAGCTTGAGCAAACCGTTTCCTTCCCTCCTGGACAGAGCCGAAACGTGGGCTCTGGTTCCTGCTGGTCCCAAGGGATGCTGGATGGGCGACTGCTCCCGCAGACGCCATGGCGCTGCAGCCATGCATGGCGTCTGCATTGGGAAAGAGCAAGAGGATTTCACCCAGCAGCAGCTGCGCAGCGCTCCCAAGTCATGAGGGATAGGAGGGATCCTTCTCCAAATCCCCTCTCTGGCAATGCCTAGGAACAGACAGCACCCGTCTCTCCTTATTGCTCCCGTCCCCTGCACAAGGTCGCCTACCAAAGCAAGTGGGAACTGCCTGGCCACTCCACACTGCTGCCAGCGGGAAGGGGAGAGGGACGAATCTGTCCCCAGCAGGCACGAGCCAAGCTCTCTCCAGCCTGGGACAAGCAGCCCAAGAGAGACGAACCCGCTGCTGCTCTCTCCTTTCCCTGCCAAGGCCAGGGAGGGCACACAGCTTTGCCTGTGCCCAGTGCAAGGGCTCCTTGCCAGCCAGGTCAGACCCTCCGGCTACCTGCCTGGGTTTCTGGCTGGCCACGCAATGCCGCAAAGTGGGAGAAGTCATCACCAAAATCCTGCTGAGCAGCTGGCCGGCGGTGCTTTTCTCATGCCTTGGCTGGAGCGGGATGTTTTCACCCAGCTGTGGCAGCAAAGGATTCCCCTGGGACCGCGGTCTGCAGCGGGACCCCATCTGCAGGGGACAGGAAAGGGATGTGACACCTGTATCACCGCGGTGCCCTGCACCACCCTGTGTGTCCCCAGGTGGAAGCAGCAATCACTGATAAATGCATTTAGCAGCCGGTGATGCAATATGTCCTGGGAGAGGCATCTCCCTGTCCCCATGGTGGAAGCATGAACCCACACCAGGACCCCGCACCCATCTTGCCATCCCTGTGGGGGCCTTGGCGGCCGGGTTATTCTGGGCACTGCATTCCTGTCCCTCTCCCCTCGTCCCAGCTGCTCCGGGCACCAGAGGGCAGTGGGTTCCTCCCATTGCCCAGCCCGGGCGCCGGAGCCGGCTGGCAGCTGCTCAGGGACCAGCTGGGGACAAGGACGACAAGGAGCAGCCCTGTCCCCCCATGTACTGCAGGTGGGACAAGGACTGATTTACAGCAAGGTCAAAGGCATCAGAATACAACTGCAATGGATAAGGGGGGGTTGGATCTGAGGACCTCCAGTCCACAGCCTGAGCTCTGGTCAGCAGCTTCCCACCTGGGGACGAGAAAGGGGTTTGGGGAGCAGCACATCAACACCTCTGAACCTCTAAAGAGCAGGTCCACCTTAGCACCAGATGTAAACTGAGGCAGGGGCAGCATCCCCGGCCCCTCATCAAACCAAGGTTGTGCCCGGCTTCCTGCAGGGACCCTGCCGCCAGCAGGGACCCTGCCGCCATGTCAGCCCCGTCCATCCCGTCCCCCTGCCTTGGAGCTCCCCACACCCTGACCCAACCGAGCGGTGGTGGGATGCAAGCCAAGGCCTGCCCGCTCCCTGGACCCCTGCCGGCAACACGATCTGTTTACGCCTTTCCAGCGTGGCGGGTGCATGTTGGGAACGGCCCCGGCAAGCCCAAGTTGGCGGCAGAGGCACGACTTGGGAGCCGAGCGCAGAAACCCCCGCCTGCCACCTCACAGCATCCCGGTGGGGTGGCGGGGAGAAAGAGTGGGGTGCACAGGGGGAAAAAGGGTCCCCCCTCTTCCCTCGATTCCTTTTCATAGGAAAAGGCACTCCTTCTTGCACCATACCACCCCTCCTGCAGCATCCCATACCCCCCACCCTGGCCGGGGAATCACGGCAGGTTGCCTCCTCCCCAGGCCCCGCCGGCAAACGGCTTTCCAAGCCATGCCAACCCTGCTGGGAAAGCGCTGGGAGAGCGAACCAGCCCTGGAAGCTGCATGTCCCTTCCCGGCCAACGAGGCACTGGCTTTGGAAGCACACGGCCAGCCACGTGTAGGGGCTCAGGGGGCTGACGGCCACATGCCGGTCCCCGTCCCAGTGCCCAGGTTGTCCGCGGGTGGGGCTGAGCAGAGGCACCCACCTGCACTGCTCCTAGGAGGAGATGTTTATCCAGGACAGTACTCATGGGTGACACCAACACCGACACCTGGTGTGAATTTGGCCGCGCGAAGCTGCAGGCATTAGGACCAGGCTGCAGCAGGACAGAGGAGAGCCATGACTTTGGGGGCTCAGAGCTGTACCCCATCATGTCCACACCAGGTTTGGGGGGGAAGGAACGGAGAAGCAGCTCCAGGACATCTATGTGCAGCCCAGCACATGCTGCTAAATATAACCAGTGGAACAGATGCTCTGAGACAGGGAGCTGCCTGTGCCCCAGCACCACCAAGGAGGAGGCTAAGGGCTCCCCCGAGGCTTGAGCAGCCTCGGAGTTTGGAGACACAGAGCAGGGTCAGAGGCAGGTCCCCTGTCTGTGCAGGAGCCTCTTCCCCTGCAAAGAGGAGCGTTTTCCTTCTTTTTAACCGAGCAGGATTAGTGGGTGCTCGTTCAGGGAAGCCAGGAGGGCTCATGCAGCCCTTCCCACCCACATCAGCCCAACAAAACCAAACCCAAGGTGCTTCAGGCTGACCAGAGCAGCCTGGGCTGCAGCCCAGAGCAATCCCCACCACTGCGGTTGTGCTGGCCCCACGCTGCCAGCTGGGCTCGCCGTGCACCCGCGTCCCCTGCGTAGGCAATGATTAGCCACCGGGGAGGACTCTGGCCCCTTTCAGAGGCTGCCAAGGCAAGCGGTGCTCATGTGGCCTCGCCATGGCAGGGACACATCCGGGGAGGTCCCCAAGGGGCCATGCAGGCTGTGAGCTGGGTCTCCTATCCAGGGAGAGAGGGCACCCACAGGAGGGGAAGGTCCATAGGGCTCTCAATCCACCGTCACCCTATTGCTGTTTGCACCCAATTCAGCTCCAGCTGGAAACCCACTTCAGACTCATCCATACCCATCCTGGCAAAGAAAATGATGCCCGAAGATGGGCTGTTCCGGGGTGGGGGGTAGCCAAGAGTCAGCCAGACCCTGGGACTGATGCTCCAAGGGCACAAGAGGCACCTGCAAAACAGGTGGGAGAGCCTGAGCCAGCCCCACTGCTGGGGGCACCTCCGTGCCGGGTCCCAAGCCTGCCCCGTGTTTGCCGACTCCCTTCGCGAGCAGACAGGGTGCCTTACACAACCAGCCAGAGGCGGTGTTATGAAATCCTGGGAGTTTTCATCCCTCACGGCGCAGCTGCCCACCAGGGTCGGCCAATACCAGCTCCAGCTCCCAGGATGGCACCCAGGGGAGCCAGGGCGGGGGTCGGGGCACGGCAGCAGCGCCGGGGGCCGTGTGCTCTCTGTGCAGCCTTGGCTGGGGGCCGGCAGGGGAGCGGCGCTGGTGCTGGCAGAGCTTGGCGGAAGTGCAGCCAGACATGTTGCACCAGGCCCGGGATGCTGCGGGAGCCGCATACCTGCCGCGCGCGCAGGTTTTCCCTGCTCCCTTATCTCACCATCGAAGCTGTGCTCGGTTGTAGCTCCGGCCCTTCTCCCTGGGGTTGCAAACAGCTCGGGGTGCCTGTGCACCTACCCCAGGGACAGGCTGCCGCAGCCCCAGGCATTCCGCAGGAGCGAGGGATGGGCAAGGGTGTCTAGCCCTTCCCCAGGAGGGTAAAGATCATCCCGGCACAGCCATTTCCAAGCAGTCTGGGCATCTCCAGACAGGTCTGTGACTCACTGGGACACCTCGGCAAGGCCCGGCCAATGCTGCAGCCCCAAGGTTCAAGCAGGTCCCTCCCTCTCCATCCCCGGCACAATTTTTTGGAGAAGCCAGGATAGGATTTGGGGGAGCCGGAGCGCTCGCAGCTCCTCCCCACCCCCTCACTTGCTAGAGCAGCCAGAAAAAGGTGGTTTATTGTTATTTAGTTTCTGCCCCTTTCATACTCCTTTGCTGGAGTTTTTGCCAGCGGCGGGCCCCGGGTCTGGCGGGGGGCCAGGCCAGCCGAGGCGCTTTTAAAAACAAAGCAGGGCGCGTGCATGCACACACACACGCACGGCATCCAGCCCCTCTTTTAACTCTTGCTGGGGTGATGCCGTGTGGAAGATGGTTTCCAACCAGCCAGGAGTGCACTGCCGCGCGTTCCCGACTGGCTGGAAAGCATCTTCTGCGGGGGATGCTGTCAATCACCACTAGGATCTGATAATTCACTCCCCACTTCCCAGGGAAACGTTCTTGCAGCACCAGAATCCTGATGGAGAGATGGCAGGAGTGATGCTGGTGATGCTGTTGTGGTCCGCAGGGACCCGCTTGTCCTAAACAGGGACAATGCTGCAACCCCCTTCTAGGTTACAGCCAAGATCTTCAGACCCAGCAGCCCTGTGGGGGAACGAGGAGGAGGAAGAGCATGATGATGCTTTCACCTCAAAGCAGCTCCTCTCCCACATGGTAGAAAGCTGGGAAGTGGCGGCAGCGCACACACAGCATCCCCAAACCCACGGGGCTGACTGCCCTTTTGCACAGGTTGCCGCCACCCAGAAAGTCTTTATCCACCAGCTCCCTCTTGCCTGCAACCAGCCCCGTGCGCCAGCGCGTCCCCAGCCCCAGCTGGAGGACGGGACGCCCGTGCTGGCAGTGTCCTTGCTCCATCCCCTCCTCTCCTGCCTGGACGCAGCCCTGGGGAGCACCGTCCCCATTACGGCACCCGTGTGCCACTGGCAGTTGGGCACATGCTGTCCCGTGGCTCGGGGCTGCCCTCCCTGTCTGCCTTCAAGCCGTCATCATCTGAATCATCCTGTGTTTCTGGGTCAGACAGCCAAAACGGCCTCCATAGCCCTCAGGAAGGGGGAGCCGAGCCCCCTGGTCTGGGCTGAGTCACTGGGAAGTGCCCAAAGGATGGAAATCCCCCTCCTGCCCCAAACCTCAGCCTCCCGCCTGCGACACTGGGGATGGCCACCCACCCGGCTCTGTCCATGGCCCTGACGGACCTCCACAGCCCCCTGAGAGACCAGCAAGTCCCAGGGATACCCCAGCGCTGCCCAGCTGTCCCCAAGGGAAGGCAGCATGGCCCAGAGCAGCCCTGACATAACCCACACTCATCCCCTTCCCCAGAATTAGCCCTTTTTCCCCCCACTCTTTTACCCAGGCAGGGAAAAGGCAGCTCCAGGTAGCCCAGGCTGACAGCAAGGAGCCACAGGCTGCCCTGCCAATGGGTTTTCAAAGGCTGGGGACAAAAATACAGACCCGGGACAGGGGGAGATGCAGACCTGTGAACACAGGTTAGGCAATGCCCAGCACGGTCTCCTCCATTTCCCTATGTGACGCTGTTTGCTCGTGCTTTATCTCCCGCGCTCAGTGCGTTGATGCTTTCCCCGGCTCTGGGTGCACTGGCGGCAGCCGGGCCCCTTTCCAAAGACAACACCCGATAGAGGCCGGCTTTGAAAAGCAACCGCCCATTCACTCCCTTCACTCCTGCTGCCCATGTGGGGCTCTTCCTTCCCAAGGAGAGAGGTGGAAAAAAAGAGGCTAAACCCCGCCATGAGCTGGGACAGCCAGGATACAGGTGGGAAAACCCACCAAGCAAACACCAGGCTGCGGGAGGAGACCCCCATCCCAGGGAGGCCAGGAGCCATGGGAGGAGGAGGAGGGAAGGACAGACCACCCCCCTGGGGCTGCAGCCCCATCACCATCCATCCCCACAGCTACCACACTCGCCAGAGCCTTTGAAGCCTCTTTTCTCCCCTACCCACCGCGGGCTGGTTCAAAATCAGATTTCGGCAGGCTGTGGGGCGGTGGGGTTTCCAGCACAGGGCAGCCACCAGCTGGGCTCCCCTGGGCATAACGCCTCGCCCCGCTCCTGGCTCGGTCTTGGCGGAAGAGGGAGTTTTGCCCGTTTCGGCAGAGTTTCTCGGCGTCTCTCCGCAGGCGTGCCCATGGCCTTTCCAAGCTGGCGTGCGGCTGTGGAGCCAGTCCAGCCAGTCAGACCTACAGCGTGCGGGGAGAGGAGGGGAGGACACGGCTGAGAACGCTTGGGAACTCGTCCTTGAAACTCAGGCTTCAAGGGACGTGGCCAGGGCCACACTCGGGCTCGGTGGCAGAGCCGGGTCCAGCCACCTGCACTGCCCAGGACAGGACCAGAGCGGGCAGGGTGCCCAGACATCCCTGCACCACCGCCAGCAGGGAAAGCTATCGGGTGTAACAGAACCTGAAATGACAAGGATCCCGCCCAAGGCCTGCCTTGGCTCTTCCCCGCAGACAGACCACGCAGGGTAGCCGGAGCACCCAGGGCTTGGAACAAACCTTCCTTGGAAGCAGCATCAGAGGAGGACGGTCCTCCTCAGTGAGGGGGGATGGTGTGCTGGGCTTGCTGGCCAGCACAAAGGCACATCCAACATCACAAAATAAACCCCAAACTGAGAAAAGGAGCGACTTCTTCCCCAAACAACTATGGACTCACCACCACCGAGAGAAGAATAAAGCCCAGCAGGATGCGAAAGGAGAGCGGGTGTTTCTGCAGCGGATGGGGACACAGAGTGCTAGGGGCAAAGGCTAACAAATCACAGAAGAGATATTAAACCTCACGCTTCAGGGCTTAAACTGATATAGCTACTAGGGATTAGGAGGAAATTTAAGGGGGAGGGAGGGAGTTATCCCACACCTGCCTGCCACGGTCTTGCAGCATGTGGAACGACATTGTCCCTCTCCTGCCCAGCTGCATGGGTGACAGCAGCATCTGAGGGCCAGCACCACTCTGGGGAAAACCTTGCTGTCAGGATGCAGCAATGAGGGGCACCAACCCAGGCGTGGGGATAAAGCCAAGACACCCTGCAAGCTTTGCTACTGTTTAACAACTTGCTAGGTCACAGCTCAGACATAGCCAAGTCCCAGGCGCCCACCCCTGTCCTTGATATAGCCAAGGTCTGGAAAGCACCTACGTAGCCAGTGAAATGGGGTAAGTCAACGGTGAAACGGGGCAAGTGACTGGCCGAACCTCGCGGAGGCAGTGGCTGAACCCCAGCAGGGCTTCGCTCCCTGTCCTTGAGAGTTTAACGCCAGTTTGCTCAGCTGCCACCCTTTCTTTGCACTTCGCGCACATTTAAACAAAAACCTTCACCACTCCCTCAAAGAAGGCA
This sequence comes from Mycteria americana, assembly GCF_035582795.1. Lineage (NCBI taxonomy): Eukaryota > Metazoa > Chordata > Aves > Ciconiiformes > Ciconiidae > Mycteria > Mycteria americana. The sequence goes on along the minus strand of NC_134380.1, from coordinate 6,598,435 downwards.
AACAGTGAGTCCAGCTCCTGTCGGCTGCCACAGCTCTTCCAGACTCTGGCTATCATGGGGGCATCACACCCACCCCCGGCATCACCCCATCCCCTGCCCCTTAGCCCTGCACATCCAGGGATGGGGACACCCAAACCTTGCCGGGCACCATGCAGTTCCAGGAGCCGTCACCCCTTCCCAGGGACGGGAGCCCCGGCCAGGGGTGCTCTGCCTCTTGCCTCCCCCAGGAGCCCCAGCCCCTCGGTGCCACAGCGGCCTCCCTGGCCCGGCCAACTGGCGCATTGTTGGCAAGTGCGGCCAGCCCAGGGACGTGATTGATCGCTGGGGAGAAAGGCCAAAGCCGTGATGGGTCGTTTAACAATTTCAATTAAACTCTGCAGCGCTCCAATGCAGAGGGGAGGGGAGAGGGAGAGAGAGAAGGAAATTAAAAAGCGGGACATTTCTATTGCTGCGCTGGGGAACTTCAGCAAAGTGCGGCTGGCTCGGTAGGAGCAGCCCAGCTCTCCTGGGAGAGACCCCCCTCTCCAGCTGCAGAAACGACCACGGCATCATCCTGCCGTCCCCTTCACGCAGGCAGGATGTCTGCCCTTGCCTCCCTTTCCCCTCCTGCTCCTGCCCCCAAAACTTTCTCCCTGCCCGCCCCACCGCCTTATAATAATAGGTGCTGTGACCCACTTGTACAGCAGCGCTTGCGCGGGGAGGAGGGCTGTGCACGGTGAATATTAAACAACGTGTCCCTGAAGTTCCCGCTGCCGGGACTGCGCTTGATTTTTGCTTACGTGCGGTGACTTTTTTAGGCACAGGAAGCCCCAGAGGGCTGATCACAGCGACCGAGCTCCCAATCCATTGAGACAGCAGAAGGACTCTTAGAGGGATTTTTAAAAAAAAAAAAAAAAAAAATCAGCATCTCAGCCTGTCATATGGAAAAGGCGCTTTAATGAGCAGCAAATGCTCAGCTCGCATAGCATCCGTGCGAGGAGGGACAGGGAACCGTAAGGGATGGGGAGCAGCAATGCCCTCCATGCCGGGGATGAGCCCCTGGGAGCAGGCAAGCCCCCACAGCGGGTCCAGCATGCCAGCATGGGAGCCCCACCGAGGGCTTACAGCAGTGGCCTTGCAGGGGTCCGGGCTTTTTGCCCTGTCCACCTTATAAAGGAATAAAATAAAAATAAGCAGAGGGAGCTGCTGATGCTGCTGCAGCGGGGGAGTTAAACACACATGTTCATGTGGGTGCCGCACGGCTGGAAGGAGGGGAAGACGCCAGAGAGAAAACGCAGACAGGGTTTAACTAGGAGAGAGTTACTGGAGAGGACCAGAGAAAACAAGTGTAACTTCACCCCTCCTGGTGCGCAGGAGGAGGAGAGCCACAGGCACCCCAGCCTGCCCACGCCGCCCGGCCATGGGACACCAGCTCGGGGGAATGAGGCTGCGTCAGCCGGCAGGACGCTCAGGTCCTGACGTTATTTGTTGCCTTGGGGGTGTCCTTCAACCCGCCCGCGCAGGCAAACCTCTCTCGCTCCAGCTCAGAGACCCCACACAGGCACAGAGTCCCTGAGCTGCAAGCAGAGGCAACAGCACCCAGTCCCTTCACTCAGGGAGGGGGCACCAGGCACTCCCTGTTCTGGGGAGGAGGTGGCCCCCAGCCCTCCTGCAGCCCAGCCGTCAGGATTCGCAAAGTCTTGGCCCCAATCAAAGCTTTCCAGTAGCTGACCCAGGGGAGTTGATCCCCTTCTCACATTTATAATCCTTAGTCTAACTCACGTTTCTCAGCACCAGCCTCTCTGCCCTGAGCCGCTCTTAAGAAGCCTTAAAGCTTCCTCTCCTGCCCAAGTTTCCCCTCTCCCTCCCCAGGACAGATTTTCCCCTCCAGCTTTCCCACACACACCCACGAGACCCCCCCATGACAAGCAGCCCTGGCAGGGGGTCCCACACCCCCCAGCCCAGAGCAGCTCCCACAGCCCGCACAGGCGCTGCACACCTTTCCCCGGCCACACACCACACTGAGAGCCCTTTTATTTACTTTTCCCAGTTTCCTTCTCTCAGTAGGTCATGAGAAGTGGCCAGGAGCTCAGCCCTCTACAAGGGCACCATGGCACTGGTCATGATCTGCTCCTCTACCTTTTCACCCTCCCCGTCTCCTCCAGATGCCATGTGGTGCTTGCAGGTCCCTGGTGCCCTTGGGGACCCCCACGAGCCTGACATTCGCTCCGAGCCGTGCTTGCCGCTGACCTTTCCGAGAGCATGTGCAAGAAAACAGCCCTGCTGAAGGGTTAAACATTACCAGACTGAAATTCAAGGCTTGACGATTGGTTCCAGTTGACTGGCCAGGATGATAATTTTTCACAAGATAAATACAGCCAGGAGTGAGCGGCAATCACTAAAGACCCTTTGTAGCAGCGTGCCCCCTCGAGTGGCTTCACTTCCCCCTGCCGCTGCCGTTTCCCTTTGCTCATCCCTGCTCAGTGGCCCACATTTCAGAGCCCCTGGCCCCGAGCCCAAGGGGAACCCCAGCCCTGCCGGGAGGATCGCTTACAGCCTGATCATTCATCCACACAGGCTGCGCTTGCGCTCCCGCCTCTGGCCGCAGCGTGACTTGTGCACTGGGGTTTAGTGCCAGCACTTGCACCCCGGCTTGGACGGCACTGAGCCTGCTGCCAGGACTCGTACCCCGGCCTGGGCAGCGGTGCCCGGCCAGGGGGAGGGAGCCCACAGCTCTGCACCCAGGTACTCACTGCTCTTGGATGCCTTGATCTTGGCCACCAGTTTCTGCACATTGGGTACGTCCCCGTTCTTCACGGCCTGGATCAGCTCCTGCTCTCGCCCCATTGCAGACAGGTGGGAGCGGTGGCAACGTGGAAGGCAGATACCCTCAGATCCCGGCAGTTTATAAAGCCATAGGAATAAGCCCGTAATTCCTTAAAATGCACTTTGATGGGAGATGAAATCCAGCAAGAAAGATGCTTTACAATCCCACGGGACATAAAAACCAGAAGGAAGAAGTCTTTCTGTTAAGGGCAGAAGTCCCTTTCTGTGTCGGGAGGAGCAGGACCCGGATGGTGTTTGGTTGGAGAACATGCGATCAATTAAAACAAGAAATAGTTCAGCACTCGGGGACAGGCTCCCGGCAGCACCAGGGCTCTGCGAGACAAAGCCAGGCGGCTCAGGGCAGGGTGGCCGGCGCAGTCGGCATCAGGATGCCCTCAGTTTCTCACAGCACTCCCGGAGCCAGAGGTGTTGTGCTTTGCTCCCCTCGCCAGGCTCTGCTGCGCTGATGAGTCCCTAAATCTTCCCAAAGGGATTACAGGCTCATCGCCATCTGGAAGTTATAGATCCGCCCTCTCTGGTGCTCATTAGCCCCTTCGTTTCGGCATTCCTCTCGGCGACGGCGCTGCAGCCACGCTGGGGAGCCCTGCGCACGGCCAAGCCCCGGCGCGGCAGTCCAGGACCTGCAGAGGGGAAGAGCACAGTCAGCCCTCGAAGGCCATTTACCTCCCAGCTCCATCGCGACAGCTTTTGTATCTGTGCCGAAGAACGAATACTTTGACTATATTTAGTCCTGGAGGGACTTGGCTTGTCCTTGTGTTAAACGGAGAGGGAAGAACCTGCAGAGGAAACCTCCCAAGGGTGCTGTCAGGGGGTGGCCGAGGAGCAGGACCAGGGCACAGCTCCTTCCTTGTCCCCCCAGGGCTGTACACGCGATCCCCTCCCTAAAGGCAGCACACAGGGCTTGGGGCACCATGGCATCTCCCCCTCTCCTTCCCCGGTGGCAGCACCCAAGGGATGGAGCTGGGGAGGTTTAGCCAAAGTCCTCTGCAGCCCATGGCAGTGGGTCAGCCTGGCTAGCACCCTTCCACTCCCGTGCAAGGGTAAACCCTCACCCTCCGAATTACCCGTGAAGCTCAGTACCCTGGGACCCAAGACACTCTTTAACCAGTACACAAACTCTCTCCGGCCCAAGCGAGGAGCTGGGTGTAATTCAGCAGCACAACCACGCTCGATAAAACAGGATCAAGCCCACGTCCTGGCCAGCTAGGGCACCCCGGACAAGGCACAGAGTCCCACAGCAGCGGTTCACACCTCCCAGCCCACGCTCTCCCGCTGCACCCAGGCTGCCCCAACTGGGTGTCAAGAAAATCCCTCCTGGTTCAGGGCCATACACCTGGCAGGCTGCTCTGATGCCGGGGAAGGACACGCGTGCAGGAGGGCAGGGAGCACGCGCCGTGCCAGCTGCAAGGCCGTCACCAGATCACCCCACAACTCCCCCCTGTGCTGATCCGGACTGGATCAGCACCAGCTCTGGTTCCCCCACCCATGGCTCAGGCATGCTGTCTCCCTTCCCTGAGCTCTCGCCCTCAGCTGTTTATATAATAGTGGGTGTCGCTTCCTCCAAGCAATCGAGGTCACTGTTTTGAGGATGGAAAATCACAGGGGAGAGAAAGCAACAGCAGGAAAAGAGGTCCTGTCTGGGGCGGGTGGCGGGGGCGCGCAAAACCAGAAGGAGCGTCCCATGGCACCGTATTGCTCAGCCCACCCACAGTAAAGCTGGAAGCTGCAGCTGCCCACAAGCACAGACCCCCTGTGGGCTCCCTGTGCTCCAGCCCTCCCCAGAGCGCAGCAGTATTCAGGGCAGCTGGAGAGGTGATGCTCCAGTGCTGGCTTAGCTACCGGGACAAGGAGATGCTGAGATTCCCACACCAGGCTGGTGAGATTCCCCCCGTCGTCACTCCCCTAGGGCCCTCGGTTTGTTCAGCTGATGAGCCCCTCGGCACTGGGGCTGCTTAGGTGCCTGGTACCAGGCACTGAGGCCAGTGCCCGCCAAGGTCAGCTGTCACCTCCCTGCATCCTGGGGCACCCGCACCAGCTTATCTATGTTACAAGAAAGTTTCAGCCACTTGACTCAGACTAACCTCTTGCCACAAACAAATCCCCTCCTGAAACCTCCTGCGTTGCACCGTCTTCAAAACTATTTCATTTAATCCTGCACACTGTATCCAACTTTGTGCTGCTCTTCAAAAACACTCACAAAAAGTGAGCACGAGGGTGCTGAGACTATTTACTCATTTATTAAAAAAGTCTGCGTGGCCTCACTTAGAAAACAGCCCAGTGCTGCTGCCTACCTCTCCCGGAGCACGCGAGGCTCAGCGAGTAACTCAGAGGTACCGAGAGCTCCGAATACCGATCTCCACCTCTTCAGCCTCTCGAGAGAGGAGCAGCAGCAGCAAAGGTAAAATTCGAGAAACGCACAAAGCTGGAAAAGCAACAGCAAACATCCCTCCCACCCGAGCACCGCTGAGCCTCCAGCCCAGGAATCCACCTGGAGAACCAAAGTATCCCAAACATTCCCGCAGCCAGCAGCGCCGGGAAAAAGGAGGGAGAGGAGGAAAATAAAAAACAAAAACAAACCAATTACGTCAGTGGAGAAGGAAAGATGCGAAAGAGCAGTAGGCACCAAGACTGGGTCCCGAAGGGGCGGGCGGGGGAAGCTCGCCTCCCCCGGGAGGCCCCCGGGAAGCCCCGCGCTGCCCGCCGCCGGGGCGAGGCCGGGCGGGCAGGCAGGCAGCGATGGGGGCACCGGTCGCGTCTCCGTCTCCCCCCGCCCCGAGACCCCCGGGACCCGGGCTGGGCCGCTCCCTCCTTCGGGGAGGGCTCGGGGGGATTTCTGCCCCCGCCGAGACGAGTCGCCCCGCTGCTTCTGCGAGCGGCCCGAGCCAGGCGGGCTCCGCAGACGGCGGCCCCACTCACCTGGCGGCGCTCCCAGCCCGCCCAGCCGCGCCGCACCGGGGCGAACCGAGCCGGACCGGACCGGACCAGACCCCGACGTGCGGTACCGCTCCGGGCCGAGCCACACCGAGAAGTACAGAGCCGAGCCGAGCAGTAACTTGCCGAGCCGTGCGGAGCAGGAGCAGGACCGGGACCGGGACCGGACCGGAGCGAGCGGCGGTCCCGGCTGCCCGGCTCGCAGGGCGGCGCGGCGCTCGGCAAAGTCCCGCTCGGGCTGGCCCCGTCCCGGCAGGAAATCCCTCCCCGGCCCGGCCTGATTGGAAAAGCCCGGCGGGTTGTGCGGGCTGGGCAGGGCCGGGGCTGCTGTCACTCACCGTGATGCGCCGGCAGATTTGGGCAGGGGCAGGGCCGGGGCAGCCCGCCGCACCGGCACCGCTCCCGCCCCGGGGGGGGCTCCTGGGCAAGCGGCTCGCTTTGAACGGGGCCCGGCCGGAGAGCCACCGCGGTCCGGGACCGGCTCCGGGGGGAGGAACCGACATGGTAGGGGACAGACCCGGTGGTCCGGGACGGGCCCCCGGCGGGGGGAATCCCACACCCTCAGCCCGGGACCGACCCGGTGGTCCTGGACCAGCCCCGGCGGACGATCCCCCATCGTCGACTCGGGACCGGCCCCGGGGGGAAATCCCCCACCTTCAGCCCCAGGCTGACCCAGTCAGCCCTTTGCCCCCCTTCCACCACCAACCGCCCTGGCAGAGGGGCCGCACAGGCTGCTGATGGCACCCACGGGACCAAAATCCACCCACCCCCAGCTGTCCAAGCCCCAGATTAATCCTACTCTCACAAAGCACTAAAACCACCAAAAATCACCCATTTCTGCCAGTCCTCAACAGAAACACCAGAGCCGAGTGCTCGCCCGAGCACAGTTCTCTTAAAACAAGATATTGCCTAATAAAGCTGGACAGCTTTTGCTGCATGATACCACTGGATTATCATCAACTAATCAGATTGAAAGCACACGGAGGCTTTGATTTTATTCACTAAGTGCCCAGCCCACAGCTCCCTGGGGGAGTTGCAAAGATCCGGTACCTCTTTGAACCAGGCCCCGAGTACATTTTGCCAAAGGATGGTTTCGTGAGCAATCCCAATACGGGGGATCCTCGTCGAGGAGGAGGACGTTTTAAGACACACCCTGTCTTTTCAGTTCAGGAATAAAGAGATTATTATGCACATCTAATTATAAATGTCAAAATTTACAGCTGCTATGTTGAAGCATGAATCTGTAAGTAGCCCTGCTAGGAAAGGCTGTGAAGTGAAAGGTCTTGTTATTCCTCCTGTGAGTTTTGCCAGAGCTTGTAAAGCGCAGTGACATTTATAATAATCCCCTGAATTTATGTAGCACCTTTTGTCCTTTTAAGGATCTTAATTAAGCTTTGCAGCTCCCTGAGCACAGACTAAACCCACTTTGCAAAAGAGGAGCCCAGGCCCTGCTTTGTGCAAAACATGCATCCTGTTTCATGCAGGGGTAGGACTTTTCCACCCCAACGACCTCCAGCAGCACACCGTTACACCGCAGTAAGGGCATGCTGCGCTGATATTCCCACCCAAAGGTTATGCCACTTCAGTTACACTCATGTGGTTAAAACTGGGTAATTTAAGCTTTAAACTCTGGTGCCACACAAGCATTTTGAATGGACGGTGCCACTGGAGGGTTTACACAGATTTACTAGAAATCCACAATTTCTAGCGCAGCCTTTGAACATCGAACCACATATTGGCGCTCCCGACTCTGGACCGAAGGCCGATGCCTTTGCTTTTCAGCCCTGCCTGCAGGCAGGCAGCAGAGCTGGGATAAGCAGGCAGCGGTCCCCATTTCCCATGGCGATCTCGCAGCTTTCCCTCGACTCTTGGAGGTTGAATGGCTGATGGGTGATCCCAGCACAAAGACCTGCCAGCAGCTCCAGCCATGTCCACCTTGCAGAGCCAACAGACCCACCACGACATTTATTCCCCCGTGTCCGCAGAGCAGGTGCCAAGAGCATCGATTGAGTGCCCACTGCAGAGAAACCCCTTTAACATTTTGCTGCCTCTCTGCACCGGGGCGAGATCTTTGCAGTCTAGGGGGTTTTCGGGGTGCAGGCACCCTTGGGTGGCCGGCCCTGTCCTGAGCCCGTGCAGAAAGGTGCCCAAGGCAGCACCGATTCGTGTCCCCCAGTTTGGGTGCGGGGCCTGGGGACTCCCACCGGGCCGGGCTGCTGGGGTGCGGCAGGGCCCCTGCTCCTGCTTGCAGCTCTTCAGGTCGATGTTGCCATCTAGAGGCCCCTGCTACAACGATCGTCTCCTTGCAAAGTATTAGGAAGGAATTTTTTTTAATTTGATGCAACATTTCAAAGCAGCTTTTTTGGGTTAGGGGCTGAGGGGGAGGAGCAGATTAGCTGCTCCTACAGTCGATGTATTTTTGACTCAAAATGCCACTGCTCAACGCTTTGCCAGCTCTCCCCAGCCCATGTCTTGTACAGCTGATTGATAGCCGCAGCTCAACCCAGTTCATCTCACAGCCCCAGCAGCTGTTCAAACCCCTCTTCTCTACTCTGAGATTTTTTTTTATTTTTTTTTTTTTACCCCATCCTCAAAACAAAGTCATGCATGTGCTACCAGGGAGGGAAGCAGCCCTGTTGGCAGAAGCAGTGCACGCAGCAACATCCACAGCAGCTCTGCTGCCAGCGCTGACTCCCGGTGAGGCTGTGACAGACGTGGCTCCAAGACCCAAAAGTGCAAAACTCCCACTCCCAAGTCTCACCCATAAAAGCCAAACTTGGAATGTTGTGGCAATCTCATCCACACCCAGCAGGAACGGGTAGGAGGGCTGCAAAGGTCCACACCAGACATCCAAAACATTTTAAGTATGTTATGAACCAGCTGAACGGAAACATACTTCTCCCCTCTCAGCTGTGGCTTAGGCTCCTCCTGTTGAAAACCACAGGGGACAGGCGCAGCTCGACCCAAAGACTTGCTGCTGCAACCCCAAAGCTGCCTCTCGCACCCGGGGTAGGGGGAAGCTCAGGCTAACATGGGAGTGAAGGCAGCCGTGCAGGCAGAGGAGGATTCCCACAGGCAGACAGGATTGCTTTCCCTGGGTGGGTGTGCAGACACCGCTGCCCAGACACTCCTAGTTCAGGGGCAGAGCAGGGCTGGAGGCTGGTTCCTGCACACCCACGAGGGCAACACCACCGCAGCGGAGGATGTGGCAACCCACAATGGCACCGTGGTATCTGTCGGGCAGGGAGGAAGGTGAAGGCTGAGGATGAAGCAGGGTGAGGAAGACCCTCTCCCGCATTGAATCAGGCCGCAGCAGAAAGCAGGTTATTGCCCAGATATAAAGCCAGCCCCAGGAGCCCTTCCTGCAGCTCCTGACATTGAGCCAGGCGCTGTGGGAATCACCGAGCACCGAAAGGCAATGGGTGCCCCACTGCTGGGCTTTGGTACTGTCTGTAAGCAGCCCAGCAAGTTTCAGTCTCATTCCTAGTGCTCAGGAGTCACATCCCATACCCGGGGACCCTTCCCTGTGCAAGCATCTGTGTCCCCCTGCCGCACGATCTCCAGGACAGGCATTTCCCACCTGGCTCAGCACTCCACTTCGCTGGCTGCAATGTCAAGGGGGTCCGCACACACAAGGTGCTTATGTATGTGTTTACTCCATCACCTTTTATAAAGCCTCCTGGCAATAGCTGCTGCTGGAAGAAGCCCAAGGAGGAAAACCAGGGGGTTTGATCAAAAGGGAGATGCACTAACCACAAGGAGGAGGGAAATGCTGCGCTCTCAGGGACCAGGCGCTGGCAGAGGGGTTTTTGGGCTGGTTTGGCCTCAGACACCTCCTGCCCCCATATCACGTGGGGCACAGCCGCTGCCTGCAGCCTTGGGCCAGCCACCACCACCGGCAGGGCTTCAATGCCAGGACACATCCCAGCCCCAGGCCAGAACCTGGACACAGCTCCATGTGCACGTGCCCCACAAAGCTGAACATCAGCCATAGTACGAAAAGCAGCAATGATGGCCCGTTGCAGAGCTGGTGGCAGACAGCAACATAAATCATACCTAGAGTTGGCTCTCCAGCAGGTAACAGGGCCTTGGATGCGATTTAGGAAACTCTGCTCGGCTACAGTCTTTTACAGCAAAGAAATCCCCTCCACACATGCGGCCGCAGGTAACCAGCCCTCAGTTACATCACTCTGCTGGAGTCCAGCTCCAAGCTCCCTCGAAAAGCAACTCCTTCGCCACAGCTCAAACACGTGTGAGCTGGGAGTTACAGCCCGCACCAGCCTCTGCCCTGGCATGGCAAACCCTACGCACAATCCCTTTCCCTGCATCTGTGTGGGAACTTGGGCAGGCGCCGGCATGGGGCTCCCAGCAGGAGCAGCCTTCTCATGTGCCAACGCTTGGCTCCCGCCAGACTCACCTCTCCCTGGCACACATGGGCTGCTGCTCACACTATCCTCCCCATCCGCCTGCTCTCCTCCTCCACGAGCCTCCCTGTGCTGACAGCCACTTCTTTCTGGTCCTGTGCCTTTCTTTTCTCTCTGTCTCCCTTGCTCAGTCCCTCTCTCAGGAAATTAAAGATAATCCTCCCTTTTTTGCTGCCGGATTCCCTGTTTAACATTCGCTGCGTGTGCTTGCACTGATTCAAAATGGGATTAGACTTTCTGTTGCTTTGATGTCAGTTGGGCTTTGCACTTAAGGCAGAGGGGGAAAAAGAAAATGTCTGTTAACAAACATCTTGCGGTCTGCCCATCCACTTGCACCCATCCTGGAAATGAAGGTCAGGGACATTTACCTGCAGAAACTGGGTCCCCTTCCAGTATCATCCCTGGGGGAATAGACCCACTCACAACCCCAGCACCACAACCCCTGCGCTGGACATTATTCTCTGGAAATGCCCAGTTTCCACCCTGACTTTGTTATCATCCGGCACCATGAAGGCTGAATGGCTCCCGTCAGCAGGGAGGTGTCATTAATCATCGGAAAACCACAACTCGTTGGCTGTCAGTGAATATTGCAACCTCCAGCTGCCATGGGGCAGGGAGCGTGCGGGCCACCAGCATCACTTCAATAGAGATCGGGGCTCAGGGCTCCCCCCCAGGAATACCCTGAGCCGCTCATTTCTAAGGGAGAAGCAGGTGCTGCGGGATGGCTAAGATGGAAATCTGTACCCTGCTCCCTGTGGTGTGACACTTGTGCTACAGCACAGTCCATGAATCCGGCATTTCCCTCTGCTTCCTTGGGCCTGAGCTTCTCCCTTTGGAGGACAAGGAGTTGGGGTTATTTTCACTGGCTGGTACCTTCAACACCAGTCCAAAGCAGACAAGCATTTTTTTCATGCTGTCTGCGACAGTCTTGCTTTGCCTCCAAATGTTCATCCTCGAGTCCACAATGTTCAAACTAGCCTGCAGCACAGTTTGGAGCTGGGGCATGATCTCCCTCATCTCTGCCCTGCACTGATCTCACACCAGAAGAAAAGAGCCTTTTACACAGGATTCTGCAGAGCTGCAACCAGGGCTGGGATCTAACAGTGAGTCCTATTCCTGCTCATCCGGAATAGCCCTTTCCCAGAGTCTCCAGGGGCTTGCAGGTGGTTTCTGCTGCCTGATGCCCTGGCTCCGTTCCCATCCAAGTTTCACCACACAGGCAGTTGGGTCTCCTCTGGGTAACAGGCATGTCTGGGGGCTGCAGAACTGGAGATGTTTGGTTGCAACTGGAACCATCCCAGCAGTTTCTGCAGGTTATTTGGGAAAGTGGTTCCATGGATGAGCACAGTCCAGCCATGGACAGGACCCACCTCCCAGCCCTGTCCCCAGAAAGAGGCACAGCCAACGCTTGCAGAGCAGAAGTGGGGGCACACCTAAGCTCTCCCTGGGATCTGGCAGCCGTAGTCCCTGTCACCCACACCACACCACTGTGCTGCAGCCCCAGCTGGCACTGCCACCACGTTGGGCATCCTCCAGGATTGCCCAGGGACTGGGGGAGCACCTCTGCCAACACAGCACAGTGTCTAATCCATTTTGCCTGGTGCGCGCACACAGACTTGATTAATGCCTGCAATGAGCTCCATCCATCATCGAGGAGTAAAGGAGATTAACTCTGCAGCACGCCTGCCTCGCGTTGATCCCATTCTCCAGGCCTCCTGATTAATGGCAAGGCCGCCTTATCTGTCAGGCCAGGAAACACGAATATCCGGGTCGACCGGGGATGAAGGGAAGTTGCGGGCGCTTGGGCCACAGACAGGGCGCTGCCAGCCTGGCCACAGCACGCTCTGCCATCGGGGCCATGCCGACGCAACCCTCCTCCCCACGCTGCCAGCCCTGCTCCCCATTCCTGTTGCTCCCTCCATTCCCATTGCTCCCTGCCTCTCTGCACCCTCCGCTCCTTCCTCCCAGCCCTTCCCTGCCATGCTGGCAGGGGTGGCCGGAGGGAGAGCGCAACTGGAGCACTAATGCATCCCTGTAGGAATGCAATGCCAAAACCCAAAGTCTGGGGCTCCATTTCCCTTCGACAGTCAGCAGGGAAGGTGTCACTCCCCATCCACAGAGGGAATTCAGATGGAGGCCTAGAGTAACCCAGGCAAATCCCCTCTCGGGGCTGCAGGTGAGGCTGTGGCTGACCAGCGCCATGGAGGGCGGCCGCTCGGCCGGGCTCTTCCTCAAGAGGACACGCATGTAAAGTGGATGCGGCGGATGAGCGGTGCCATCTGGACAGGCTCCAGCTCCTGCCCCTGGCTTGCCGCTGATGCTTCATTAACAGCTCCCCCCTTTCAGCTCCCATCTCCTTGGCTTCTGCCACAATCAGCTGGGCTGGAGTTTTGTTGTCTTGGGTTTTTTCCAAGTGGAAATTATTTCTCATTTCTTTTAACAATCAGGACACAGAGAAAGAGACAGGAGAGGAAGGAATTTCCAGGAGATGAAAGGGCAGGATTAAGGACACAGCTTTTGCTTTGTTATCTCTCTAGTGTGGCTAAGAAATTCCTTTCAGGAGAAGGCTTTAATTAACTATTTTTCTGATGGGAAAAAACCTGGACCTAGAGATAGGTCTGGTTTCTTAGGTCTGCTGACGACCCCGGCTGCAACCTCAGCAGCCCAGATTCATACATAAGCACACATTCTTATACAAAACTTAGCACAGTACATTTCAATTTGCTTTACAAAGGCACTGACTGTCACCCCAGTCTGGAAAACAAGGCATACAGTTAAAAAAAAAAAAAAACCAAAACAGGAATGAGCAAGGCTACTGTGCACAGCACTGGCAGGAAGAGGATCCAAGTGCACTGAACCACAGGGCTACAGTGGCTCAAGATGAGGGAAGGGGCCTTTGCATAGATGAATAACCCAGGGCAGGAGGCAGTAGAAATATCTCCATTGCCTTCTAGACCAACAGCCCTTCTCACACAGCAGGAAAAATCAGGGGCAGAGGAGAGAAAGAGGCCCGATGGCAAACTGGGACATTTAGAAAGTATCGCACTGATGTATCTGCATCCTCTACTGCCACAAAACCCTCCAGGAACCGAGTCAATCAAAAATAACATTTGGGGCTGATTTTTATCCAGATGAACTCTCTCCAAATATTTTAAGGCAACCAGCAAAATGGCCAACTTCTAGCTTGTTTAACCCTTCTCCTGAAACCTGCATCATGTCTGAAAAAAAGCACCATCTCAGAAAATATCTTGTTCTGTGAGTTTGACCTGCAAAACTGGACATAGTACCGGGTCTGCCTGTCCCCAGCACCACCCCAGTCACCTCCCTGCGCCCCAACTCTGCCCTGACCTGCTTAGGCTTTCTGCAGTTTGACTTTCTATGGAGACCTGGACACGAAAGACCAAAAATCCACGCAGGTTTGCAGAGGAAGCCTCAGCCCCACCTAACACAACAACAGTAGCTCCTGCCAGGGAAACATCTCACCCAGTCCCTCCAAGAATCACATTTGCCTTTTTTTGAGCCATGTTAAACAGGGAGCTCACACCAAACCCACATCTTGCTCCTCTCCCGTCTTTCCAACTAATGAACTCCCAGCTGATAACAAATGCTGATTGCTGTTGCTGAAATGTCTGTGTCTGCTCTTAGCATTTAACAGCCCAAGGGACTAAGTGGTTTACCAATTATTGTTTTCATAAGTGAGCATCATTTTACTTTTTCATTATCATTTTAAAAGGTTCCCACCTTTTCCAGTGCCCTCAGCCACTGCCTCCAACCCCAGCAGATGTCTCTGCTCCCAGCAGCGGCACAGGGCATATATGGCTGATTTGCCAGGGGGGAAGGAGAGAGGAAAGAAACATCTGGCTGCTCCAGCAACCCGACTGCCAAAGTGAGCAGAGCTTTTCCTGGGGCATGCAGGTCCATGTCAGGAGGTTTCCCATCCCACGCTAGCACGGCTAACAGCCCCCCTCTCAACACAAGTCTTCAGTCTCACTTGTGATTTATTCCTTATTCATTTTAGAGGTTTTGTGCTTTCCCGTGTCTTCTCCAACCTAAGAACTTCCTGGGAGATGCTGTATCAAACACTTTACTGGACTTTAGGTAGATTCAGTGTACCGTAGCTTAAAAATCAGCTATTACTGCTTTCCTCCCTCCTGCCCCTGCTCAGAATCAGGCAGCAGGTTTGCAGTATCTGGTTATAAAACACCACCTCTGTTTTTGATAGCTCTGTCATAAATCCTCACACTTGGATTTGCAATTTCATGTGACAGCTCTTTCCAGGCACCGACTGGAGTTTATCTCATCTCCCTGACTTGAGCCTCTCAGGATTTTTAGTTTTGCTTCATCTCAGATCTGTAATTTCCATTTTCAAGTTCAACATCATTCTCACTTAAAAGGGTGGCAAAGTGCTCATTTTGGGTTGGGCAGACATCTATTCTTGGTCATCAACCCCCCTGCATCAGTCCTCCTGCTCTGCCTCCTCTTGAGCCCCTGCACAGTTAACAGTGAGCTACAGATCTGAGCCAAAACTTTTTCCCCCCTGTTTAGACTCAGAAGGAATTGAGGTTACAGCTACCTCCTCCTTGCACTAGTGCCTGTTCTTGTAAAAGGGAAGCACAGTGACTAACACCATACCCTGTGGCAGGATTTGCCTCCCTGGGGGCTCCTGGCTCTTTCTGTCAGACTCCGAGAGCTGCCGGCAGCTTCTTATGTCTGACAATGGGATCTGCCTGTTTCACCGAGCGCACATCCACATCCCTGACCTCAGCACATCGGCGACAGACAGCCACGGAGCCCGCCAACCTCTCGGCTTCCCCATCACAGGGCAAACCCTGCTTGGCCCCTTCTTGTTATTTTTGGCTGTGCTTTTGTCTCTGGGATCCTCTAACCTTTAGCAGTGAAAACAAAACCACAGAAGGCTGCTGCCCTGGCCTTTGGCTTGCTGCGAGCAACTGGGATGGGCAGAGGCTGAAGGCTAAAACCTCAAATTAGCAGCATGGGACTGGAATGAGCCAGGACTGACCAGGCAGCTCGGACCTGTCATTTCAAGGGCAGGAAGCCTGCAGGGAGAGAGGCGGTGGTCATCTGGTTTCAGATTAAGTGCCAATTTTATGCTAATTAATTAGAAAGCCAGTGTGGATAACAAGAGGGTTTAGATGATTGTTTAGCTAAGTATTCCTGTAAAGCCATGCATGACTATCAAGCAGCTGAGAAAGGGAATTCACCCTGCTGTGTTCATTAGAGATGCACACATATAAGAGAAAGCAGAGTCTGGGAGTTGGGAAATCAGAGCTTTGCTCATAGCTCAGTCTCAGGCCACAGCTCCATGTTCACTAATACCAGCTCAGGGCAGTACTGGATCACACAGTAGCACCAATCTGAATTCTGATCTGAATCAGGCATCAAGACATGATAGCAACTTTTCAGTCAGCCAGACCATATATGCAGCGCACATCTAGATTGATGACAGCAATGCCTGAGTCACCATCAAGTTGCCTTGACAAAGCTACTCCTTCAAACCTTTGGGTTTTCTGCGTTTTGTTTTTTTTTTTTTTTAAATCAAATAATTACATTCAGCACACATCCCTCTGTGGGGATACAAACAAACAGTTGTGCCGGGATAATCATTGCAGGAAGATGGATAAGATGCTGCCTAAGCCAGCACTGTTGTAAAGAGAATTACTGTCAATTTTTTACCTCGAGCTCAGCATGTGGCTTTAGGGAAATTATTTAACTTTGCCACATGACATTTTCCTTCCCTGTAGGTGAGAAGTGATAGCAAAGACTCACTTCCCAAGATCAAGGGATGGAAAACGGATCAGTAGTTGGAAACTACTTTACCAATCCTGCCTGAAAATGGGTAAGTGAGACTGATATGTAGCTATCGGACAGAGACAACAATATTCAAGTACTCAGCCAGTATGGAGGGTTGATGCACCATGTCTAACACATCCTGAATGAAATAATCCCTACCCCTAAGGCTGCTGCAAGGGCGAAACTTCACCCATTAGGCTATTTGATCAATATAAACAAAGACAAAGAGCTAAGCAATAAAAATGCAGAGGCCTGACTGTAAGTCTGAAGTTGTGAATAAGATGACTAGTGAGTTAGAGGAGAGAATTTGCAACTTGGCTTTCAGTGAAGGCTCCTCTCTCCAGAGTGCAAATCAGGGTAGTAGCTAGGCGCTAAATAAATATTTAGCAAATGAGAAAGTCTCCATTTAATGAGAAATTATTTGGTGAAACGAGCTGGAGAAATGGTTTCAGTAGCATGGTAACAGAAGCCAGCATTGCGTTCTGCCCCACGGGATGCTGTGGTTCTACTTGTGTTGCATAAGACAGGATCTCCAGCTGGGACAGACACAGGAAATATAACTCATTACTGAAATGCAAGAGCCTTTCTGGGTTAAACCACTGTTAGACCAGCCAGATTCATTCCCTAGTCGCAGAATTTGCCCAGCAGCAGCTTTGGAAGATTACTATCTTTCTTCATAACAGTGATGTTGCAGACAGGATGGTCTAAGGGTAGTGGTGATGCCAAGCTGGTAGGAAGAAGTAATATTTTTTTTCCTTTTATGTTCAAGGGCTGAGCTCCATTTCCACACCTTTATCTACATCATTAGGCTGTCAAGATGGCAGTTCCCTGCTTAAATGTTAATTACTATATCTCTCTTTTAAGATGTGTTTTCAAGCAGTTAGTGCCTCAATCTTCCTTGTAATTACATGGAGTGGTTAGTACAACTCTTAGGCTATATCCCAAGGTCCCTTGAGAGCTCATCCCTGCTGCAGTTTCCAGTAGATGAGCACTCACAGAACTAGTCCTTCAGAGAGCCGCTCTCTTCAAGTGTTCAGCCAGATAATGAGCCGATTACTGTGCCTGCTCCTCCTGGCGACAGCGAGCTCTACGCACAGCTAGGCTGTGCATCACCAATTGCTGCGGTTAATATTCCTCTCCTTCTCTCTATCCCTTCAACTTGGTGGGGCTGGTTTTACAGAGACCAGCCCCTCTTTGGGGCAAAAACTTCCATAGATTATTGACATAGCAAAAAGGGAGACCCAAATCTTTTCAAAGTCTGAATATAAAAGCCCAATAATAAAACAGTCACATAGCCATGCTGTGAAGTAAATCTCAAGTGCTGAGCACAGCTTTGTCGTTGCAGCTATGACATGTGTGCATCAGGGATGGAGCAGCCGTGGTTTATCATGCCCCTACAGTTGAGAAGAAGGAATTACAGCTTCCTCAAATGCAAAGCAGTTTCTAAGTGAACAGCAGTATTTGAGATGACAAATTAAAAATAACGCTGTGCTTTGGAAACTGCTAAACTTAAATGTCAGGTTCTTTCTTTGAAAGCTATAAGATATCTAGTTCCTCTCCAGGGAAAGTGAGTAGGAGCTTGTCGACGCAGGGAAAATGTTTGGAACAGCAACTGCCCACCAGTTTCCCATGCAAACACTCATACTCTGTATTTCAAGACGGGATTAAGCAAAATTACACGAAGGCGCTCACTGCAGAGGACAGCACCCTGTTCACAATAGCTCTCCTGCCTTAGCTCCGTTATCTCAGTACACAAAACATAGCTTGCTTTGTAGTAGTAACCCCATATAGATGAACGCTAAGATTTGCCCAAGATGTGAGAAAAAAGGGTCTTTTAAGAAAATATTAAGTGACTGAGAAACACCACTTTTTTCACAAGCTGTGCATGTTCAAAACTGTCTTATATACGATGGATATCTGCCAGGGAAAAACCTCTTGGGCAAATCACTGAGGCAACTCCAGAGACTCAGCAAAAACCTCATAGCATAGCAGACAAATTGGCCCCAGCCTGTCTCCAATTCCTAAGAGCTACAATGCCTGCACGAAGCATACTCCAGATTTCTGTCTGCTGCTGGTCCACTAGAGGACAACCTAATAATGATGAACTCCTTTGGCTTACATAGTAAAAGGCCCATACTGAAAATGCTGCTGCCAACTCTTGGCTTACAGCCCATGCTGGGATTGTTGCTGGTATGTGTGCTGGACCTCATTTTTAATGGTATAGATTACTTCTAGTCCTGATTGATACAGCCTTATGAAGTTCCAAAAAATTGCCCCTACAATTGATGCCATCCTTTGCAACTACAGAGAAAGAGACAGAAGCAAGGAAGGTTTTCAGACGGACAGATATAGTTTTTATCCAAAGCAAACCCAATCCCCTACACTGCACTCTACCACAAACAAAAAGCTGCCTGTTGCTGCTGGTTTTCTTGCAAACTTCTGACATGATATCGTGCTTTTTCAGTGCAGGAAACGCTCAGATGTACAGAATGATCCTTTCACCCTGGTAACGTGTGATTTATCAAACCATAATGGAGGAACCCAACTCGTGTATAAACAGTGGGCAGGAAGCACAGCAAAATCATCAGCTCAAAGCCACAGAAAAGAGCAGGCTACTGCTCTGGCAAGGCACAGAAAAAGAGCAAAGCAGTTTCTCAAAACCCAAGGGGGTTCTTGCCTAGTATTTTTAAGGCCAAAAAAATAAAACACAAATAAAGTCTGAGCTGGCAATAGAGCTAATTTCTGGAGCTAGGAAGCAAATGAGCTGTGGCAAGAAGTGGAACCACAGAAAACAGCAAAGAATTAATTACAAGTGAAGTGCCTAAGGTTGGAATTAGAGGGGTCAGAGGATCAAAGCAACAGAGTTTTCAGCGAGTAATTTGGTGCCTTGACATCCCCCACCCCACTAGTGGGGATGTGCCCATGACTCAGGGATGAGAAGTGCATGTGTCTCCGAGAGAGAAAGATACACACTGAAGGCAGGAGATCAGAGCTACTTAAAATACAGAATCTGCTATTCTTCTCGTACTGACGATAGCGAGAGCAGGCTGGCTGTCACTGGGAGGGCGCAGATCCTAGCCATCCCTTCGGGGGCGGCATGGGGAAGCGATGTGACGGGGCGCTCGCCGCAGCCCTACCGAGGCACTGCCCAGCCCCCGGCCACGAGTCGGCCCCCTCCCGCTCGAGGAGGGCAGCTCTCCCCGGCCCCGCTCAGCACCGGCATTCCCTCCCACCCGACGGCGGTGGAGGGATGCTCTCAGACGACGTGGCTGGCGGAGTCAGCTGCTCTTTGATGTCAGTACCTGCTCCGGGCTCGGCGGGGCGGGAGTGGGCGAGCGGAGCGCAGCGTATCCGAGCCGCAGCCTCTGCTCGCCGGCTGCAGGAGGGCTCCTGTCTCCTACACTCTGCTGGGCCCCGATCCGCCCCGGCGGGGAAAGGGGGGGGACCCCCACCCCATCGCCGCCGCGGATCCACCGAGGGAACTTGCCCAACTTTCTCTATCCTTGGCACCGGGACTCACTGCCATGGCCCCCGCCAACTCCTCCCGCAACTTCTCCGCGCCGGAGGCTCGGAACGGCTCAGGTGAGCAGGGGCTGCGCGGGGCGAAGGAGCACCTCCCCGGCGGGGCGCCCGCGCTGGGGCCGGGGCGGGGTCGTGGAGAGCTTTGCAGGGGAAAGTCCTCCTGCACACGCCTCTTGCGCTGCTCACGCTCAGCGGGGCCGGTCGGTACCCCATGAAGTGGGAGAGGCTGAGCGCAGGGGCACAGCCCCCCCGCACCCTCCACCCCCGGGCTGCCGGTCGGGGCGAGCCGCCTTCAGCACCCGAGAGCGGACAGCTCCGGGCCCGCGCGGGGCGGCACACGGCGGGCGGGACGGGGCTGACCCCCACCCGGAGGCTGGGGAGGGCCCCCGGGCCCCAGACCTCCCTCCCGGGACACCGTACAGCACCAAAATAAAGCCCGACCACAGCCACTGGCTCCAGTGGCTTGAAGCGAAGCGCTACCTTTTGGCTGCGAGACAGTAATAACTCCAGCAGGTCTTAGCTGCAGAGAAGAGATGAACCAGCCTAGCTAGACAGGGAGGGGAACAAGGCACAGAACACGAGACATGGCTGGAGAGGGAAGCAGAGATCCCCACCAGTCTCCTGTTTTCTCCATGCTACCACTGTTCCCAAATCAATGGTTTAGGGTCAGGCAGACCGGTTCTCAATGGTGCAAGTTGGCAAAACTCTTCAACAGAAAGTGTTTCATATGTAGTCTTTGGCTCCCTCTCCACCAGCATGTCCTTTATAAACTGAAAGTGTGCCTTAAGTGCTTCCTTCTGAAATGTAGTAAAGACGTAATTTCTTATGTATCTGGGCACGGTTGAGGACAACAATCACCTTAGAGGAAAAAAATTTAGGCCAGTCCTCATTCAGTTCACATAGTGCAGTCCCCTTTGGGACTTTTTAAAAGAGTAATAAGGCAGCCGCAGATCTACAAGCAAGGACAAATCAATGCCTGAAGTAGCTGTTTCAGTAAACAAAGTACAGCCAATTGGATGGGCACAGAAGCAGCACTGAAAATTCAGATTCAACCATATCCCAAGATGAAAGAGGCTTTAAAAGAGAGATAACTTTTGAGTATTTGATAGTCATGCACTTCTGACTCCAGCCCATAATATGGACTACAACTTCACACTAGCTTCCAGCTAATAACACTTGAAAGTCCTGCTTGTACAAATACCAACAGCAGGAAAGACGCTACAGCACTATACAGGTTACCTTTCACACGAAGCCTTTGGGCTTGCACACTTTCTGCTCTAAGGCCAGCTGAGCTCATTCCAAGTGTTACAGGGTCACCATGAGCACTCTTATTGATTATACTGCAGGAAAAGGACATTTTGTCCCAGTTTCCAGCTAACCAAAGCGCCTTTGTTGTTCACTCATACAAATCTGTTCCCACCACACTCATAACAAAGTTTGAGGCTAAAAGAGAGGAGAGCAGAACTCATAATAGCTACATGCAGAACAGCAGGACCACAGTCGTCGTCTTCCAATTTCTAGTCTGCCATCTTCAAGCATTAAGGAGGTGCGAGATCTGTTTGGATGTTCAGGAGATGCACAGGCTGGATGCTGAAGAGTAAGTATCGGGTCTCAATAGGGTGCTGATGACAGTACATTATCTACCAAAAGCCACGTAACACGGAGCATTTCCTTGCATTAATGAGCAGCCAGGAGGAACAGGGACCATTTAAACCTCCATGAATGGCCTGGACCAGGCTTTTTTGTATAATCAACCAAGCCTGGCTTTCACCTTCGGGCCCCTGCCTCATTGGCTGCTTTCTGTCATCTGCATAGAGGCTTTCTGATAAAATGGTGTGGCAACAGCTCCACTGGATTCTGACCTTGGCCTTGCTTAGGCCTATGCTGGCTGCTTCCTAGTGCCAGAAGGACTGAGGCAGTGCCAGCTCATCATGCCCCACTTCTAAGAGCACTGAAATATTACATACAGTTCATATGGCACATATTTTTCCGGCCACAGGCCAGGCCAGCAATATAGCCCCAGTTATCTTACCAATTCAGTCAAGCTTCTCTGTCACACCAAAGTAAATCTGGAGAAGTTTGTACTCAAGAATTCTAGAGGTTAAAGTCAGTAAATACCACCTCAGCAAACAGATACAGCTTTGGCAGAGACAACACCTTATGAGTATCTGTTATTTCACTTAATCTCATTTTCAAGATTTCCCTAGGTTCTGTTGGAGGAGACCTCCCCACTTCTCCTACAGGTGTAGGCTGCTAAGGAGATGGAATAGTACAGTGACTGAAAGCATTTCCAATTAACACCACACTGAACCATCTGCAATTCAATGAAAGACACATGCAGTCTAAGCTTAGGGGCTGTCATGCGTGTCTTTGTAACAGCCACACAAATAACTCACACAAAGCCTTCCCCTAGAAAAAAAAACAAAAACAAACAGGTCCCATAGGAGAGGAGTAATGAGATGAAATGAGATTTTCCTCAGCTGAGAAGGTGATTTAAGGACTCCATCACACACTGTACATGGCAGTCTTGCAGAACAGAGAGCACCACAATCAGTGCCTTAGACACCACCTTCTGTGCCCAAGAGCAGAAATCCCTGTTGGTTGGTACTGAGGGCTTGTGGCTTCAAAATGTGATTTTAAACCCGGGCTGGGGACAAGACAAATGTGAATTTGATTGCTTGGGCCTCCCACCCAAACAGCAACAGTCAAGCATCACTGCTAATAAGCTAAGTGTTATCAGGCAAGAATTTTGCCTTGGAAATCCATGTACATCCAGAACCCAGAGAGAGCAGCTTTAAGCTATGTTTTTCTCCATGTACAACTAGGGCATTCCCTGTTGAAGGGCCACTCTGAAACATACTCCTAAAACCCTGTCTGGCCACACACCTGGGTTTCTTTCTAGTAAAGAAAGGGAGAGGGGCAGGGAAGGAAGATGGAAAGGAGTGCATGCTCTGGCCTAACCCTGACAACAGAGGTGTCACACAGCCAGGGTACAGTCCCAGATCTCACAATATAGATAAGCATTAGTTATCTGCCTGCATGGTCAGTGAACTGTCTCATACTGTACAATGGATAAACCACCCAACAGACAAGCTGAAGCTTTCTGACAACAGCTTGAGCATTGACTATATCCAGATTTAGGCACCCACATAGATGCTTACTTCTCTGATGTGGAAAGCACCAGCTGCCTCACCCACTCCCCTCAAAATGGAGCATTTTGAGATATCCCGCACTCCTTGGAAGAAAAGTTACTGTCCGCTCCCCGTCAGATAATGGCAAGTGCAGAGGTGCACCAGCCTGATGTTAGTCCCCCAGAAAGAGTTGGGGAGGTTCAGGTCAGGACAGAAGTACATCAGGAGAGCTGAGGAAAGATGTCTACACATGGCCAGATTTGGGTGGTGTGCTGCATGCACTGGGTGGCAGAGGAGGAAGTGTCAAATCCCCAGCTAAGCCTCTCCAAGTACAGCAGAGGGTCTTAAGCATCATTCCAAGCTACATCTTTGAGGGGGATCCAGCTGCAGAACAGGGCAAGCACACAGAGATGTAGAGGGTGCCTCTGGGTTGCACTCATGGCTTTGGTTTGTTTTGGCAGTAGCAGAGAAGCCAGCTCCATACACCAACGTGATCATGCCCAGTCTCTTCAGCATCATCTGCTTCCTGGGCATTGTGGGGAACCTCACCGTCATCTACACTATCGTCAAGAAGAAGAAGCTGAGATGCAAACAGACCGTGCCTGACATTTTCATCTTCAACCTCTCCATTGTGGACCTCCTTTTCCTCCTGGGCATGCCTTTCCTCATCCACCAGCTCCTAGGCAATGGCTCGTGGTACTTTGGAGCTCCCCTATGCACCATCATCACTGCCCTGGACACCAACAGTCAGATCACCAGCACCAACATCCTTACAGTGATGACACTGGACCGTTACCTGGCAACTGTCTACCCTCTAAAATCTACCTATGTCCGGACACCGTGTGTTGCAGCTCTAGTTATCTGCTTGGTGTGGCTCCTTTCCTTCCTGACCATCATTCCTGTGTGGATGTATGCAGGTCTTATGCCTCTGGAGGATGGGACCGTCCGCTGTGCTCTCTTACTTCCCAACCCAGAGACTGATATCTATTGGTTCACCCTCTATCAGTTCATGCTGGCATTTGCTGTGCCATTGATTGTGATCTGTGTGGTCTATTTTAAGATCCTCCAGCACATGGCTACCACTGTTGTCCCATTGCCCCAAAGAAGCCTCCGGGTACGTACCAAGAAAGTCACCCGCATGGCAGTTGCCATCTGTTCTGCCTTTTTTATTTGTTGGGCTCCCTTCTACATCCTCCAGCTGGTTCACCTTGGCATTGACACACCATCCATGGCCTTCTTTTATGCCTACAACTTTGCCATTAGCTTGGGCTATGCCAACAGTTGCCTCAACCCCTTCCTCTACATTGCCCTCAGCGAGACCTTCAAGCACCAGTTCTTAGTGGCCATCCGCCCTGCAAAAGAGCCACGTCGCAACAGCAGCTCTGTCAACAATAACAGCATGACAGAAGCCAGTGTATGTCTAAAACTGGCACCAGAATCTACTCAGCAGACTCAGTTTCTGGAGGACTTCTCCCCACATTCACTGCCTGTGACTGTGGCTGTTCACTAGGGCACTCTGAAGTGACCACAGCAAAAAGCCTTCAGATCTATAAGTCATTGGAGAAGCAGAAGCTTCAGGCAATTCTTGGTGAAGCATATGAACTACAAGCTTCCACCTCCCAGAGTCCAGGTGCCTCCCTTTTTCATTGCAGGTCTCTGCTCCTACACTGCCCTTGGCCTATGAGATGCTGCATACTGCTGCTTCTTTCCACTCCTGCACGGGAGGATTCTATCACACAAGACATTGGGCCCCAAAAAAGGATGGATGGAAAAGAGAGAAAGGACAGAAAGAGGATTTCAAGGGGGAACATTTACCCTGGAAGAGTAAAATCTCTATCAACAACACCACCCAGTGATTCCCCGCCTCTTGGCCTGACCAGGATTCCTGAGCAGCGTGCCAACATAGAACTTCTTCATTCAAAACTTCAGCCTTTGAAACACAATGTCATGTATTTATTTTTGGTAAGAAATCTGACCTGCAAACTTTGATGGCTGTGCTTATATCCTATAAGCAAACAGCAGAGAGAGATGTTGGGGCCAGAAGTCTCACCTAGGTCTGCCACTTGGCCTTTTGGTCCAGCCCTGTCTGCCTCCAGTGGGCACTGTCTTGTTTGGCAACCAAGACATTCTCAAGAACTGGCTAATTTTTATGCTAATCCTAAATATTTCAAGCAAAATCAGGCAGATAACAATTGCGCTGCTTCAAGGGACTGCAAACAATTCTCAAAACTACTGCTGCTAACACCAGATTTGTGGCTTTTCATGCCAATGAGCCTATTTTCACACTGCTGTTTCCTTATGCTGCTCTTGTGCCTCGCAGTCTGCATGGCCATCGGGGAACCCCAGGCAGAGGGTTTTAAACATGACTAAAAAACACAATGTGCAGAGATCTGTGGAGTGAGAAAATGTGAAAAGGCAGCTCAGAGGAAGCAGAGTTGCTTATGCAGCTCCCTCAAAATAAGAAATGCTTTACAAAATTAAAAGAGGGAAAATTAAATGTCTGCATTTTGTATATGTGGCTTTAACAGTCAGAGATTAGGAAATAATTTTGCTCATTAGAAAGACTAGAGAAAAGACAGCACAGACCAGCTAAATGCAGGGGATTACACTGATAGCCTGTGCAGGGCTCCCAGGGCACTGTACAGGCATTGTTAAACACCTTGTCAAACATGGAGGAACTGCTTACTGTAGATGAATTTAACATAAAGAAGAATTAAAAACATCAAACAGCACAAAAGAATGTTACCACGTTTATGGTTTCATGCCGCCAGCCACCCACAACATACCCAGAACAGAAATTCACCCTTACACAGCTACACAGCAAAACTGTGTCACCTGCACAGGACTTTCTAAGCCACATGCACCCTTACAGGGGCACCTAATGCACATAAAAATACCTACGAGTGTGGTGTAAGTACAGCCAATACTTCAGTCTACACCCTGTGGAACACACAGCCATTCACTCACCTCTGACGATCAAAGCAGGCCAGTGTACAACACCAGTACTTTCGACATCATCAGATGCAGCGCATGGCTTTTAGAGTCATTGAACAACCTCATAACAGGGTCTCTCTGTATTTTCATCCCAGGCTCTGTCAGCCTGCACCCACCGCCGCAGCACATCCACACTGCAACTGTATGGTATCTTGTCAATTTTTTTCCCCTGTTTCCCTGGGCAATAAAGCCAGACAGACACGTACGGAGCTTTCGAGCTTTATGACTTTAAAAATCTTTGCCCCATTTTAACTGCCAGGAATTTTCACCTGTGCTGGTGTTCACGGATCTGCTTTGCTCTTTGGTCAGTACTCTTCCAGAAGGGCTCGGGAGCAAAGGTCGAGGAAGATGTGCACCGTGCCAAGCCAGAACTTGTTCTCAGGACAAGGGAAACTATTGTGTTACATTTCTCCCATAAGGAAGTTAAGGGGAGGACTGGCACACTTCTCTGTGAAATTAAGTGGTAATGGTTGGGTGGGTTGTTTTCCTCCTTTAATACCAGCAACGAGGAAAGTATGAGGGAAGTGAAAACAGAGTGAATTGTCAGGGCTCTCAGAAAGCAGCACATTGAAGATATTATCTTGCTTACAGTAAAGGTGTTTATGGTTGAACTAGTCTGTTCCTGTCTGAAGTGAGTCAGTCTGACCCAGTGTGGCTAAGCCACGTGCTAAAAGCCATGGGGGCACCGTGGAGTAACCAAGAAGGGCGGTCAGCACCAGCTGGTGCAACACTGGAAAGGGTCTCTGTGGGGTAGACCTTTTCTAGATCTCATCACACCAAAGTCAAGGCACAGTACACAGGCATCTTCCCAGGCTGAAGTCCTTTTAGATCTCATTTATGTGAGGGGAAAAGCCATGCTAGAGAGACCTGGTCCCAACACCAGGGACAAGGCTTCCCATTTAGCGGGTGTCCCAGCAGAGGCACCTGCCCCTTCCCACCACCCTGCAAAGGCTCATGGTTTCCATTGCCTCATGTTCCTCCTGCCTGTCCCCAAGGGGTTTCCTAGTCCAGATGTTTAAATGCTGGCTGTGGGGTCCCCTCCCTTTCCATATATACCCATAAAAGCTGTGGCAAACGCACCTTGGGAAGATAAGGATGTGGATACCTGTGGATGGGCTGGGAACAGAGGTAAAGACAAAGGAAACCAGCAAAGAACACAGACAGCTTTTTGCCATCTTCCCTAAATCACTCCAAAGTACAGGGCAAGATGAACAAAAGCCTCTCCTTTGAACACAAACCTTTTGATCAAAGGCCTTCAGAGGTGTCCCCCCTACCTAGGGGGTAAGGTAAGGACTTCCAGCAGCTATACAGTCTCTGTGCACCTTGGTGTGACCTATTCCAAACATCCTACCCCTTTTCCCTATTTTTCAGAGCCGGCTTTGTTAAGTTGGAGAGTCTGTTGACGTTCTGGTTTGTGTTCAGCTTTACCTCTTTGTCTATTCTGCTCTTTGTATTTATCATGTGATCCCCCCCATCTCAGTGCCTTGGTTACTGATTGCAGAGCCTGAATAAAAGGCATTGCTAAGTAGAAAAGGACACAGCTACTCATGCAGAGACAGGCAGCTGAAGTGCTGCGAGGTCCATCTGAAAGGCGCGGTGAGAAGGGTACAGAGCTAACGCAGCGTGTTTCCCTGCAGCCCGGCCTCCCATACACAGCCCGTTGTCTCTCTTGCTTGAGAGAATCTAAGGGAAATCCAGCTAAATAACCAGGGCAAAACACACACCCCCCCAAAACCAAAGGGTGATAGAAAGAAACTATTCAATCTAGTTGTTCGGATCAACAGCCTGCTATACTGGATGAGACAAATTTCCTCAGCTCTTTTTGCCAGCACTTTTCCCATGTGTTTGCAAGCTGCCTCGTCAGACAGCAGGAAGACAGATGGGTTCACTCTCCACCCCCTCCTCTTCCCCTCCTTGTCCTTAGAGGTGCAACTGAAGCCACATGTCACAGCTCTGCTCTTGATAAACTCCCACAAGGGGCAGATGGTCCAGTTACTTTTACTCCTACTTTCCCAGCTAGCGACAGAGCCCTCTTGGTTGGTTGCTGCAGGATTCAGTCCCTGGCCCACCCTTCTCAGTTGCCTCTTTTCCACCATCCGCATCCCTGTGTCCACACTAGGCAGTAAAATATACTCCTGCCTTCCCCACAGTCACAGCTCTGCCAAGCCAGCCCTAAGGACATGCTGGAGCTGAGGTCCCCAAAGCCCTGCTAGGCAGCAGGCTGGTGACATCCTTCCCTGGGCCCCCTTCTCCACCTGAAGCCTCTGCACAGCTAGACCTGCCCAGGAGCAAACTGCAGTCATGACGGAGAGTGAGCACAACGCTGGCAGTTGCCAGGTGGGGAGGAGGGAAAGGTGGGGTGACTCACTGGCCCCCTGGGACACAGCCAGAACCTGACTAATCATGTTTCATCAATCCTCCTGGGCTGCTAATTGGATGCATTTCATTCAACAGACTCACTGGTGGGAGAGGAGCCACCCAGCAGGTACAGATACGTTCCCAGCCCACTCGCTTCACATTAGTCCTCCTGCCAGATGCAGGGACCACACAGAAATGCCCTTTCTCACTCACCTCCCATTAGCAAAGCAATGCAGCTAAACCCTCACACCCCCCCTGCAGCCTTTCCACTTGCTCCATCCCTGCTGCAGGGCTAGGGAGGGGGCAGCACGCAGGAAAGTCTCACCAACCAGTAGAGAAGTAAAAGTTGGGGGGGTCGGAGGTGTCTCACCTAGGGCCCTGATCGCCCACCGGAGGGCCTCTCCAGCAGACAGGACCCCTTCGGTGCCTCCAGGCAACAGAAGATGCATTTTGAAGCTGTATTTACAAGGCAGCATTTGAGCAGGGAACTCGCTGCACCACTGGAGGGAAAACCTTTGGTAAGAGATGTAGACCCCCAGTTGCAGGAGGGCATGAGAGATGATACCTGCTCTTAGAGCCTTTGTGCCCTACCCATATCCCATTTGGGAAACAGCTCCTATGATCGTACCAGACCCAATAGTTGTTCTTCTCACAGCATCTTTCTACCAGTACAGTTGTGTTGGCTATGGAAATTGTCAGTCCTAATCTCCCAGTCTGGCTCATGGGAGAGCAGCGGCACTGGCTTCTCCTGAAGGGTAGAGCTGGGCTTCAACAACTGCAAAGCGACACTTGAGAATTGGCTTACTTCAATACGAGATGTGATGGTGAACAGAGTGGTGCTTTCGTAAGCACTTCTGGAGGTGCTGAGGACAAGCTCGTTAGAAAAGCCTCCAGGGCTGTCAGCTCAGTACCTTTCACAATCTTTAAATGCTGTAGCCTGATGCTGGAGTAATGTCAATGCTTCCTGGGGTCAAGCCTTTGTATGAAGGATTCCTTCTCCAAAGCAAAGGCAGACTGCTTTGGCATCGCCCTCCTCAATGCAAGCACCACTGAAGGCTCAAGGCCCAGACTTCCAGGTCTATACAGGATTAGTCCCCTGGAAATGAAAGCCAAGTTCTGCTGCCCATCACACCAGAGTGAGTTTGAGTTTACACCACAGCAGTCGATGGGTTTTTAGCACAAGGAGCAGACTCTACCCCAGGTACTGAGTGCATCATCATCTGGCACCACATGAGAAAAGGAGATCTGCAGGGTCTGGCACCACAGAAACACCTTCGGGGCAGTAACTTCTCCAAGCTCCAGTTAAACAGTGACACAAGTTTTGATTTAGGCCTTAAACCTTATTTCTTCCACTTAAAACTAAGTTAACAGATGAGTCAGCCCTTCCCTCCAACCTGTGCTCTTCTGTCCCCTGCAGGTTTCCACTCACAGGGTAGGCAGGCTGAGAGTCAGTGACATTTTAATTATTCTGGTGTTTGCTAAGTCTGAAGGAGCTCTTACAATTATCTTCCTACACATGCTGCTGGAAGCACAGCAGCTTGGTGACACCGGGCTGCTGTGCCTTGCTCCACCAGACACTTCAGAGGAGAAAGCAGAGCTCTCCTTAGGCAGTCACAGCAAGGAGAAAACTCCTGCCTCATCTGGAAGTAGTGCTGCTTCTCACACCCACATCCCACTGCAGGCTTGGGGATGCAGTCATGTACCTTTTCTCCCATGGAGACCACAGAAAGCCAAACACTAACATTTTGGCATAGAGCACTCAGTAGGGATAAACATGGTGGTGGAAATGGTGCGTGAAGTTAGCACTAGTGAGAGCTTCTTAAAGCTCTTACTGACTTATTCGATCAGGAGGTCAATTCTTGGAGGTGCACCTTCTCCAGTAGCCAGGTCTCTCCCACCAAGAAATGGAAGCAGGTTTTGAAAGGAACAGACTGTTCACGTCAGGGCTCACTGTCCTCCTTCCTGCCTGCTCATAAATGAAGACTTTGGATTTCAACTTGCACAAAGCATTTTAGGGATTTAATCCCCTCCCCCCCCCCCCTTTTTTTTTTTAAAAGGTCAAGTCATTATAACCTCCTAGACCATAATCCCTACCTTAGACCTCCAAGCGCTCTGGCAACGTAAATTTGTTGGGTTATCAACAGGGAAACCACTTCAGAATGGCAGGGGGGGAAGTAAAATGTCACCTTTCTGAGAGAGAACAAGTTGCCTGTCCTTTGCTTTTATTCAAGTCCAGATACTTTTCCCTAGCCAACCACCGCCACTGAAGAAAGCGCATAAACATTTGCTCCTGGGCTGAGATGCGTTGTGTCAGTACTGGCTGAGGGCCACAGCTTGGCACAATCTCTAGGTTTAAGAACACAAACACTGGCAGCTCAATGAGAAGGGACGCATTTGCTAGAATTAATATTCAGTCTTTCTGCAGCATGGGAAACATCAATTGTTCAGTGTGAAATAAATTACGCGTCTTTCTTGGGGCGATTTTAATGAGACCTCCCCCCTCTTTTCCTGACACTTAGACTCAGGGTAAAAGAAAAAAGCAAAACAACATTCCAGCATCTCTCCATCAACCCTGCATCATAATGGCCCAATCAGGGTAATTAGGATGTCTCCTGTGTGCTCTGGGAGGCTTTACTGAGTAAATCCAGCCCACTGTTCATTATACTGCTGCAGCATAGCTAATTACTCCTGGTTTTAGAGGGAAGGGGAGCAAACCAGCTTTGTATGCAGTTGGGAAAAGGGCTATGCTGAGTACAGTCAGGTTTTGGCTTTACCTCTGGTCCTACTAGAAGATCTCCTGGTACACCAAAGGCTACAGGATGGAAGAGGCTGATCTGGGTGACTAGCTCTTAAAAGAACCAGCATAAGGACCTATGTGCCCCAGAGACCTCTTTATTTATCTTCAAACTCCTCTGGAGCAGAAGGGCAGCCAGGCACCTTCCCTGCGGCTCCAGCACCAATGTAAGAGCAAAGAAACATTCATGCAGAAGACTGAGAACCGCCCCCTGCAGAGATGCCAAGCAACCCTTCGGGGCAGGAAAGCATCACACACTGCCATGGCACACAAATGAGAGCCTTTCCCAAGGCTGCTGGAAGCTGAATGGGCACTTCTCCATCTCCCTCGCCTTTCTACACAAGATCCCATAGTGCAGCCACGATCCCCCGAGCGTGCATCCACGTTCAGGCTGGCACACCCTATGGAGCACCTCTGCCATCAGGTTATGGGGCCCCAATGGGGATCCCATCATCCAGAGAGGTGCTCCGAGAGCATCTGTAGCCCACCTCCCAGCCACTGGCTAACAAGTGAGCCACTCACAGCCCACATCTCCACACTAGTGGCCTGATTTATCATCTTCCCTGTTCACATGGCATCATGTCCAAGCTCAGGCTTGCTAGGAATGGATTAGAGCTCCGCTGTTGATAACCTGCTATTTTCTCATCTCCAGATTTGGCTAAAGCACATAGCTGAAGTGTTGGTGTGCGGATGTGAGATGAGGGAAGACACCACTGTGGTCTCAATCAAGGCTGCACTGAGCTGGCCACACAGCTGCACATTGAGACTTGGCCCAGTTTACATCAGTGTCTGCTTATTCCTTTACAACTATTTCCAGACAGGCCTGTCAGGTAGACTCAGTCCTTTGTTTCGTGGCTGTCTGCCCTTTTCCTTCTTGCTGCCTTAGTTTCCTCAAGCCTAGAGAAGTTTCTTTAGCAGCAACAATTCCCAACTCACATGTTCATGAAACTCTGAGTTATCATCTGTGCTCAGAGAAGAAAGACTTGAAAGACTGAACAGGAGGAGATTATAAACCAGGCTGTAAACATGGAAGCTGTGATGGACACGGCTGAGAGTCCGCTGGGGGCAGACACAGGGCAGCTGTGGACCAGACTCCAAGTGCTCTGCTGTGTTTCTATATCACATCTCTCTTCTGCACACACACGGTCTAACTCACTGCTAGAACAAGAGTTAAGCCAGGAACCTGCCCTGAATGGCCAAACATGTCCTATGACTGAACTGACATGCTAAAGGGGTGCCAGTACCACCCAGCCTCACTGCCCTGTCTGACCAGCCCCCAGCACCCATGTTCAGACAGATATTTAATCCCTTCCAAAACAGGACAGCATCCTACACATTGCACACATGCATCCAAGAGGTTAACACTCATCGGGCAATTGAATGGTCTGTGATCGCACAAAGAAATGGGCCAGTTGCACAGGCAGCCTCAGACCCCCTTTACTGCGCGACCACAGAAGGAAATCCAGTCTGCTCTCACTCACACCACTGCCTCCACTGAAATTAATGACATGGGATTAGAGAAAAGCCAAGCAAAACAAGGTCTGAGTCATGCCAGCTGCTTCTTCTGTGGCTGCCTGAGAGTGGAGTTTGACATCTTGAGGCTCTGATTTCACCACCAAAACGAGCTGCCAAGAAGGAAAGCTGACATGTTGCTGTCCTCTAGTTCCTTGAGTCTAATAATCTCAAATGCTTTACAAGTATTAATGACCCAAACCTCAGATGCTGGCTGGAGACAGGAGAATAATGATGACCATTTTATCCTTGGAAAGTGTAGGCTGTCATCTCAGATAAAATCTACAGTACTGCTGAGAAAAGCAACTGCTTATCTTGACTCTGTCCTTTAGTACCGGAAAGGAAACCAGAAAAGAGTAGTGGATGATTCAGGAAAAGACAAAGTTACCAAAAACACTTGAGTCTGCAGCATTACAAGTGACAAATAAAAGCTGCAGCGCTGACGAGCCTGCGAGCATCAGGGATCGGGCAGATCAGCTGAGCCTTGATGTATTAGAGAC
Source organism: Mycteria americana (assembly GCF_035582795.1). Classification (NCBI taxonomy): domain Eukaryota; kingdom Metazoa; phylum Chordata; class Aves; order Ciconiiformes; family Ciconiidae; genus Mycteria; species Mycteria americana. Next base: position 6,565,632 of record NC_134380.1, on the reverse strand, counting down.
AGGACATAACCTCCATTTCTTTAATCTCCCCAAATCACTTCATTGTACTAATTCTTTAAAATGTGCTTATTCCAATAGCTGCAAAGATATCAGATACATCCCGGGGGCTGGGAGAGATGACCCAGCAGTGAGAGTATTGCTTCAGACATGTATGAGATTAGCTAAGTGACATGCAACTGACTTACAGAATTACTAGCAGAAAACAAGCTTCTGTAACCAGTAACAAGGCTGTGATACATTAAATCTGTCATGACTGTTTTTCAGGAGTGTTTAATCTCTTCTTTAAAGAGGAACCATCAATACTAATGAACTGCAATTGTGACAGCTCAGTGCAGAAGCTGAAATTTTAAATTCCGTATCAGACTGTTCATGTGGTAAACTTGACTCAAACAATGCTGCAGGAGCATCAGGTCTTCATAGGAATTCTTTGACCCTTTTGCTACTGTATTAGATATTACAAGTGTGATGGAAGGCCTCAAAGACAACACAGGCAGTTCACAAAGTTACTATCTAAGCAGCAGTTCATATTTTGGAACATATTTGCCATAAAAACCCTGCAGGAACTAATTTATCTGCATTTATCACATTCCCCAGAACACAGCCATCTCGGGACAGAAAGCAGCAGGGCACAGTTCAGATACCACAAGCTCTGGAGAAACGGGACTTATCAATAGAAACCCCTCATCGCAGCTCCCATGGAAAGAGCTAATGGGTTCGGTCGTATCAGGATACCTCACCAACATTCAGAGTCACAAGCAGAAAATCCCCACCACATTTCTCCCCTTGCAGGCAGCTGTCAACTCATTTGCAAAGGAAGCTTTGAAGGTGTGTTTCATTTTGGAAGAAGCAACGAGCCCAGATCACAGCTGGAGAAAAGCTGTTGTCTCACCCTCCCATCAACTAGAATGGGATAACTCCTGAGGATATCAATCAAGTTCTAAGAAAATTCCCCAGTTCCTTTACTCTGCTCCTTCCTCCCCTTGATGATGAGCTAGAAAAGGGCAGTACTATCCAAACTGGGCTTGACTTGTAAAGCACTGCACAGAGGGAGGAATCTGGGGTTGGCACTGGTGGTGGTGAGGGGACAAGAGCTGGCTCCTGCAGAACAGGGCACCAGGAAACAAAACTCAGCTTAATGTTAGTCTTTCAATCAAACAAGCCTGACTCCTGAAAGGGCAAAGCTGATACATCTCAGGGTAAGGGAAGCTTTGAGAAATAAGGCCAATAGGAAGACTACAGAAATTTCTAAATAAATTGCCTTTTAACCAAATGAAAGGATGCAGCAACAGGAAAGAGGGAAGAGGCCAAAACAGGTTTGGTCCTGCAAAATCTAAATAGGGACTTTTGTGACTTGATGCTTTTATTAACTCCCAAAAGAAAAAATTCTGTCTGGAAGTGGGAGCCACTCAGTGACCTGCAAGACGTCTGCCTGCACTTGGACAGTGTCGCACATAATGAGGACACAGCTGGCAGCAGTGGCTCTCCAAGTGGCTTATATTACCCCATCCTGCTGCTTCACATCACATCTGACATTTTTGTGCCAATGGCTGTATTTCAGGATGCATTTGTGTGAATAGCAAACACCTCAAGGAAACAAAAGTTAGCCTTACTTGAGTTGTAGCTGGTTGGGAGAAGAGGGAGTGGGAATGAGTATTGATTAGCAGATGCTATACTACTTTTGAAGCTCGCAAAATCGTCTTAGGTACTTCTGCAACACCCTCTGGCCCATGTTATGAGCATTAATAACTCCATGCCCATACCTTGCAGAAAGGGCAGAAATGAACTTATACCCATTTCTACAGTTAGAGAAACTGGTGCTCATGGTGGCAGTGATATATTCCAGCAAGACACATCAGATCCTGACCGTTCCCCTGCAATTTGCTCACCCTGGGGTATTTACATCTTTGCACAGACTGCGAGATGAAGCAGCAACCACCCTGGCAGCCTGTCTTGCAGTGTTTGTCCACACAGGAAAACCACAGATGCATATACACACTCTAGCTTAAAATGAGATGAGCTGATGGCGCTTTGGAGGCTTTGCCCTGGATGATAACACAAGGTAAAAACTTCTCAATAGTTTGGCATAAATTTCTTTCCTCCTTTTCACTCCTGACCTGACTTTTCCCCCTTGGGCTTCCACTTAGAGGTTTCCTTTTAGGTTCCCAGGAAAGGTTTTCACCAGTCTCCAAGGTCAGGACTCCACGATGACAAGTGTGTCAACTGGACTAAGTTGGTCAGTTTTCATCAAATAACTAGTAGGGAGACATCTAATCAAAAAGATCCATGACCAAGGGTAATGATACAGGTGCTGTATCAAGGGTCAGAGATGCAAGGAAACTCTAAAGACTTGGCAAAGAGACCAGTCAGCACTGTTTGTGCCACTTCGGGAGCGGAAATAGTCAAGAGAAACCGGCAGCACCCCTGTGGGGCTTGTTTTAAGCTTCAGAAGGAGCAATGGGCACCAGAGAGTCAGTGAGCCAGACAAATTCAGCACTGAGGGAAGAGCAGCCAAAGGGAAACAATCTTCTTGTTGTTTTATGAAAGAAAGAATTTGTGGGTTTGGTTCTTTTTAAATAGACCACCTCCAGAAGTTAGTTCCTGCTACTTTCTCCTAGGGAGGAAAATAAAGAAAAAAAAAAAATCAAAGTTGATTCAGAGTCTTTCAAGCAGACTTTGAAAATGGAATTATTGAGCTAATTAAAACCAGAGGCGAGTTTTACCAAAAATCTACTGCAGTCTTATTTGCCTTGTTAGTAGCTCTGTCAAGATAGCTGATTTTGGCTGTTTATAAGACTCCTGCTTATAATACTGCTTGTTAGCTGGCATAGGGGTTTCAAGATCTCCATTCACTGCCTGTTCAGGCTCCCCTCCCCGGGCACGCCCCAGCCATGCTGTTGCTGAAACATCCCATACAGCAAACTACATAAAACCACCATAGTGCAAAGCAGCATTCAGTGTCAGCAAGGCGATTTTGGCAACATAACCAGCTTCCAGCCTACAAGCAAAGGTCCTTCCTGAGCCTGAGAGAGCTTCTAGCCTGCACATTTCCATCTTAATTTCCTCCCTGACAGACAAAAATATTTTACCTGGTCAGAATGAACTGGGTGCTCAGAGCATCTCTGCTGAGATATTCCAGAAGTTGGGTGATTGAACTGAGCAAAGAGTTCATTTCCAATCCTGGACTTAGGAAAGGTCCCTACCCTCATACACATCTACCTGAAAGCAATTATCAGGCTTTGTTGGGCTGAGCCTGAGCCCATCCCAGCAGCCTGCTGAGCAGATCCGTGTCTGCAAAAGGGGCAGCATCATCCCCTGAGCCTCCAGCATAGGCACAGGTTTGTTTCCATAGCCAACTTCCAGGGTCAAACAGGGACGCTTTTTCAGCAAAACTTCCCTTTCTTCTGGGGATTTATTATTGATGTTACTATCGTTCCCATCTTCGGCTCAGGCCTTAAAAGTAAGGAGCATTGCTGTGTGCAAATTAAGGGAATTTTCCAATTGCAAACTCATAGTGCAAAGGGACGCTGGCTCTTTTCGTACCTTGTTTATATTTATTCCATCTGTGCAGAGGGACAAGTTCTCATCTGTGCTATGCAACCCTCAAGTCAGCAGCACTCAAAGCACAGCTAGTCAATAAGCCTTTTTTAAATCTAAAAGCTGAATGAATTTCAGCTGATTGAATGACTTGCACAGCTTTTTTTCCCTATTGTACAATTAGTTTTAAAAGTCAACCCCCACATTTGATTTTCTGTGAAGTCAGAAACAGGCTTCAGTCTGTACTGTTGTACAGTAACAGGTCCAGAATCAAGTGAATCAATACCTCTGAATGGATTTCCCTGCAGCTGTGCTCATGCCTTTATTTACTTCCTGCAAAATTCTGGGCAAATTTACTTTACTCGGATAAGCTAAAGCCCGAGCTTATTCCTCTAGGTGTGTGCGTAAGAACCATCCCTGCTGTTCATGCACGGTTGAGTCAATATAACAGAAGGATTAAACATCATGCTTTATTATGAGCACAACTGTGTACACCCGGGCTTGTTGCATACTGGCGTACAGTATTTAACAAACCAGAAAAGCACGCTAAACTGCTATAAATGGAGTGATTATTCAGATAGTCACAGATAGGGCGTCCACACAGGGGAGGCAGATCTGAATAGCTACAGCACAATTATAACCCTGCCATTACACTGGATAATTTCCTAGCAGACACGCCAGACTCCCCCAGCACACAACACAGCCTTTGAGCCAAAGATCCATAAACCAATTTACATGGAAAATTAGGAGGTGTCAGAAGAGGCAGAACTAGACAGGTCTCAAGGATATTAATTCCTGCTCCCTTAGCCTTGAGCTTTCAACATATCATTAATTTAAGATCGTTGATGTTAGACTTTCGTCAATGCGGTGAAGAGAGGGAATACTTCACTTAGGCTGTGCTTGTGCTGGGTGAAGATAAACCAGCTGAAGAAACAGCTTGCCAGCCACACCAAGACCCTCGCTCCCAGCTCTAACCTGCCTGCAGGGCTCACCCCAACCCACAGCATCTCTCTGCACCACAGACCCCAACTGCGTGCAACGGGGAACAGATGACAAATGACACTAAGCTACTTCCACAAAGGGCTGTTAACTTCAAAGGTTACCCAGCACCATCCTCTTCCTGTTTTCACCTCCTCTTAAGCTCCTCGACCAAGGCTGTAGGTACCCAGGGCTGTGATGACTTTGCTCTGGAGCACACCTCCCTCCCTCCAAGCACTACGAGTTGTTAATCGGAGAGTTTGATACAGAGGAGTGTAGAGGACACCCAGCGTCCCGCCAATCTAGTCTATCATCTATGAATTTATGATACATCTGCAAGCAATTTGCTCTGGGCCAACAAAGCAGCAGCCAATTAATTTGCGGCTGGGTGCAGTTACATCAATAACAAAGCAGATAAGGGATGCAAACTAGTAGTGTCTGCTACGAGCAAATTAACTGTCCGTTTAGGCAGAGCAGCATGCCGTAATGAGCCGATAGCCATATCAGTGAGTCATTAGATGAGAGACTAGAGCTGCCATTGGATGCTGTTACCAAGTTTTAGCTCTCCCCAGAAGCTAGGACTTCGCACAAAGCCAGGGCAGAAAAGGCCATTTCTGTCAGGTTTAAAAAAATACAGCTGTGAGAAGCTGAGGTTTGGCCACACTGCTTCCCACGGGGTCTCCACCCTGCAGCTGAAGTGCTCCCCAGTCTGGCTCTGCATCCCCTGCCAGTGACGTCCTGCATGCGTCCATACAGCAAGCGAGGGCTTGTCTTCACTGACTCTGGGAGGCAGCTCACCAAGGGCTGTGCCGAGAGGGCTCGGCAGTGTAAGCTCACCTCACAGCGCTGAGTGCCTCCTGCCCTGCCCATCAGCACACAGCAGCCTCTGCACATTTGTTGGTTTGAATTCAGACACCTGGGGTTGGGTTTTTTTCCCCCCTCCTCTTTTCCCCAAGCAGCAAAGGCTGGAAGCCCAGAGGATCATTATGTCTTGTGGTGTGCTTGACACAGCAACTCCCATCCTGGATCTCCAGTTCTGGCCTTTTGGGCATGATTGCAATATAAATACCTGACTTATTACCACCCCAGTTAATGCCTGCAGTGCTGCAGCCCCCAAGAATTAGGAACATCAGACTCTAGACCATCTATAGCCCAATAACATGGGCAGCATCTTTACCCCTTCAAAGCTGTCCCCAAGCTACTCTCTTCCACAGCACAGGAAACCAGCCTTTCAGGGGCTACAAGGACAGATGGCAGCAAGTTCTCAGCTCCCCGAATACCTGGAGGGTGTCTGTGAGATGTGCTTGTGAGGTCTCTCTGACCCACTTGCCATCCTATAACCACAAGTCATTTTGGGTTCTTATCCTTAACTATTGGTGCTTGGCATGATGGGACCCTAACCCTCCAGCATTTCAACTGTGCCATAACAGGGTCAGCATCAATGGCGTACGTGTCGGGTGTGATGAATCTCTCCCTGGGATCACATATAATTACCTCCACCTCGAGAGGGAAGCTGCCTCTGAAGAAAAGGGCAGCAGCAGTTAAAAAATCAAACCAGACAGCTAGAACAGGACTACGAACCACATCACCACACATGTGCTGCTGTAGGCAGTGCTGCTCCTAGTGCCTTCACACTGAATTCACACCCTACCTTGTTAATAAGGCCTTTTGAGACAGGCCATGAAATTATGCTAAATTAAATGAAAAACCAAGACTAAGACTACCACATCGGAGGCACTCTTCCTCCCAGAAGCCTGAATGCATTTTAACTCAAACCTAACAGGACTGGTGAGGGGAAAGTGCTGCATTTTCCCATTAGCATTTCCCCACTTACTTCTCCTCAAAAGAAACGCCAAGCAACAGCTCCAGAAACTTATTTCTCTTACGAGTTAAAGTGGTGGAGGAGAAGCAACCAGGCAGCACTATTGCAGACCAATGGAGGAGGGAGATGGCCTCAGCAACCCTTTCAGTCTTCCAGCTGAAACAAAGACCCTGCCCAGCGACAGCTGCAGCTCCTCATCCAATTTTAACCCTGCAGCTAACCCTTCTAGGCAGCTAAGCTCTGGCCTCTCCACAGATACCCCAAACGCCGGACTCCAGCCTGCCAAAGCAGCTGCCCCTGCAGCAAGGCACTTTATCCTCCCAAATCTCTACTTCTACCTGCAGCTTTTTCAAGAGATTTAAATTCATTTAAGGCCACAATTAAGGCTCAACCTTTCATGTTATTTAAGAATAAAGAGATGCAAAACCAGAAAATCCTTCACATCTGAGCAGGGCCAGGTCATCCTACATTAAAGATGGGGCAACAGAGCTGCATTTGTGCAGTGGTTAACAGCTCAGGATTAATTAGCACACACGGAACCCAACCCAGGCCTGTCCCTGGTTTACCGAGCAGCCACAGGAGAAGGAAGCTGGACAACTTTCAGCAGCAAGTACCTGCTGAGACCTTTGTGGAAGGACAGCCTTGACCTCATGTGGTTTAACGTTTAGAGCTCAGTTCAGTCCTCTCCCCTTGCCCCAACTGGGGGACAACAATTCCTTCCAGCCAAAGGACCCATGACTCAGCCATGAATCACCAACCAGCCTTTCATCTCATCCACCCCACCCCACACCAAACATTGCATATGAACAATTAGAGACATCTATTGTCATGCTAAGCAGCCTGCTGGGCCCCTGAGGCCCCCAACAACTCCTCCATTCACCGTCTGGGTTGCAGGGGCAGAGGTATTTTTAGTGCAGCTAGTGTTTTTAAACAAGAAATGGAAACGGCGCTTTTCTGGCTGATTTACTGGCAGTGGTTGTGGAGCGCAGGGCTGCACAGTTGCCATGCCGCCTCTAACCAGAGGCAAGGAGCAGGAACGCCGAGATGGAAAGCCCGAACGGATGAATCACACAGAGGCTAAAACTCCCCCAAGCCTCGCTGCTCTGAGTTGTCAGAGCAATGCACAGCTTCAGAGGTGCCCTTTGCAGCCGAGGTCAGCCCGGGTCTGTGTGCTGCATCCTCCAGAAAGGACCCCGCTCCCAGCTGCGAGCTGAGCAACAGCTGCTCACAATGGCTCGGTTTACTCATTCGGCTCAAACTGGAGACTCAGGCTTTTGCCTATGGAGAATTAAAGTGGCAAAAAGCAAAAACAAGAGGTTTCGGACAAGGAAAAAGTCAGCAGTGCTTTTCCCAACAGCTGTGCAGGCAGACAGCAGCTCAACACGCTGCAGACACCCCTTTGGGAGGATCACAGCTCCGTCTCTGTGGGGTGCTGAGTCTCCAGCATGAGGACACCATCGGACAGCGATGCAGGACAGGTCTCTGGAGGTCTTCACTCTCCGGCACTGTGGTAGACAAATTTTTCGCACGCTGGGGGATGAAGGCAATGGCAGAGAGTCAGTGAAGGACTGTCAGCACTGGGTAACAGTCTCCTTTATCTTATAAGGTAAGCTACATCCTACAGGAGAAGTAACAGCACTACTTCACTCGGATGGGATGGGGGTGAAAGGGCTCATCCAAAGCAAAACCAAAGCAAAGACTCCTAAGCTCACTTTGCAAGAATTAATTCACTATATTGCCCTCCAGAAAGTGATACTAATTAAACTGTCAGTCATACATTAAGCAATTTCCGCTTTGTAGGTTGTTCAAGAGCAGTTTGGTGAGCAGATGACATTTGAGATGGAGTATATTTTAGTTCTTTTTGCTAAGTGCAAGATATCATTTGGTTTCCAGGACAAAAACATTTTTATTTCAAAAGACAGATAAGCAGTTTCCAGAGTTCATTACTCTCACAAGCTTTCCTGACAGTAAATGTATCTGATGACTGTTCAAGCTGGAAAAGAAGTCCCTTGTATGAGACAGGGACAAGGATCTGCTCAGCTTTAGAGACACTTCAGAAGGCAGCAACCACTTCCAGAGCACCTCAAACACTTTAGCAGCTCAACATCTCTGTAAATTGGGAAACTTACATTTTAAGGATCACTTAATGGGCTGCAGTAGCTAAATAGCTTTTTAACATCCATCCTGGGAGGATTTACTCCATTCTGGTTTTGTGGGGAAAAAAAGATCAGCCTCCACTAACCCACAGACAACAAAACAAGTTCCCCAAACTTTCTACCACCCATGCCGGCAGCCTGGCTCGGGCTCTGCAGGAGGTCCCTTGCCACCAGGTCACCATGTCCCCACCACAGACCAGGAGCTTGGGCTCACACTCACCCTGCACCAGGTCGCTGCAGCTTGCCCAGCTCAGGACAATCCTGTTCCCCAGACACACGCTCTGTCCCAGCCCAGCTGTGGTGGGAAGCTGGACAGGGCAAGCTCCAGTGTCGTTTTTGTCAGGAATTAAAACTGCTCATCCCGCAAATTTACAGGCAGAGCTTATGGTTTCCCAGCATAAGACAAGCTTAAGAGAAGGGATCAGCTGGAATGAAGCAGGAGGCTGGGAAAGACGCCACTGCCATCTTCTTCTCCCAGAGGTCCAAGTGGCCACGGGTCCCACGCTTTCCCACGCCTGTGGGAGGGGAGCTGGCTCCTGGGTTTGGACCCTGTCCCCTCCAGAGCTCTCTGTGCACACACAACCAGGAAAAGGGTCAATGTCCTGGCAGGAGAATTTGCAATCGCACAGACCCAGAGCCCAGCACCCTCCCAGAGCACAGGCTGAAAGAAATGCTGCAGCCATGGCCATGCTGCATGGCAGGAGCCACACAGTAGCTTTGCAGTCTTAAAAAAAAAAAAAAAACCACACACCAAAAACCCACTACACCAAACAAACCCACACACAACCCACAGCAAATCTCTTTGCTTTAATCATGTTTACTGGAGGCCAGAGCAGCACGGAGGTACATCATTAAAACTGATCCATCTGCCCTGGAAGATTCATCTGATCCCCTTTGCGGGGAGGAGGTGCTGGGAGAGGGTGCAATACAAAAGGAAGAGGGATGGGTTCCCTCCTGTTGTCCCTGCTCAGCACCAAGGCTTTCACTCCGTTATAGGAGACTCCTTCTCATCTGCACGCAGGCAAATCTCAAAGAGAACAAACGATTTAAATGGACCGGCTTTTATTTCCGGAGAGGAGAAGAATGCCTATTTGTTCTTGGGATTGCAATCTTCTCCGCATGCTGCAGAGGATACGAACAAACGAGCAGGGAATGAAAGGGATTAATGAGTGAATGAGTGGGACCTGGGCTCCCAGCTGCAGGAGGAAGGGGGGAAGCCAGCCACAATGCAAGGGACTGCCAGAGCTAGATAACCCGTATGGCTAGTGTTTAGCATTACAGACACCAAGGGCTCCTGGGGACCCCCGTTCAAATGGAGATGAATTAACAAGCATCTCTGAAAGGATTCACTTAAGGAGAAATCAAACAAAGAGAAAGGTAGGAAGGGTTTAAAGTTTAGACCAACCACATATTGCATAGAAAAGGCTGGTTTTGCAGAAATGCTGAACTTCTGACTGCTGACACCACTCAGTTCCCAGCAGCTTTTGTCCTTCTTGAGAGATGGACCCACATGATGCTAGTTTCCTCCCAAAGTCTTAAAAGCTGCAGAAAACCAAAAAGGCATTTGGTATTTACTGAGGTATTTATACCAAGCATTGCTCATTTAAGACCTATTGACTCTCCTTGCTGGATCAGGGAGATGGAGCCCTGTGGAAGATGCAAAACAGGCAAAAATTAAATCTCCTTCTTCCCTTATTCTCAAGCTATTTTAAATCAAGTCCAACTTCAGGAGATTAGAGGCAAAGTTTGGGATTAGGATTCATTTTCAGCCTGGTGAGTGAGCTGGTCTGATTCACATGGCAGTCGGTTCCTGGTACTGACGGTTTCCAGTAAGCTGCATCGCTGCACCCTTTGCTCTCAATGCCGCAAGATCGATCTTTGCTTTGGTTCCCCAGTGCTTGGGAATGATGGGACACATGAAAGTCACGTTAAAGCCATCACGGTTTGTTTGGGTAGGAGAAGCAAGTGACACCTCTAAAGAGTCAGCAGTTACCCATCATGCTGCTATAATGCATGACTTAAAAGCAAGCTTAATTATTATAGTCTCTGACTGGATGAGCTTGCAATAAATCACCTGGGTGTGAAATTGCACAGCAATTACCTGATTGTACATTGAGCATGTAAATGTTGGTAAAGAGATGTCACCTAATGGAGACTGATGTTGGGGAACTGCAGGCTACAGCCAGCAGAAGAAAGTCACAGTGCAAAGCAGGTCAGGGAAGGAGGTGGCAAACAAGAACACAGAGATCAAAGTGTTTAGCACCATTCAAATCAGTCTTCAGGAGCAACTTGCAAAACCAATGCAGGATTTTCAGGGACCTGCAAATTATGATGGAAACTGCTGGAATTCCTTGCAGGCAGCTCTGGGACAGCAGAATTGAGAGATGAGCCACTGGTCAGGATAGCCCTAGCCCCACTAGCTTAGGGAGAAGCAACATGAACAGATCTTAAGGGGATTAACCGTCAGCCAACAGTTAAGTTGCAGCAGATGATTGATTTCTGTGTGCCACAAGCCTGGATTTCAGGACCATCAGATTTCACCATGATCTGTCCTTACAGCATCCTTTGGATATAGCAGATCCTGTCGAGCCACTGATCCTGGGCCTGGGACAGAATATGTGCCCCTGGGACCTTGGAGCACACAAGCAAGAGACTCCCCAGCAAGAGTCCCACCGCTGGCCAGGGGACAGCTGGGTTTTCTTATGAAAGGTAACACCCAATGCACCTCTCACGTTCACCAGGGAAGGTCTGAACCAGCCCATTTCCACCATAGTGGCTGTCCCAGCTGGCACCTTTCTGATAGCAGAGCCAAAGCAGTGACAGGCAAGTGTCTGTCTCGGTGTGACACACAGCCCATGCAGGAACTTTTCCTTGCCTGCTTTTGGCTGGCTGCAGTCTCACTGCTCAGTGGTGCCAGGCACTGGCTCTGGTTCCGTTTGGGACTGTTTTCAAGGAACCAGATTTTCAGCTTCATTTTTAAAGAGGCTCAGCCCAGGGCCATGGGGCACCCAAGACTGGAAACGGCTTTAGAATAGAGAAGGTAACACACTTGAGCCTGCTAAGCCAGGATGAACTGGAAACAAGGCAAGTTTAGAAGTAATTTTTCACTATAGCAGGGCTCAAGCCTTGGAGAGCAGTTTGTCACCCTCAGGACCACCTGTGGGATGTCCAGGTGACCTTTCCCCCTCCACAGCACCAGCACTCTCACCCTGTGATGTGCTGCCTTGGCAGCCCAAGCACTCGCTGCCAGCACAGCACCAGCGCTGCTGGGTCAGGCAGTCCAAGAGGCAGAGGAAAAACCTCTCACCTCCCTGGAGGTGATCCCAAAATGGGCAAGTGGCACTGCAGAGGAAAGATGGCACAGTCCTGCAGAGCTGGAGGAAGCCAGGAGATAGCAGAGCACCTCAGTCCATCAACACTTAACAACACTTGTAGCCTCCTAGGTGAAATTCAATTTGCCAGAGGAGCTGGGATTTATTACCATGATCAAAGCACTAGGGACAAATGCAAACACTGTCAGATGGAAGCTGTGAACACTACAGGATTACAAACACTCATCCAGGACTTGAGCTAAGAGAAGCAGCCGAACCAGGCTGGAACCTGCATCCAGGGCCAGGACCTTGATTAGAGCCAGCAGGAGATGTGGGTCCTTCTCTAATTCATAGCCACCTCCTTCACCACAGGCTGCCCACAGGGTTGCTCAGCAAACAAGGACTGATACTGCCAATTTATCTGGAGCCACCCCTTGAGCTCCCAAGAGAACATGCTCTTGCTTGACGCTGTGTGCAAGTTGCATTTGCACTCAGCCATAGGGAGCTGCCAGGGAAAACCAGGAGCTCCTGGCACCCCCATCGCTCACAGGGCTGTGACCCTGTCTGCATTGGATGCACCAAGCAAAAAGCAGCACATTTGCATGGCACAGCTGCCTGCAGCTGCCCCTTAACACATCCCATCCCAGCAAACAGCATCCTGGCACCAGCTCCCATTGTCCAAACTTAAAGTTGCAATGGTATTAGATCCATTCAACATTGACACTCTGTTGTTTCCCAGTCTGCTCCTGAGATGAGGCAGACCTTGCAGGCAAGCAGAGGAAGTACAGACCTGGACCTGTCTCTGCCAGCAGGTTCACAGGCACAGAAATGCAGCAGTATCCTTCTCCAGGATGAAAACAGGTCACCATTGAAGTTCTGCAACTGTTACAGCCCACAACTGCAGGATTTCCCTTGTGCTCCTTCCCCTTAACTCCCAAACACAGCTTTTTGGCAGCAGCAGGCTCCCTGATGCACAGGACACTCCTGGAAGAGGGTTTGCTGCACACGTGGCCCCTCCACTGGGGCACCAGTATTTGTGCAAAGCCCCACACCAGTGCCTGACAGCATCCAGAGATCTTGACTTCTCCTTAACCCAAAGGGCCCTTGCCCAGCAAACCAGCAAGAGCCCCAGCTGCAGCCCCTATCTACTTCCCAACACAAAAAAAAAAAACCAAAAAGGAAATATGGAAAGCCCAAGTTAATATTTATGACTCCTGATTATCTGCATTATCAGAAAATTAGCAATGCTGTCAGAGGGAGCTGAGATAAACTATTCGTCCAGCCCCTGGAGAATCCCATGAGCCATGCCTGGAAGGACCGAAGGCAACAGGAAAAAAAATTTCATTCTTCACCAGGAAAGAAAAGCTTCATGAGGAATGAAAAGATGACAAAATCTGCTTTGCTGTTGCAGAGCTCCTGGGGAAATGGGGCCAATTATAAAACCTGCCTGGGATTTAGCAGACAGCTGCTGGGAAACATGTCAATTTGAATGGAGAAAGAGAAATTAGGTTGGAGAATTATTAGCGACACAAGAGAGGAGCTTTCCATGCTCTACACCCAAAGTCAATGCAAGTGTCTGTAGCACTTAATCCTTATCGACATCTGGTTGCACAGCTGGAGCTACAGGCCCATCACCCTGGGGATGGCAGTGACTGCTCAGGGCTCCAGCCCAGCTCTCCATTCTGCTGTGGGTAATTTCAGCCTCATCCTGCAACAGTGGAGCCTTTGTCTCTTCCACCTGTGACTGTCCAAGCTCCCTTGTTCTTTGCAAGGAACATGCATCATGCATACATCTACATGCATACATCTACATGCAGTGGATAAGTACGTTTTGGTTGTCAGTTGTATGCAAGTTTTGACATGTAGGATTGAGATGATCAGTCACACATCTTATTCCATGCAACAGCAAAGGTGCAGCTCTGCTACACCGGTACCCAACAACATTCAATGCTGAACACATGACAAGGTCCCAGTCCTGCAATCCTGCCCCTGGGCCCCCAACACCTCTTGGAGCTGTCTCCAGTCACCCCTGGGAAGTATTTACCCTTCGGGCTGACACATCCAGTTTATTTACTTGCTTGCCTGGGAGCTGGTTATCTTGCTGCTAGATAGCTAGTTCCTCACAAAAAGCAAATGCATCTTTGGTGTCTCTAGGAAGCAAAGGCATCTCTGGAAGGTCTGCGTCTTTAGTCTCCACACAGTTTTCCATCCAAAGCAGAAGGGAGAGGTTTCATTAAGAATAAGGCAAGCCATTCCCCAAGCAAGACAGCAGCTAACAAAGGAAATAACTCAAAGTCACCTCCCAACACATACAACTTTAATTAAACAAGGATTCTTCCCGAAAGGTACCATCAGATTTCTGGAGCCATGGGAGAGCTGAGAGAAGAATCGAGCTGCCTGCAGCCCCCGAGGGCTGTGTTTGCAGGTCACATTTCCAATGCCAGAGAAAGACACTCCATTTTCTTGCAAATAGAGCTCATCAAGAGCAATGCTTCCCTGAAGGTTTCCCATCCCTGAGTGGTGCCATAGCCCAATGCTACATCATCCTATCTGCACCCCTACACACAGGGCTCAGACCTGGACTCCCTCCAGCATTAGGGCAAGTACAGAGGGAGCAGCATTTTAGGTGGATATTAATTACTGTGCTCCCTGTACCCTCCCTTGGAGACCTATTGACTCCTTGCAGCTTGCAACAGGAGATCTGCTTGACCCACACACTTTTCATCTCCAGTTCATAAAAGAGAAGACAAAAAACTTATTTTATCAGGTGTTCTAAGCCTGGTGCTCCATTTCTCTCTACACCACCAGACAGACCCACTGGCAGCTTTTCCGTCTGCAGATATGTCATTTAAATGGAATTATGCCAGTAGCAGGGATCATGCTGTTCCTGTTCTGTAGCCATGCTTTGGAAATGGATGCAAACTTATTTAATATCAAATTCTGACTTTCCTCAGATCTGTCAGCACAGCTCCCTTGGCTTCAGCGCAACTGAAGTGCTGGGTGCAGCTGAAAGCAGAATGTAGCATACAGCACTCCGGAGTTATTAGCAGTGCATGAATAATCTGGATACAATGCCCTTTTAATGCCAACAGCAGTGATAAAAGTGCAAGAACAGAGCCAGCAGAAGTAATTTTTCTGCTCACGTATGAGCACAGCCTGCTTTCCACCCGCCGCCTCCGGCAAGCTCGGCACTAGAGAAGACCACGTCTGCCACTGGTTCATTGAACACGGTCTGGACACCAGAGTTTGTGGAGGCTCAGGCCAAGGCAGGATCATCAGCCCACCTAGCCTCACAGCTGGCTTGTCACGGCCAGTACAAAGAGTTTGGCCAAATGTTCAAGGGTGACCAGGAGCCCCAGAACTTGGACCCTGCAGCCTCACAGTGCTGACAAGGGAGCCCATTCCCCACATCCCAGGAAACACCTCCTCTTCCCGTCTGACCACTCTAATGACTATCACCTTGTCAGCCAAACGTGCTTGGTTTAGTCAAGGTGCAAGAGAAGTCTGGCCAATTCATGCCATCCCATCAAGAAACAAAATTTCCCCCTTGGGTGGAAGTCATTAGCAGATTGCACAGCATTTCTGGCTTCAATTGGTCTGATTTTATCCTTCAGACACAGGCTCTCATTGTTCCTTTTTTGCAAGATTAAAGTGCTCTTAGCTATCTGGGAAAGTACTTACAGTGTAATTAAGTCACCCAGTCCTTCGTTTGATAAGGACTAAGCAGATTAAGTTCTCGCATTCCCTCCCTCCAAGGTATTTCCTTCTACATGCCTTCCAAGCTTTCAATATCCTTTAAAAAACTGTATGGGCCATTTTAGCATCTCTGGCCTTGCCACTGCCCAAAGGGGGAAGAGATCCCCTCCCTGCCCTTGCCCCCCACCCTGTAACCATACCTCCTTCCCACCCAGCAGCAAGAAGCAGGGACACAACCTTCCCCATCCTCCACCCCCTTGGAGGCTCCTGTATTTCACCCATTTGATAGCAGTGCTGCACATTGGTTGTATCAGCTGGCTGCAGGCATTCTGTGACAGCACTGCATGCTGATAACAGAAGGGTTTCTGTATCCACGGTTACCTTTGGATGTGTAGGTATAATCAAAGGGCTTAACCTTGCCTGTTCCCACCCCAGATCCTGCTAGGCTGGTGGGATTATTGCTAACCCACATTGCAGACGATTTCCAACAAAACTCGTTCCCTAATAATGCTGTCCCCTGTATGCAGGGCAGCTTGCTAGCAGGTATTTCAGAGTCAGCTCAGGAAGAAGCATAAATTCAATCTCATTTTACGAGTGCACCAGGGAAAAAAAAAAGTAGTCTCTCTAGATGCATTAGGATAAAGTTACACCTGGCTCAAGTTGACACTGCACAATCATTTCTGCTGGAACAGCTTCTTGCTTAAATCTACACATCCCTACAGCTACTGACAGCTCTCAGCAACAGCTAGAACTCCTGAAAGAAGGAAAATGAGGCTTTCAGGAGAAAAACATTTCTGTTCACTTCAGGGGCATTGCCCTCACTTTTCCAAGTACCTTGTTCAGAGCACTATGTAGAAAGATTACATCCCAGCCTGTCCCCCAAGTTTAGCCCGAGCACACCTTTTAGCTTTTAAAGCCTCACAGATGGACAGGGAGAGATTCATAATGCCAGTCCTCAGTACTCCCAACTGAAATAAATGCTGTTGATTTAGCTGCACACTAATGGAAACTACTCAAGTCACACCTGAGGCAGAGCACAGCCCAGGTGTCTGGAGGTTCACATCGAGGGGCACAGCCCTTGCACTTAATTGTGCTTCCTGCACAGCAGCACACAAGCAAGGGAGCAGATGGCATAGGAGCCAAGAAGCTACTCCAGGATCAAATGAAGTTGCAGAGGGTCCATTTCCATCATGTCCTCTATTCCCCATTGCAGATACACACTGAACTCTTCACTCTGATTAAAGACAAATATATAGGTACCTTTTCCTCCTATAAGACATCTCATGGCTACAGCTTGCATGCTGAAGTCTCAGTTCTGGTGTTTGAGGGAAGCTGAAGCACCTCTTACAAGAGGTTTGGTAGGCTGCAATAACCACTGGGGAACAAGCATTGCTCTTGCAGCTCTAAATCAGAGGCACCTGCCAACTGCTATTGTGAAGCTCAGTGTCCCCAGGATGGCCAACAGCAGCAGCTATCAGGACATAAACTACTCCCCCAAAGCAGTCAGGAGCTCCCCCAGCTGTCCCCTGCTCCCAGGCAAGCGCAGGCAGCAGAGCCCAGCATGGGAGCAGGCTATCAACTTATTTCAATTTTTAGCAACAACTTTATGGAGGGGGAGGGGGAACGCAGCTTGGTTATTTGGAAAAGGTTTATGAAACAATCCCTGCATGTGTGGCAGGAGCTGCCGCATGCAATACTTATCTGGATGCTCCAGGACTACTGCACACACATAGGCAGACACCACACCTCGCAAGTGCTCCATCTAACACGTCTGCTGCCAACATGTTTTTAGGTGACTAAAAAACACCTTTGCTGGGTAAGGTGAAAATTACTCTATCCTTCAGCATAAAGCCTTGTTGAAGAGTAAAAAGCAGGTAACTGGCTTTACAAGCTGGACCCGGACCCGTATGTGACTGGCAGAGAGATAACAGCCCTTAGGCATTGAGTGTTTTTCCACTTACACAGCCCTTTCACTGCAGAAATGTACCACTTCTACAAACCTGCCTTTTTAGTCCAAATGGAATCCAATCACATAAAACATCGTGTACACATTTGAGAGAAAGTTCTCAGGTTATACATTTGAAACAAAAGGGAGTTACAGCCACAAAATGGCCTTGATGTAGGCTCTGAAAGTTGTGTGCAACTTTGAATGCAAGAACCACCACTCAGTTTGGAAATGGCCTTAAGTCAAGCTCAGTCCTGTGCAAAGGTGGCAAGAAGTCAGCCAGAGTCTTTAACATCTATTTAAGATCCTCAAGGGGCAGGGCTCACCGTGGAGGATCTCACAAGTAGTGAGACATTTGGGATCAAAGACCCTCTGGGCATCCCATTAACCACGCCAGGCTCCCAGCTTGGCTCCCAAAGCCGCACATCCAGGAGGGAGGGAGGCCAAAGGGGATATTAAGGGGAGTTGCAAGCATCATTGTTGCAAACCTCCTCCCAGCATTCAAGAGATGCTCAGAAGTGAGAGCTGGGTACCCAGCAGCAGGCAGCAGTGCAGAAACACAGGGGCTGGCAGGAAGAGAAGCATCAGACAAAGCAGTCAACGATGCAAAGGGGATGCTATTTGTTTGAACATAACATGAAACCTCCTAGCACCTTCCTCCTCGGAGCAGAACATGCCAGCCTCTCCAACCCACCCCACAAGCGCTTTACCAGCTGCCATGGGCCAGCTTTCAAGCAGCAGCCCAGTTTTCAAATAGCTCAAAGCATAATCACAACAAACCTTACTTCCCACTCCTCTCCTCAGTGCCTGCTTCATGCCAGCTGCTGGCTGGAGTCTTGTCCCTTCCCACCCCATCCAGTAACCGTGTCAGCAATTTGCTTCCCACAAGCAAAGAAGAAAGCAAGCAACATCCTTTTTAGCCTTGTGTACAGAGAACAAATCAACAAACTCTAGTGCTGTAATTGAAGTTGTCTCGACCTGTCACTGTCATGGTGCTGTAGATGGGACTCAGTGTTCACAAGGCTGATTTCTTCGTTGGAGCTGTTAAAATATCTTCATTATTCTAACCTCTTGCTGTACACTTGAATTAAACTTAAGAGCCCAGAGGAGCACACATCAGTGCTCCAACTAATCAATGCAAAGACCTTCGAAACACAGGCAGAGACACAGAAGAAAGTTTAGTGGTCTCAGGGGCTGCTGGTGCAGACATTGAGCAGATCTTCACCCTTCCTTAGCACTGCTTCCAGCCTCATCATGGTTATGGACTCAGCCTTACAAGCAGTGCAGCACAAATTGTTCATCCCATTTGGTTTAAAGCCTGGGGTGCCCAGAACAGGTAAGGAACTGCCTGGAGCTTCACAAGCTAATGAGACACTGCAGAGCAGATCCTTGATCTCCCAGTTCCTTGCCTTAAACAATATTTCCTCCTTCTCAGTCCCCAGCACAAGCCGAAGACACCCTGGGAGTCCTGACTCAGTCACTTGTCTCTGACCTAAAGGCTCATCCCTACCAGGCATCTCCTTTCATGGAAAGCCCAGCAACAAGCAGCAGGGTTTTGAGTACTTCTCCAGACCAAAGCCCAAGGAAGAGATTTCAAAGTACCTGGTGAGTGCAAACACATTAGGGGAGAAGTTATGAAACTTGAGCAAGGAGCATAATCTATAGCCTTGAACTCTAAATAGCGAGGCTCCTTTACCCCAAGGCAGGCATCCCAGTGTAAATCTTCAGTCTGTTCAAGTGAACCACAAGCAGGATGCCAAGGCAAATTGGGGAAATGAGAAAAGCTTCAGCTGTTCTCTCCAGACGGAAATAACTCAGCATTTCTCCCAGCCTAGTGCAGTGCATCACTGAGGTAAGAAAGACTCCTGACTATTTTAATCAGTCTTGCTGGATTTGGTCCGTGGTTCCTTGGCTTTTCACATGTAATTAACAATGTGCAGGTTTCAATGATTTCAAATAAATCCTTAGATGACTAACAGACAGCAGCTCTAGAAATTCACATAGTGGTGTTTGAAAGCCTAGATTCAGATCATTACTTGGGGCCTTGGCTAGCTCATTGTATACCACAAGCCTGCATAACGATACCATATCGGTTTTCCTGCCACAGAGCAGAGCCCCAAGAATTGTGTTGTAGTCTATGGACAGTCACACGAAGGCGATTTCTACAACAAACTTATCAGAAGGGAGAACGTGAAATTTAAGCTCTTCCATTTCTCAGCCATCAGAAGGCAACGGTAGATGCCGGTGAACCACAGCACGCACACTGGTTATGTAGAAGTATTAACTGTTTAATCCCCAGAGTCCTGTACACAAAGACAGGGTTTTTTTCTTGAAAATCTTCTCCTTTCACCTCCCGAACCCAGCCCTGACAGGTGACAATAGAGGTTTAGCCCAAAAACCTTTCTCAGTAATCTCCTTTATGGGCAAAGGTCTCTTTCCATTGCCCTGCCCGAACTCCCAGCTGTAACACGCTGCGGGAATGATCACAGGCATCACAAGCATCCTAAAGCAGCAAGGAATTTGCCAAAAACTCCTAGGTGAGGCTAGAAAACAGACAGATCCCACACCTCCCAGACAAGCTGTAACACCTGACACCGTTATCTGCTTTTCATCCAAACCCAAGTATTTTAGTGTATATTTAAGGTCTGCCAAATCCTGTTGAAATTGATTGCCAAACCCTCCCTTCTTATGTTCTACTGTAAGAAGTTTAAGTTATCTATGTGATGCTCTAGAAGCTCAGAATTGAGATATTTTCCACTAGAATATAATTAAGTATAATAATAATTAGACAATTGTATGCTGAACTACAGCTAACCTGTGATAACAGGTTTGTTGAACAGCAATGATATGAGCATAGCTTAGAGCTAAGCAATTATGATAACACCATATGTATTGCAACACACACAAGAATTGAAGCACTTGACAGTTTTAGGGAGTTTGTAACATCCTTTTCTGTCCCAAATCACATAGAGCATCTACACACAAAACCTCCTGGTATCAGGACATGCTCCATGGCTTGCAACGAAGTCGAAGTGGATGGGCCATGTTACCCATCTCAGACACTGTTTTCCAAGTGTTACCATTTGTTGGCAAATAGATAAAGTCTGAGGCACAGCTGGTTTCTGCAGAGTTACTACAATATTTCCAAATACCATGCCAGGAACTGCAGGAGTTGTTAACACAGGGATTAAAGCAGGTAGCTGTACCTGGCAGAGCTGTTTAGCTCAAGCATAGAGCATGCAATTCCCACCTGGCTGTGCCTTGCATGCTACACGAAACTAGAAAAACAATCCCAAGGCCATACTTTCTCCTATTTTCTCGAAAAACACTATGAGTCGATTTACACCAAGTTCACACAGGAGTTAACCACAAGGAAGGAACTTGTGATTACAGGGACTGCATAAACATGACTTGGACACAACAGAAAAGGACTGAAAGGGCTCAAACCCATCCCCTCGCACCACGGCTCTGCCCCACTCCCCCTGGAGTGCCAGGATCAGCAGCAGGAGGGAGAGATGGGAGCAGGCTGCCCCATTCAGAAGAGGCAGTCAGCCAACATTTTCAGTCCCGAGAGACTTTTTACACTTTATCAACATTTTTTCCATCACCAAGAGAAAAAGAAAAAAAAAAAAAAGAAAAAAAAAGAGAAGTGAGCAAAACCACCACACTTACCTGCTCCGAGAGCCCACGGTTCTGGTGCACAGTGCTGGTGCATTCACTGTTGTCTTTCCAGTCAAATCAAACTCATTTCCCCTCAGGGTGAGGACAGCATCCCATAGGGGAGCGAGGAGCAGCCTTGGCCTCCACCATCAACTGCCTCTATGGCTGCTCAATGGCTGTACATGCCACTCAGACAATGAGGGCTGGATCCTGCGCTGCTATCTGGTGCTACACACCCATACTCTTCCTCCCTGGGAGCCTCCGGGCTCATGGTCCCACATCCATCCTTATTTCAGCTCACAGGACCCCCCAAGCAGACCATTCACTCACAAAGCCAAGTTTTGCCACCGCTCAGCTCGATGACCATTATTTTAGCTCTAAGAGGAACTGCTCCAAAAGCAGCTGTCTACCTTCTCACAACCCTGTCACAAAGAGTCACTGCAGAGAGCCCAAGATAGTCCCCATCAGCTGCTTTTTAGGTTTCCTGCCATGCACAGCTGCTCCACTGGAGATGCACTAAGGTCCCACCCAGAGCAAAGGGAAAAAAAACCCCAAACCCTAAAAACCACCATGAGCACCACAGTCATGGTTTCAAGGCAGCTGCACAGAAACTTAATGTTAAAAATCCCAACTTAAACCCAGAAAAATAGGTAAAGAGAAAAAACAAACCCACCTCACCCTCCGTTCGTAAGCAGGGAAAGGAAAGTGCAGCCCCCCAGGACCATGCACACCCAGCAGGTGACATTCAGTCAATTAGGGCTAAGAGGCTTCAGCTGGAGAGAACGTGAGTCCCACCACGGACAAGGCTCTACTGCTGCCCCTGTGAGGAACAGGACCGCCCCCCCGCCCCATGACAGCTAAAATCCCAGTATTGAAAAGAAACATGAACTGAGATTAGTCTTGACATTTCTGGGTCTTGTAATCACAGAGGGTGACAAAAGCAAATTCTGGATCAGAGCCTTTCCCCAAGTAATTTAAACACATGTATTTTAAGGAGAGACTGAGTTAAACAAAGGGGTGACAGGCCGTAAGTTGAAAGCTGCAGGACGTGGCGTCCTGGGATTATGTTGAAATCAGGCAGTCTGAGTAGCCTCCAAAATACATATTTTTTGGAAATCGGGGAGAAAAAGTGCTGCCACTGCACAACCCACTGCCCCTCACGCCATCTGCAAGTCCTCGTCCCCCTGTGTGCCACAGGGAGTTACCGCTGACCAAAATTGCTTGCCCCCCTTGCAGGATGAAGGCTCAATTCAGGAGGAAATAATCAGGCAGGATGCAAAAATGAAACCATTCAGTGGAAAATGGAAAGGAATGGTTTTTGCATTCATCTGCCTATGCTGGCATCTTGTCAAAGAACTATTACTGGGAAACCGCGGTGGGAACCAGGGAGTCCGGTGGGGGGAAAGCTATATTTTTCCTACTTGAGGCTCAGTGACTCCTGTGAGCTATGCCGCAGCAACTGGAGATGGGCTTGAGGTGAAACTCGAACTTTTGGTGTATTTCCCTGTCAGGTCCGTTCATGCCTCCCCAAGCAGCAAATCTAGCTGCATCAGCAGACACGAGGCCGTGGTGCAGGGAGGTTTCTCATTTTCCAGCCCAGCCAGACCACTGCATGCTCTGCACAGGCTGGCGGCACTGGCAGCGGTACCGGCACCGCGCCGGCTGCTGCTGGAGCCTGAGCCATGAGAAATACTGACACTCGCCAAAGAGACAAACCTTCTTCCCCAGCACCGCTGCTTCTGCTCTGGGGGCTGTGGCACATGCCTGAGTGTGCACAGCACCAGCTTTGGGGGTTGTGGGGTGCTCTGTGAGGAGAGGATGGGGCTGCCCCGTGCCGGACGCAGCCACTTCCAGATGGTTCTGGCTGGTTCCAGATGGCTCCAACAGCCCCACCGCAGGGCACGGCTGAGCCCATCAGTGATGCTGGTAGTGCCTTTGGGAAAAAGTATTTAAGAAAGGGCAAAACGCTATGCAGCAGTGAGGGGAGAGGGGGAAAAGTGTGAGAAATGGCCCCGAGAGCAGCATGGTCAGGGAGGAAGGGAAGAAGAGGTGGTCGAGGTGCTGGAGCAGGTGTTCTCTGGAAGGCCCTGGAGGACTCCCTGCCAGAGCAGATATCCACACCTGGGGCTAATATTAATTGGCAATAGATAATTTTGCCCGAGTTGAGTCTGTTTTATCCATGACGGTAATTGGTGAGTGATCTCCCTGTCTTTATGTCAATCTGCGAGCTGTTTCACCTTACTTTCTCCCCAGTCCAGTTGAGGAGGAGGAGTGAGAGCAGCTGGGTGGGCTGCTGGCAGCAGCCAAGCTCAGCTCACCCCAGCGGCCCTGGGACACAGCCCTGGGGCAAAGCTCGGTGAGCAGCCGTGGCACATACTCTGCTGCAAGGCCCTGGTGCACAGCTCAACCCGCGGCATCAGCGCCCAGGTTCTGTGCATGGTGCAGCACGCAGCCCAGTGTGCAGTTCCGCGCACAGCTCAGCGCACGCCTGGTGGCTGTCCCGGTCCCCAGCCCCGGAGCACACTCCAGTGCCAGCCCCGAGCCGCTCCCGGCCCCGCTCCCCGGTGCCGCTCCCCGCCGCTCGCAGCCCTCCGAGCCCCCAGGGGGCGCGCTAACGTCCGCCTCGCTCTGCCGGCGCTAGGGCCCGGCGGCGGAAGGAAGGGGCTTCCCGCGACGCGCCCATGGAGCCTGGCGGCTCGCGCCGCCTCAGGTAGGGCCCGCCCGGCGGGGAGGCCTCGGAGGGGCAGCGCCGGCGCCGCGGCCCCGGGGGTTGTGCCCGGGCTGGGCGGCTGCGGCCGCAGGGTGGGTGTCGGGGCGCTCTCCCCTCACCGTGCCTCCTCTCTCGCCCCGCAGCGCGGCGGAGCTGCTGGCGGCCCGCGGCCGCAAGGCCCCTCAGCGTCCCCACGGCCAGAAGGACTTCATGCCCGACGGCTCGGCCGAGCAGGCGGAGAAGCTGCGCCGGTGCCGGGAGGAGCAGTGGCAGCTCCTCTCCGAGGAGCGCGTGGAGCGGCTGTAAGTCCCCGGGGCTGGGGGCGGCCCGGCTGCCTCGCTGGAGCGACCGGGGGTCGCAGGGCTGTGCTAAGCCACCGAGCATGGGGTTGTAAATTCCTTTTTTCCCTGGGAGGGATCATATCGGGGTGGTGGTGGTCAGAGCACAGCTGCTATCCATTCAGGTGTTATTATGAATAGAATCGAGGTGTTAATAGCAGGTAGGTGTTAGCACAGTAAGTTCCCGTGCCCGTCCCCTCAGTTCACCTGCTCACAGCTCCCTGGCTGGAGCAACAGCAGCGCAGCTCACCCCGGCTGTTCCCTCAGGAGCGGAAGGTCATACTGGCACACCAGTGTCTTCAATGTGGGTGTTCAGAAAGTTCCTTAAAAGGTCTTTAGTTTTCTCAGTTGTGTGTGTAATCCTGTAGCCTTTGCAAATAGCAAAGTGTCTTCTTGGGCATGGTCTGAGTTACACAGCCCCTTGTTGATGCTCGTGTGGCCTTGTGCAGATTCGGCTGACTCTCGACGTCCCTGGTTTATCAGTTTTGGTGGTTTTAACAGCGCTACCAGTCTCTGGAGCTTATAATTTCTTGGGAGATTTTCACACGCTGCCTGTCAGTACACACTTTCCGTGTTTGGCCTGTTGTTTTCTGGTAACAGTTTCTCCGTCTGCATGATCAGTAGCAGCAGAAACTATTCATGTAAAACCACACCTCTGGGGACTAGAGAGAGAATGGCAACCTCCAGCAGACAGGCAGGTCAGACAGGGTGGACCGTTATCTTCCACTGCTGTCACAGTCAGGTTTGTTTCAAGTACATCCGTAAATGCGCGTCTGGGGCAGCAGGGAAGACTCTCAGGATGGGAGGGCGACTGGGTAGGTTTAGGTTTGCTTTCAGATGGGGAAACTGCAGCACTGACTAAAGATGTAGAGCAAGTCCATGGTGGACCCTACAGGTCTTACCTTCTGTTTCCTTGAGCCAGCTGCTAAAAATGCATGTTTGCATTCTTGCAAAGCCGCCCTCCACTTTTTCTCAGCTATTAAATTTTTCCTATGAGACCATGTGGGTGTGGTACAGCGATTTGAGACACTTGGCAGCATCTGAACAATCGTATGATATATCATGTCCACGCATCTCCAGCAGGCTGCTGTAGCCTATGGACAGATGTCTGCGGTGCTGGCTGAAGACACTCTTAACTAGTTGGTGGTGATAAAATCTTCAGCTGGTACTGCTAGATCCAGAGGATGACGTCCTTCTAAGGCCTTACCCTGCAAAAATGCCACCTGGAAGTTTGCTGCCCTTTGATACCTTCCTGAGCTTGTTATGTTGCTACAATAGCAGTTGATTGTAGGACATGCTAGTAATAACAAACTAATCTTTAACCTTCTCAGGGGGAATCTGGTGAAAGCTGAGTGGAAGCCACGACAGAACATTGTAGAGCTGCAGTCCCCTGCGGTGAGTCTGCTGCAGAGTGTACTCAGTGCCGTCATCTCCTGCTGGCCATCTCAGATTCCTTAATTTGCTGCTTGAAATGGGAGAGAGCCTGTTTGTCAGCAGGGAACAGCCAGAGCCCATCACTGGTTTGTACTTCTGTTCCAGGGGAAGTTCTGGCACACCATGGGGTTCACAGAGCATGGCAAACAGTGCCTGCTGCCTGAGGAAGCTCTGTACCTGCTAGAGTGTGTAAGTAGGATACCTGCGCTTGGATGGGGCATTGGGTCCTTCCTGAATGATTGGGGGAGCTGTAGCAGCTTTAGACTGAAGTCTGAAATCACTTGACTTGTGTTGGTCACTGCTGCAGTTTGAGCAGCTGATAAACACCTGGTTCTCAAGGAATTGTCTCTCTTAGCCTGTTGCTGATGGAGCTGTTTGTCTCCAGGCCATGGGTTCATATGTTGTACTCTAAAGCAGCCTCTGTATCATTGACAGCGCATGTTGGTTGGATTGGTGGCCAGTTTATTCAGCTGGTATGGTGTTTAACCCACTTCTATGTCAAATATGACAATAGAGACTAGGAGAGTTTTAGCTGATCTGAATTTCTGTAAGTACAGCACTAATAAGTCAGCTCTTTTACCAGTGTGAAAGAAGCATAAGGAGCATGTTACAGAGTTTTCTACTGGGATCTCTACTTTCTTGCTCTGGGAACAATGAAGCACACATTTATATATCAGTTACTTCTTTACCAAAACCTGTGTATGGGGACTTGAATGTCCACAGTCCAGGAAGACTCACTGTTCTGAGAATTTCTGGAAATGGGATCAAACCATTATCTTCTGTTCCTTGTAGGAGTTAATTGGAATAAAAGGTTTGACACTGAGAAATCCTTTTCCTCAGAACTGGTATACAGTTAATTAGGACATCTGAGACTGGTCAGTGCCTTTTCTGTCATAAGTTGACTTCCTCCCTTATCCAGTGTGTCTTACATATTTTGCAGTGACAGGGTTTGTAAGTTCGTTAGCACGGTTTTTCTGTGCTTCCCTAAGAAGCTGATGGGAATTAGTGAAACTCTGTCCAGCTTGGTAGGGCCACATTAGCAGCCAGTGCTGTACATGCTTTACACTTAAGCAGAGATCTTTGGGGTTGCTACTTGGCATCTCTTCCCAGTATATATGGCAGAAAGAAATTTAAAATGTGGCAGATGGGGGAGTGAGACCAGGTTGCGTTCAGTGCTCCTCTGTTTGCAGAAATGCTGGTTAGGGCTCAGTTGGATTTCTTTGCTGTAGAGAGGGGTTTTTTGTCTCTCCACTGAAGCCTGTTACCAGTAGAATAGGTGCACTGATGTAAAGGGGAGCCTTTTTCCCTTAGCAAAACTTAATCAGATTATGGGCATCTGATGCCATCCCTTAGATCCTAACTGCAAAGGTAGGGCTTTTTTACCTGTGACAATTTGACAAACAACAGGTTGTAAACAAGTTGATGAAAATAAAATCTAGCCAGTTGCTGAGTACAAAATCTCTCCCCAGAAGCAGAAAAGACCTGTTAGGTGCCTTCAGCCCATCTCATGGGAGAGGTGTGGTTCCTAGTGTTTTGTTTTCTTTGTTTATGAGTAAACACAGTAAAAAAAAAAAAAAAAAAGGAGGAAAAAGAGGTGTAGCCTAAAACTGCCTCCTGGATGTTAGTTGCTATTGCCTGGGGAATCTACCTATGGGATCACTGGGGCTGCAGTAAGTGCATCTGAGGATGCCATCAATTCCTCTGCTCCAGCTCTCTCAGTTGTGCTGGTCCTAAATGTTTTTGTAGTTGTGCTGTGTCCTGAATCACTGAGATCATCAAAGTTAAAGAAAATTGTCTCCCAAAGTAATGATTATTTTAACAGTTGAGCGTTGTGCTCCCAGCTGCATCCTCCAAACAGATGCAGCGCTGGAACAGGAGCTGACAGCTGTGGGTGGGAACTTCTTACCTGGCTGCTAAAACCAGGGCATTGGGGAACTGTGCATGGGAGAGGGACTGTAAGCAATCTAGGTGGCACATGGGGATACGTGGATATCATGTGAAGGAGGGTGCTGAGAGCAGTGGGAAGACACTGGTGTGAGCTTGCATAGATTTGTTCCTTGTGATTCTCTCAACAGCAAGCTTTTGCCCTGCAGGGCTCTGTTCAGCTCTTTTACAGGGATTTGCCCTTGTCAATCCAGGAAGCCTACGAGATCCTGCTGTCCCAGGAGGCAATGAGCCTGCCACATTACCAGGTGTGTTGGGACCTCCAGCTATTGCAGGGAGGATGAAGGCAGAGAGCCCAGCCTCTGCCACGCAACCTCTTCTAGTGGCTGAGAGCAGAGTAGGACAGTTAGGGAGGGAAGGGGAGTTATTCTCAGTTTTTCCCACTCACCTTCTTTCAGATGATCAGTTCCTGTTTCCCCACCTTTACTTTGGGTCCTAACCCTGTCATTTTCTCTTCTGCCAGTGCCACACTGTGTTCACTCAGTTGTAGTGGAACTGAAGTAAATTGTTTGGTTTTAGGGTAGTCATTTAACCCTCTTGCTTTCCTTTGCTCTAAGGTGTTCAGCCACTTGAAGCAACTGGGTTATGTTGTACTGAGATTCGACCCCAGGTAACCAGCTTTTCCTTTCCACGCTGCTTTCTCCTTTCTGAAGACCCTGAGCAGCTCTGTGCCCACTGTATGGCCCCAGTGGAACGGCAGAGAAGAGGACTTTGACCCTGCATTCCGTCTCTTGGGAGGATTAAAGGCTAAAAGTGGCACTCTACCCTTCCTTGCTCCTCCCTCTTGAGGAGGTGATTGGGAACATGAAATGGGGCATGAACCGAGGACCATTCTGGTCCTGCTTGTGGATTTTCTGTGCCTGGAAGAAAAGGTTTTTGTTGCTGTATTCTGGGGGCTGAGCAGAAGGGTAGTTTCACTACCCCACCCTGCTCTCAGCCTTTGTGTTGGTGTCTCCTTGCAGCACTGTCCTCTCTCCCTACGAGAGGCAACTGAACCTGGAAAGTCACTGCAAGAGCTCTGGGAAACACCATCGCAAAAGGAGGAGGAGTTCCAGCCCCCGGTAAGGATGTGGCCCAAAGCCGCCTTCCATCTTCTCCTAGGCTCTGCAGCTTGGGAACAGCATCCTCAGCCCTTTGTGCTGTGGGTGACTTTCTGGCACAGCTGCTCTTGGCTGTCCCCTAGCAGTGCAGTGCTTTTCCTGAATTCTTTGCAGTGTGCCATTTTGTCACGTCTGTACTTCACGCAGGGCTAATAGGGGCAAAGTGCTCCTGAACTTCCCAGCTGCAGTGGTGAGAAGCCAAAATAGAAGGGTAGAGAGGTCAGTGCAGAAGAAACACGTGGCAGTTGTCTCCTCTTGCTCTTTGTTAGAGGGATCGCAGACACTGCAGTGCCCATCTTGCACTTATCCACCCCCTCAATGCAGCTTACATGCTAGGACTGTACAGCAGAGAGCATAGTTGTGTCCTGGTCCTTGCACACGGCCTCTAGAAGTTGCCAAAATGCAAACAGAAACTGATGTAATTATTAATTTTGCTAATAATTATGATAGCTTCCAGTAGGTGGCGGCATCCTTTAAGAAACAAGGAGGATGAGACTGGTCTGCAAGTCCTCTCCTGTTAACAAGTAACTCGGTGCCTGAGGAGTTACGAAATTTTAGGAACTGGGAGATAAAACTGCTGGTTTAAAAACTGCCCCATCTTCTCTGGGAGCCAGGGACTGAATCTCATACCAGTAAGAGGTGCTGGCAGGAAGATTTCTGCCTGGCCTGTGCTGGTTTGGCTGAAGTTCATCATGTTTGTGTGGAGGTGTTTGGGTCAGTATATGTATGGGGTGTGTGGAGGCTGCATGGCAAGTTGGGAATGTGTGTCTATACAAATAAAGGCTGGGATTCTCCCGGGCATTGAAGTCAAACCTCATGCAGGACTACTGAGAAGTTTGTTCTGCCTTTGGCATTCACTGCTTGGGTTTGGCCTGCTTTTTTCCCTTCTCATTTTGTCACACAAGTAAATGCCCTCCTTCCAGCCAAGAGGTTGTTGTCAAGGGTTTTCAGACCTGTCTGGGGGTTCCTGCCACCTTTGCCGTCCTTCCTTCAGGCTTGGCAGACTGCATTCTTCCTGTCAGCAGGGTGGAGGCAGGATTCAAAGGGGGTAAAGTTCCACCACACACTCTCCCTGTCTTTTATGTTGCTGCTTCTGTCTTTAGGTCGCATGAGAAGAAACACAAGGTATCTGAAGACCTTCCAGAAGCTGAAGGGACCTCTGAAAAAGCTGGAGATGACTGTGGAGACTCCAGCTGCCTTCCCATGGATGAAAAGCCCTTGTCAGAGCAGCCAAAGGAATCAAATGCTAGCAGTGGAGAGAGGGAGTCAAACCCAGTTCCTCTTGATACAGGACAAAAGGACTCCTTGAGCCCCTCCAGGAGCTGGGCTGGAGACCACAAGGAGAGCAGCACTGGCACCCATGCACCCCGCTGGGATTTTACCACTATCATCTTGCCAAACATGGCCCCAGACCAGCTGTGCACACATCTGCCCTCACCTGACAACGGGCTCCTGCCAGAGAACGTGCTGGGGAGGGAGGTTGATGCAGCTTGCTGGTGCGCACGCATCAATCAGAAACAGGAGAAGCTGTCACGGAAGGAAAGGGAGCAGCGAGAGAGGGAGAGCAGGTACAAGAGCAGCATCAATGCTGACCGGGAGGTGAGGCGCTGCTCCAACTGGCAGGAGTACAAAGCCCTTTTGGAGCAGAGGAGCCAGCAGAGGGTTTGGAGACGACCACCACATCTCTGGGACCAAGCTGTCACACCGCTTTTGCGGCCAGATGAAGCTACCTCATCAGGTAGTGGCTCTGGGAACTTGATAGGGACCCCCTTCTACCCTCCAACTCTGTGAAACATTGCCTGGTATGAAACAGTAAAAGGGATGACATGGAGAAGCTGAATATCAGTTTAGGGAACAGTACCTTGAGAAGGAGGATCTCATTAGAAGGCCTAGGCAGAGCAGGCACAGAGGAGCCCAGCCATGGTCATGGGGAGAAAGAAGAAAGCTTGTCCTCTGCCTTTCCATCTCTTTCTATAGCCCACTCAAGTGCCAGGATAAACAGGACCTTGGGAGGTCTTCTAATCCATTCCCCATGTCCTACTGTATTGCAGTCCTTCCTGCTAGGCTGTTAGGCATGTGAAATCGGGGCTAGCAAGATGCAAAGCAATTGCAGGGTGTTCTGGGCTGTGTGCTGGGAGGAGATGAGGAAGTTGAGGTCTTTGAAGTAGCCAGGGGTGACTGTGGTGCTGCCAGCCATTGTTGGAGGAGGAAGGCTTGTGGGTGGTGGTGGAGTGTTTGGAGTGCCCTGAGAGAGAAATAGCTAGTCTGATCCTTTCCTATTCCTTCTCCCTCTAGCTGCGCTCCTCCAGCAGATCAGCGTGCTGCAGCCCTCCCACATCCTGGATGGAGCCTCCCGGTTAGTATCCAGCCAGCCAGCTCGTAGCTGTTAGGGAGTGGGGATGTCTTGTGACTGTCCCTGCTTGTGAGGTCTGTGAGATGCTTCCAGCAGCAGCTTGAGAGCTGCCTGGCATCCAGGATGCCAAGAGAATCCAGTGCTCTGCTCTGTGACCCTGTTGCATCTGTAGTGAGTACCAGGTCCTGCAGCAACAGAGCTAGGGTATTCCAGGCCAATTAAAACATCGATTACTCTCTTTTCCTGGTGTTCCCTCTCCGCCCCCGGCCAGGTAGTCTGCCCCAAAGGTTTGGTTGGGTCTCACCTGTGCCTTATCCCTGGAATGGGCTGCCATCCCTGCTGCAGTGATTATAAAACCTTGGCTTTGGGACTTTTGGTTCTGCTCTTGCCTCAGAGAGTCTGTGTGGTGTTTGTGTGCAGTCCCTGTAGGGCAGAGCAGTGCATTGCATTTGTATCTGTTAGTGGTGCTTCTTGCAAGGGGGTCTGCAGAGAAGGGAGTGTGGCAGGAGCTTGCTCTGGTCCGACTACAGGAAAGATCTGGAAAGTAATTAGAACAGTTGCAGGGCCAGTCCTTTGAGGAGTTAAGCCTTTCAAAGGGCTCAAACTGGCCAGGCTTCAAGACCTTTTGCTCCCTCTTTCCTCTGCTGTATCTATACCCTACCAATGTTTCATTCCCCTATGTATGTGGATGTGTTCTGTCTTCTCTAGGCTGCAGGAGGACCCAAAGGGCATGAAGATAGACTTCAATGTGTATCAAGCAGATGCTGTGGCCAAGTTTAAGAAGACAAACCCTGGGAAGCCATATGTCAGGATGTGTGTTCGGAGGTATCCATGGGTTTTATGCTGTGTTCTGAAACATAGGAGTTGCTGTTGCAGAAATGAAGTCCTAATGATCTGTAAATGACCCAGCATCTTGTGAGCTTTACAGATCATCAGAGTGCCTCCCTTGAGGGTGGTCCTGCCCAGAGTTGTTTTTTTTTCTTTCAGTTCCTTCTTTGTTGGAGGCTGTGGATGACAATTCCCCCAGCCCTTGCACTCAGCCCACACTATTTGGTCATCTGGTTGCTGCTCATGTCTGAGTATTACTGGAGTCAGGAATAAGAAGCCACGACTGTATTTATGCAATGCTTGTGAAACTCATGTAGAGCTCAGTTTTGCAGGGAGCCGTATGGTACCTGAATCCTGAGCCAGTGCAAGATTCCTATGGATTTCTGCAGAGATGTACCTCCCCAGAGCTTGCTATAGGCTCAGGGCCATGGGTTTAGTATTTTGATCTTTGTCAAATGTAACTTTAAGATCAGTATGAGTAGAGGATAGGTGTCCCCTTTCTTGCTGGATCCAGAATCTGATACTTAAACTCCGTAGGCAGGTACAAAGTTCAGTCTCTGCTTTTTCTAATTTTGATATATACTAAAACTGTCCCTCCTCCACTCTACAGCTGTAGTAGCCAGAGCAAGGAAGCTGGTAATGCAGTTTTACAGAGGTCTGTTGTGAGCAAGTAGGATGATCCTTGCTTTATAAATATTTTCATTTACGAGCAAACAGACTTTGCAGAATTAAAAGGAGGGAAAAGCAGGTCAGATGTTGATCCCAGCAACCTAAAGATCTTCCTAGCACAAAGGTATTAAGATTGCACTGGATTGGCAATTCGCCAGTAGCCCTGTGAGCTGCATGTAATAGGCACAGTGTGGAGTAGTGTGCAATTGCCCTTGTTTTTGGCAAAGGATTTGACAGCTCCCAGTTCCCAGCATGCAGTGTACTCTCTCTGGGCTGGCAGCCTCCTGCTTTGACTGAAAGAGGTGGGGAGGTTCGCTACCAACTCCTAAGACCAAAGTGAGCTGTTGTGATCATTGGGCAGGACAGTTTTGTTTCTGTATTCTTCTTGCTTTGAGAACAACGGGATATTTTTCTCTCTGCAGCTTTGACGAGCAGATTCCATCCCTTCGGGCTTTGAAGCAGGTT
This sequence comes from Mycteria americana, assembly GCF_035582795.1. Taxonomy (NCBI): domain Eukaryota; kingdom Metazoa; phylum Chordata; class Aves; order Ciconiiformes; family Ciconiidae; genus Mycteria; species Mycteria americana. Next base: position 6,532,689 of record NC_134380.1, on the reverse strand, counting down.
ACATATCAGAGTGGGGACGTCCCGGTGGTCTTTGCGCTGGTGGATCATGGAGAAATTGCCTTTTATTCACTAAAGGAATTCAAGCTGCCAGTTGATGTTAATCACTGAAGTTGCTGTCACTTGCAGAAATGGTATGGGATGAAGGGAAGAGCTTTACTCAGGATTTGCTTTCTTCATTAATGAAATATTACAGAAAATAGAGCCTGTGATAACTGGAACCTTGGGTAGTTGACCACTTTATTCGCTGTTACAGACTTCACCCAACCAGATGGCTCAGGCATAATAGTAAAATGTACAGCAAACAAGTGCGTATGGCTTAGCTGGGCATTTCTGGACTGGAATACACGCTGCTTTGTTCTTGAAGCCACTGGTTCTCCAGCTTTCTTATCTTGTGGACTGCTAGTTTCCATGTCCTTTTTGGCTGACCTGTGGACCATTAGAAAACACTTTGCTGGTGATCCTCTTGTCACATGTTAAGAACCACTGTGCTACACCAATCAAATGGTTGGAGAGCCATTGAGGTCAGTGAGGGACAGAATAAGCTGATCAGATCAGTGGTGGTGTCTTGAGCATCTGTCATTCAGCTACGCCAACAACCGTCTGATCAGATTCTGATCTGAAAAAGGCACAGCCATAAAACTCAGCCACACAGAGTAAAGTTTCTAGGCACTTGAGAGCAGGAAACTGTGCCTTGAACACTATTTCATGAGGCAGAGGTCACAGAAAGCCCCAGAGCATTGCAGATGGCACCCCAGCCTCATGCTGTAGTGGCTGTGCTGAGATGTGTTTTGGCCACACAGCATTATGCCATGTTCAAGTTTGGCCACTGATATCAGCACACTGTATCTGATAGTCTCACCAGGGCTGTACTGCAGCCCCCTCGGTTTCAGCATGACATCCTCTTTCCTGGCTGTGGATCCTTGCCTTTTCTTTTGCAAGTGAGAAATCCCTGAGTAAAGAAAGAAGCTACAAATTCCTCGTGAGCCTTCCAGTCCTATGGCTGTTGCGCTCCAAACTGAGGACATCATTGCTTTCCAGGCTCTACTGTGGGAGCTTTCCACCAGGATATCCAGGTACCAAATTTGCTTTTGCCTCTATGCAAAAGTGCCAGTGACAGGTGCCAGAAAGCCTGCCCAATGGATAGAAGCGCGCTGAGCATGGCTGTGCTTGGTATTGAGGTTCTTGAGAACTGTAATAGCAACTGGTTTAGAAGCATTTTATTTGATAATTTTTGAGTTCCTTTTGGAGATGGGGAGAAGGCTAAGCAATAAAAAAGCCTTTTCCAACAGTGTGAGTTCCTCAGTGTGGTTCTTATTTCCTGCAGAAATGTTAATCAGTTATGCAGAGGGAGACACTCATGGGGAGGCTACTGGGACCCTACTAGCACCAGCTGGTGAATGCCTGCTCACAGTCACACAACCCTGTGGCTGCGTAACCCTGCTCCTACACCCATCTGTGTTTGCATCCAGCCACTGCCCTGTTCCCTGGGAGGGCAGCGTGACTCTGAGCCTGGAGGAGTCTGTACATCCACGTGCAATTCCTGTTGGCACACAACACCTTGCCATCTTCCTCCTGCGTGGTCAGAGGTATGGTAGCCCAAGGTGGCAGGGATCTGCCGCAAGCACTGCGCCTGGTCCTGTTTCATGCATGCACCCCTGTTATCAGATGCTGGAAGTCAGCAGGGCTGTGCTGAGGTGAGGGTCTGACAGCTCTTTCCACATGCCCTCCCCTTCCTCCTCTTCCCTCCTTCAAGAAGTGCTTTTGCTCTGAGAGTCCTCTTTAAATGCCGGGGTTGTTGGCAGCTCCAGTCTGTGCCATCAGCATTCTCCCAGACTGTTTTGCAGATTAAAGGCAGTGGGAAGAGAGTTTCTAAGAACAGGCGCAGCCTGAAGAGCTCCAGTCTGACCCACAAGGCTCACTTTTGTCCTGGAATTAGGTCAAACTCACTGCTGTTGATTTCGATCAGTCTCATCTGCTTATGCCAAGGTGGAATTGTATCGATGAACTCTACAAGAGCCACCCAGTGAGTTTCGCTGGGGCAGAGACTCCCTGATTCAGCACAAAACAATTACAGTTTAATAACCACTGCAGGGAGTATTGAGAAACTGTGGCTGCCTTGCTCAGCACCACAACATCTGACGGTGCCTTTACCAGGATGGGATTATGATGCAGACTGATACCACTGCTTCATTTTGGCCCGCCATGTGGATTGGCTGGATGTTGCAAGAAGATGACAGAAATGAGTATTTTATTTGAAAAACATCACTTTTGGAAGCTTGGCTGAAATGTTGACTGTTACTGGCCCCTTGTCAGAGGTAATTTCAAACTTTTGTATGGATGCAGAGAGGTTGGCAGACCTTGGCCTGTGGTTGCACTCCACATAACTACTGATTCCTCGCCCAGCTGTTGTTCCCTGCAGTAGGATGCGGGCTGTCTGTAGCCAAGCGGTGTAGCAAGATAGTGGCAGTTGTGTGGCTCTTTCCAACTAAGGCTTCAACTTTCTGTGAGCCAACTTTCTGTAAGGCTTCAACTTTCTCTGAAGCCTTTCCATGTCTTTCTTTTTTGCGGGAAGGTTGGCACCTTCCCTCGGCTTCGTGCTAAGTCCCTGCTCCTCGCGGGACTGGTGGACGAACAGAGCCGGGAGGAGGAGGCCTGACACAGCATGGGAGCAGGCTTTCCCGGCCCGCTACCCCGGCCTCGGCCGGTGTCCGGGTCTCCCCGGGGCCAGGGCGGGCGAGGCTGGGGGGGGGGGCGCGGGGCGTCCCGAAGCGCTCTCGCCGAGCCGGGCAGCGCGGCCGCCCATATGGCAGTGGCCGCTTTCTGATTGGCTCCGAGCGAGGGGAGTGCTGAATTATTCATGACCGCGCCGGAGGAAAGGGAGGAGAGGCTGCGGGTCGACTTAATTTGCATGCGGGGCCACGCCCCTGGAGGGCGGTTTGCATAAGTGGGGCCGCGGCCCGTGGGGGCGGTTTGCTTCTAGGCCCCGCCCTGCCGCACCCCTCCCAGAGGTGTCCGGGGAGGCCGCCGCCGCCGCGCAGGCGAGGGGGAGCGGAGCGAGGTCGGGGCTGCCCGGCTCCAGGCCCCGCAGGTGAGCGCGGCTCGCTGGGTCTCCGCGGGGGGTGCGGGACCGGGGTCGGCCTGGCGGGACAGGCTCCGGGGAGGGCGTCCTCGCGGGGGGTCCGGTCAGCGCGGCCCCGGCAGGGCTTGCTGTGGCGGGCCGGGACGGCACCCGACCCTGCCCGCTCCTCCTGGGCTTCTCAGCGCCCCGCGGGCTTGCTCCCGGAACCCCTCCGGTGGGGCTGGCAGGTGCTTCATCGGTCCCCCCACCCCCGGGGGGTCCACTTCGCCGGGTGCCCGGGCCCTCCGCGCTGCCCCGCTCCGGCGAGCCTGGCTGCCGGCGCCGGCCCGGACGCATTGGGGCTGTCCACACCTGAAGCCCCCGTGCCCCAGCGCACCCCGGCACACCGGCCTTCGCTCGCCCATAAAACTTCAAGCACTGGCGTTGAGGGGTTGGCTTTGTTCGGGGGTTTTGTTTGCTTTTTTTTTCCCTCCCTCCCTTACAAGTTTGATGTACTGTGTTCGTTCTGGCCGGAGCGTGTAGCTGAGGGGACCCGCACGGGAGCTTTACATCCTGGGATTTTCTCGCGGAGGTCGCGGCTGTGGCCGCTGGCTCCATAACTTCCTGGTTTAGCCCTCGGCGCGAGTGGGTCCGGGCCGGGGCCCTCCCGGGGTGCTGAGCCGCCTTGGGGGGCTGCTGGGAACGGCCCCGTGAGGGAAGCTCCAAGAGCCGCGGCCGCTCGGGAGCCGGCCCGGAGTGGCCCCTCGTCCTGCCATGGGAGATGTCCCTGCCTGCAGCCTGGCCCTGTAGGTCTCGATCTGCTACGACTGGCTCGAAGCAGATGTGATTAATAAGAATTGCAATGTTTCCTTTGGGACGCTCTGTTAGCATTTTCTTTTTTGTGTGTGTGTGTGTGTGTTTTTTTCCCTACAAATCCCTGCCCATATTAAAGATATCATGTTACTTTTTTTTTTTTTTCTTCCCCAAAGTTGTAAGAGCTTGATGGGTGAGGGAGCATGTTACTTCTAACAGACAGGGAGCAGGTGAAACAGGAAGGTGAAACAAGTTGTTTAGCCTTTGTCTCAGGTTGCCCTGCAGTTGTGGCATGGGAACAAGGTGGTTACTGACATCTCGTCTGCTGGAGGTGAGGCTTAACCTTGGCTTTGGAGAAAGTTTTGTGTGTTTATATTTAGCATCGTTAATGGTGTAGAGCAGTTGAAGTAGACTTCTGGGTCTGTGTTTCTGCAGTGTAGGGGCACAAAGCTTTACACTCGTGTGAGGATAGTGATAAGATAGGAAGACAGCTTCACTGAGACGATAAAAGTAAAAGTTGCCTGTTGTAATGTGTTATTCGATGGGGAATGTTGCTCTTTGTAGTCATCTGAGAGCACTTCAGTCAACTGGAATATCTTGCTTTACCATGTCCCAGGTGAAGCTGTATGCCCAAAGTAGCTGCCTGGTGATTTTAGCTTTGATTCGGGAAGCTGGCGCTTCTGGCAAGCGGAATGCAAAGCGGTGGTACGTCCCAAGGCTTCTCCGTGCATCCTGGCACGTTCCTTGTAAAGACAACCTGGCCCATGGAGGGGACAAGGATGATCTGTGCAAGCAATGAGCAGTCCCAAATCCTGCTCAGTGCTGCTTGTAGCTGCTTGAGGGGCTCCATTTAGTTTACAGCATTGAAAAGGAAGAAGAGTTCTCAAACATCTTTGAGGAACGTCTTTTATTTGGTTTTGAACAAATTGCATCTGCTGTAACTACTGACTAAAGAAAATTATTGGAGGAGTTAAACTAGTTGAGAGTTCTATATCTTCTAGTGGCTCTTTGGTACAGTAATATGATTATTACTAGGAATTGCTTATGGAAGAGGTGTGTTTTTTTCTTGGCTGACATAAAGGCTTGAGAGATGTTGAAGAGTAAGAGGTTTTAAACATATATAATGTAATGCAGTTAGTACATGGCAATAAAAGTATGTGATACTACTAGTAGCCTGATCTTTCTTTAAAATAGCTACCACGAGTCCCTCCTTTGATAAACTAAAAGTTTGATTTCTGTGCAGAAATTCTATAGAAACTCCAATTCTCATGTGAAAGTTTCTTCTAGCTGGATCTTTTTGTGTTGCTTTAAGAAGCAAATGCTTTTGTGGTTTACTCCATTGACCCACTATGTTTGGTGTACAATGTTGTTCCAAAGTTACAAGCTATTCTTCTATTTTAATCATGCTTCTTAGTAGGAATGTACAAAGAGTTTTGCATCATGTGCAATGATGTTCAGTGCAAAGACTTTGTTCTGCTGTAGTGTTTTGAAACTTCATGTTGTCATGCTCCCATGACAAGGAGAACACAATAGGAGTCATAATGACACACAAGGTTTGCACAATTAGTAAATTCATTCTGAGTGGGCAGTCCCTGGTAACTCCAAGCACAAAGCTGTGAAAGTACCTGAACTTGCCTGATTTGTATGATTGGTTCTCAATTATTTTCCAAGAGTTCTTGGGGAATCTATCTCTGATCTTTTAATTAATATTTTCTGTGTTTTGGGAGGGCAGCCACCTGCCCATAGTGTTGACACAGTCTGTTCAGTTGTTCACTTAACTGTCTCTCCAGGTTCACAAAAATAAATCCTTTTTCCAGGAGGATCTTTTGGTTTACCTCTCCGCTAGTGCCTCGCTACTGTATGCAAGGTACATCTGAACGTTCTCCTGTTTATAAAACTGCAAGTGCTGGGGGCTAGCAGTTGATCAGCAGTTGTGTTGTGTAAGGGAGATCTCTGCATGGTCTCATTAAACTATGAGATTAATGTTGTTAGAGCATCTTCCCGGTGAAGCCGGGAAAAGGGGGTGGTATCTTACACTTCCAAGCTTTCCACGTACTGCAACTGTTCCTTCCCTTGCTCTAGCTGTTCTCCTTGGCTTGTGCTTTCTTCTTGAGTATCTGTCTCAACAGTGTGTTACAGCTGAGTATGATTGTAAGAGGTGAACTTTACAGTGACAGCCCAGTTAAAGAACAGCTAGGGGTTGTTTCATAGATTTCAAGCTAAAAGTGTTTGTAAACTTGTCATTTCACAGCAAGTCATGTCTGTAATTTCACAGTGAGCCTGATGGCTCCTGTAATCAATAAGCTTGATAAGACTAGTATTTAAATGATGCTTTGATCATTTTTGTTGTTGTGAGATCATTGGTGCTAAGGAATAGCTTTTTCCTGCGCAATTGATCTGGCTTCTGTTCTGTTGCTGCTGACTGTTGGTAACAGGAACAAGGCAAACTTCTGGGTGCGGGAGGAAACCTAGTTCAGACAAGGCCACGGTGGTGACTGTTTGTTATAGGAGCACTAACTGCTTGTAGTTCAAACAAAGCTTGTTGATAAGGCCTCTTTTATTTTAGCGGGGTTGATAAACTATTATCAGATGCATAGGTAGAAGTTCTCCCTTTAAGGACCTGTAAGCAGGAAGGGGTGATGAGGAAGGAATGAAAAGGAGACCTAAAGCAAGGCAGGATTTAAGAGTTCTTGAGATACTTGATGGCATTTTGAAAAGAAGGCTGTTGGACCTTATCCCATTGAAAACATGTTCAGGTTGAGTAAAGGTTGCCTAGGAAGCACACAGATGGTACCTTGCAACTCTCCTACGTGAGCAAAATAAACTCATTATGGGTATGTTTTTGTTGTGGGGTTAACTTGGGACCATATCCACACTTAATACTGTCTACGTAGTAAAAACTTCTGACCTGGGCTTCCACATCTTGTAAGACTGGATTAACTTGTGTGATTGGGACTTACAACATTGCTTCTTTTATACTTTTGGTTGGAAATTCCAGTATCATGGGAGGACATAAGCAAAAATTGCAAAAAATTTCTACAAAGGGTAATTCCCCCCCAGCCCATGCCTAGTTAATGGAGAAAATCCAGAATGTCTCAGCAAGCTGTGCATAGGCATCAAGAAGCATTGCTGCATGCAAAAGCAATGAAGACAAAGCAAAATGCAGAGCTCTGATGGGATTGCTAACAGACAGCAGTGAGGTACAATTAATGCTTCTCCTAGGAAGAAGCATTTGGCCTTCTATTGAATATGGGTCTGTCGTGAGACGTGGCATGTGTACTTGCCATAAATCTCAACATCTAAGATGAATGGAGCTGAGCAAGGAAGCCAGAATGAAATCTGGTTTCAATGTTAACTGCTCTTTAGTCTGTGATTGGAAACAGGATCATCTTGCAACTCATGCTTTCGTTGCCTTTCTATATAAATAGCGAAGAGCTTTTGTTTTGTGGCTGGATCTAATCAAATGAGGTGCAAAAGGGTGCCTCATCATATTTAGCTAAGCATTCAGCTAACGAAGTGGCAGGAGGTTGATGTTCAGGGCACTCTGAGCTTTGCTGTCAGGTGTCCTTGTACAGAATATGAGCAAAATTGGGATTGACTCAGCCTATAAACAGCTGACCTCAATGCATCTTAGAAGAAGAGAATGTTGCACATAGTTTCTGGTAAAAGGCTCGTCTTTGAAAGCCTGAAGAATTGTCTCCCTGGAAATAAGAACATTAGATACATGCAGACCTGGCATGGCTTCAGAGGCTACTGGAGAATTCCTCTCTGGCTACTGGTAGCCACAACTGTTACCATATGGTTGTAAATGCTGACTGGCAGATAACTGCAGAGCACATGGGATTGGAGTTTTATGTAAGATACCGAAGGTGTGTGGGAGAGAAACTGGTCTGCTAATATGTAAATGTGCATCTGGAAGATAAGATTATACAGATTGTGGAATCTTTTTGTTTTTCTAGAATTGGAAAAGGCACTTGCTTATTGTACTAAAAAGAAAGTCATTCTTGTTGACAAGAGCCTTGTAAACTTGTAATAATAATTCTGCTTGGACAACCTGTGCTACAGTGGATGCCATTCTCTTTGCTGTTCCTTCTTTGCCTCTGCTCAAAACTGCTTTTCCTCTCATGTCCTCCCATACTGTGACGCTCAGGAATTCTTTGGTCAGGCATGAAACCCTCATACAAGTCAATGAGAGATGACTTTCGTAGCATGCCTTCTCTGATCGTAATGGGCACATCAGCTTGCCAGGATGATGTTTCTTCAAGTGAGTTACTGCTTGATTCTGAACTACTATGCTCCTTAGCCAGTTGAGCAAGTTGTTGTGGGCTGGAGTGTGAATGCTAGATCTCTTGCATAAGCAGGTTAAAACAACATGCTTCTAGATGCAATTAATATTTCAGGACAAAACATTCTAGCAGGTGTTAAATATAAAGTTGTGTCTCTCTCAAATCAAGCCCACTCTTCTTTTTTCTTTGCTCTTAACAGTGAGTTTGTCTCTGCTGTCACAGCTGAGGAGGTCTCTTTTCTAAAGTGGGGAGGATAATTAGTAGAGTTTCTCTGTGGGTTTGCCTAGTTTAACAGGTCCAGGATATTGATTGACAGTGGGAAAGGGTGCGTCTTTTTGGCACTTTCCTTTCCTTGTCTGGCTAAGGGCAAACTGTGTGTTATACATGGGTGTGATATGCTCTCCTTGCATAGCACAGCAGCTTGTCACTGCTCTGTAGCTTTTGCTAACTTAGAGTAAATATAGCCTTGTGTAAATATGTCCATCTTTCAGGAATGTCTGGTAAAAGAAGACTTATGATCTGATACGGTTTTTGAAATTTTAGTTGAGGTACCTAAATCATTGTAGAAGGATATACTTTCCAAGTAAACTACACTTTTATTCTTCCTCTCTTTTTTGGGGTCCCCTGCTATATGTGTTTCTGTGCATATTCTTCACCCCTGCACGTGCTGATGGCATGGTTCACGAACACAGATGCCTGTAGCTGCCTGCTCAGAGCCACTTTCCTCCATGGTGAGTGGAGATGCTAGTGATTCTAGGTGGGGACTAACTGACTCAGGCTCTGGGTGCTGATGTGATCTTCTGGTCCTCTGAACCAGGACTGCATTGCAGTCCTCTTAGTGAGCTCCGGACAGTGGCCGGAGATTTTGGAGTGTGAGCAGGAAAGGTAAAAGGGGAGTAATGCATCAAAGGGATACAAGTTCTAGCTTAGGGATTTTCTAAAGGGACTTGTCAAAATATGAATATGGAGTATCCTATTTATAATACCATTTTCTTTTCTTGGTCCTTCACAGCTGGTGAGGCCTTGCTAGAAACCATTTGAAAAACAACTCAAGCTCCTCAGAAATTGCTCTCTGATTTAAGTCATTAACCAAAGACCATCGTTATTGGCAGGAGTGCACAGATAGCCACTTTGTTTGCCAGCTCTGCTACTCCCATCTGTCCAGATAGACTAAGAAAGCTCTATTCCCGTAGTCACCATCCAGCCCCACAGTCTGAACAAGGGCCCAAGGCCCTCTGTTCACTTGACAGTCCCTTTGGTGCTCCTGGTCCCTCTCTTCCGCTTGTGACACTAGCCTTCTCCCCCCTGCTCCCCACCTTGCTGTACATGTGTATGTACCTCTTCTGATGATGGGTACTATAGAATATCTATGCTGATTCTTCATTGCACCTCAGAATTTCTGGCCCCCACTGTGCATGTGTGTTGTGTACAGAGTAGCTGGTAAATTGCTATAATTTCCTGTCCAACAAATTAAAATAAAATACTGACTGGAGCATCCAGTAGCTGCTATGAACAGCTGAGCTGTCTGTACGCTGGAAACTGGAGCTTGTGAAAGATGGCCAGGGCAGGCAGGAGGGCTTATGCCAAGGTAAGTTCTCAGGATGCAATTCAAACCTTTGCTCTTGAGTTGGCAGAGTTTTACTTGCCACTTAGCACCTCTGCAGAGGGGAGATGTGACAAAGAATCTCTTGAGCTGTACAGAATATGAGGCTGTAGCCTGGTATCTGCAGTGTGATTGCCAGGTTGCAAGTCAGGTCTAATTTGTGCTGCTTGGATCCTCTTGGTACTGTGAGACACACAAGGCAGTGAGATAAACTGAAAGGCTTGTGCTTCTAGCTGCACATTGAACTGCAGGTGCAAGATTTCCTTCCCCTACCCCCACCTTGAGCAGGGAGTTAGGCTTGATAATTTACAAAAGCAAGTTAATAATTAATGTGCTACCCTGCAGGCAGCACAGCGTCCTTTCTGCTGTACCCATGGAGTGAGCTGAAAATGTGATTCTCTCTCTTTTAGCTCAATAGCTGGAGGGTTACCTGGGGTGAAAACTGATACTAGTCAATAATGCCTCTGAGCCTGCGAGTTAGCCTTTAGATTGGGTTTGTCTAAATGTTTATGCAAATGCTGCAGTTTTGCTTGCCTCTTTGGAAAGGTCAACTGAAGTGATCGCAAAAAGGCCAAGTGTAAAAAACTTTTCTGAAATCCTCTTAGCTTATCTGTACTGGTTTGCTCTAGCAGTGTGAAAATGGTATTGTGTAAGTCCTGCACCAGAGATGCCACTCTGTGGTGGTATCAGGTTTTAGTTACTCAATAATGATGTTGTCTCGTTCTGCTCTGGCTGATTTGCGTTACCTGCTAAACCAAAATAAATAACCTACTTCTGCTTGCTTCTCTTCTCGGGCTGCTTTTGTTTATATGGCTTTGGCTTTTTTTTTTTTCCTGTTAGGTTTTTTGATGCCAAGGTACTACAGCGAGGAAAATGAGAAGGTTCTTAAGACCCGGACATGATCCTGTGAGAGAGAGGCTTAAACGCGACCTTTTCCAGTTTAACAAGGTACAGTGCTTTCCTCAAACTTCAAGGCATATGTGTGTGAGGCAAATCTATCCTGAGCCACTGCACAGTGTAAAGGGAAGGAAAAACTACTTGAGTGTGGGTGGAAAAGTTAAATTTAGGAGAGGTGGCTTGTTCTCTTTTTCAGTTCTGCCCTTCTTTCCCCAATGTGCCTGACTAGTTTTCTTTAAGCTCACGAGCATGTTCTCAATTCTGGCTTTCGTTTTCAAGAAAAAGGATATTGTCACACTGTTGAGTGGCACTTGCTGAAAGAAGAGATCTTCGCAGCAGCTTTTATATACTCTGAGTGTTCTGTAGTTTGTCCTGCTATGTGTTGTGACTACTTATGTTATAGGTAATCTTTGCAATACCACTGTGAAAGTAAACATTTTTCTAAAGATACACAGTAAGACACAGCTTATGATGCAACTGAAGCCAGAGTACTTTGTCCGTGATTATACTTTGGGTTTATAAGTATAGCTCTGTTTTTTTAAATGTGAATTTCAGAGTCTGTGGTAGAAATGGGGTAGCACCTAGGGAGCACAGTGGTCATTAATAATGAACTCGCTATTATCTTAGTCTGAATCTAGTTTTTTTCCTTCCCTCTGTGAAGAGGAAATGGCAATGGCTGTGCTATCTATCCAATGCTCTGGGCATTTTCTTTTGAGCCCTGGCCAGGAACACAGGGCTTTCATCTTTGTAAATGCCTAGTATTAATTCATTGCTAGGCTAATGGCTACTTACAAACACCTTCATTGGGTATCAGAAATATATTTGTAGGTTTTGTATGTCCAAGGTTTAAATGGAATTTTGCTGAAGAGTATAATGGATAAATGAAGTCAGCCTAGGAAATAAGCTCCTTGATTCATTAAAATCCTAGTGTAGATATATACTTAAAGTGGAACTTTGGATATTTGAGATGAATGATGTAATGTAATTTGGTACTAACCCGCACCATTTCCATGCATACCTCCCTGCTATTGGGGAGACAAAAGGAACTCAAGAGTGCTTCAGACCTATTTTCTGCTTGCTATCACGAGGAAACGCTAGTGCAGATGCAGTAAAAATTTCAGTAAATGAAGACCAGGATTGAGTTGCTTGCACTTAGCTGAATGCAATGTCAGCTTCAGAAGACATCCCAGGGATGGGTCAGAAGTGCTTATAAGTGTATAAAATTGTATACGCCTTGGAAAAACCTTTGCAGGGATGTTTCTTCCTTGAATGTGCCTTTCTCTTAGGAAAAGGTTTGGTCAAACTCTCTTATGAGAATGTTTGGCCAGAGACAGGCTAATTTGGATGATGCAAAACAGGGTTGAAAGAACTAGCTTTTGCAGCAGAGGGAAACTTCCAAATATATTAGAAGTTGGCATCAGGATTTGTGACTCCATTTGATTCAGTCCTGAAGGTAAATATTGCATCTTGTTTCTAGAGAGGTGACTACTTTGGACACTTCCTAATGGTTTACTCTCATTAACAACTTGGTAATTAAAGGCCTTGCAAAATGCATTTGCACTTGTAAGCCACAGTAACTTGTTCTTTTCTAACAAGAATCGGAAAGGGAATGAACATTATACCATTACATTATACCAGCATCTTTTACACTATACTTTTTTCTTGCATAAAGTTTTCTTTTTCCAAGTCTTGTGCGTCCCATTGCAGTATTTCCAGAGATAATGGATCATTTGAAAGCCTCTACCCTTTGATACAATAAACATCTACTCACACCTAGGTAGACTGAGAAGATCTGGGAAAGTCAGACCTTAATTCTGTCCTGTTGAAAGTTGTGGCTTCAAGGAGCCAAGAAACATAGTACTTTCTGTGCCAAGACTGTCCTTGTCTAATGTGCTAGTAAAGCAAGCACATTAGTGCTGGTAAGCAAGTTTTTAAACACTTGTTATTTGAGGTCTTTGAAACACTTCTGGTTGCGAACCTGCTTGGGAAATATTTCGTGGGACTATAAAGTTGCTGGTCAGAGAAACTGCATGGTGTATTCGCACCTCTTCATTGTGTGATGCTGGTAGCAACTAAATGGAAGGTCTGCACCTTAAAAGTGCTGGGGATTCCTGCCCTCATTTTATTGTTTACACTGAAGTTGAATATGAATGCATGATGCCACACAAGTTTAGTGTTAATGTAGTGGAATGTATTTGGCCATGCTGACCTAGTAATGGACTTAAATTAAAAAAGTCTTTTTAATTGGTGGTGGATTTTTTTTGTTTGTTTACTCCCTCAAGTATAAATAGGTTGTGATCTTTTTACTGTTTCCCTCTTGCATTTCTGTTCCAGATAAAGAGGTGGTCCAGATGGTTTTAGAGGACTGATTGACCACTGAGCTAGCTCTTCAAACTGTGCTCAAACTTGTGTTTGTTTCAAAAAACACCTTCCTAAATTCTGCTAGTCACTTAGCTTTGCGTATCTGTTTCTCTGTATGAGTAAGAACTTCCCATACTTGTGTGTACCTGTTGCAAGAATCTGTTTTTAGCTCAGTGGATAGAATGAAGGATAAGGTATGTGAACTTGGCAGTCTACTTCTTTAAGTTTATCCTGCTTTTGGAAGTAGTATTTGGATGCCTTTGGCTCAGTCCAAGCCCTGCAGAACAAACGTGTTCAGGCTGGCATTGTCAGACTAGATGATGGGTAACACACAGGTGAACCAGCCTGTCTTACAGCTGAATGTTACCAAACTGGGAGCATTGCATTTAATTTATGGCTTTGTGTTTTTTCCCCTCTTTTTCAGTCTTCCTAACCCTTTGCTAATGGGCATGATGGATAGCTTACCTTAAATCTGAATTAGTGTCTATGCAAAGTAGATTTAACACATACAGGCTTCATTGTTTCTTCAAAAGACATATTAACAAACGTACAGGGTTTGTATTGCCTGTGGTTGGGTTTGTCTCTGCTTTGTCATAAAACAATCTCAGAGGAGAAGCGGAGAGAAATGAAAGAAGGAAGACAGCACTGAATTTCATCTGCACAGCTTTAGTGTGGGCTGGGAACAACTGTTAAGTTTGGCCGCGTTTTTCCTGCAGTAAATATGACTGACATGAAGCATTTCTGTTAGTTAATGCTGCTGACATCAGGCTTACTTTTACTGAGTCTGACAAATCTGTGGTCTGAGGAAAATGAAAATGAAAGCTCCTACCTTTCCTCAAAGAAACAAAGGCCCTTTTGAGAAGGAGGGCACATTGTGGGCACTGCAGTTTCTTGTTTCAGCTCTGCTGAAAGGCTCCATTGTAACCTCTCTTGCCTTCTGCCCCCCTCGCTCCCCCCTCCTGGGTTTACCTGCTGAGCAGGTGAAAGGATTGGCTGATGAAAGCTGCCGGAGAGAGGGGAGAAAAGGAGGCCAGCCGACTTGATGTGATTTAGCAACTGGGTGTAAATAAGTACAAGAAAAAGATCTGGGTAATCAGTACAGTGAATGTGAATGCCTGGCCCTGGTGGTGTCAAATACATCCAAAAAGCCACCCTTGCCTGGCTGTGGAAACATATGAATGACATAGGAGGGAGTTATCTTCTTTATGGGCATCTTGGTTAAAGATTCAAAGCTATCAGAAACCATTACTACATGTACTTTACTGCATAAGCAGTTGTGTAACGTGCTGCTGTTGTTACTGATACTCTCTTCTTGTGCTTCTGCATGTGGTACTATTTTCTACAGTGGCCTTCTACTACTAACAGTTTACTCCTGGATGTAATAGTTACTGTAGCTTTTGCAAATTTGTCTATGGGATGGGGGGGTACTTAAAATTTTCTATTGAAGGAAAACCTGAAGAAAAATTTGCCCTCCTATTATTGTTACTGAATGGTACACACTCAGTTATGCAGTTCATAGGTCTCTTACTTGAAAATTAAAGCTTTTATTGACTTGTCTAATGTATTTACAAATGAACACATCAAAGCCAAGATATCATTAGGCCAATATCAAGGCTAGTATTGACAGCTTCCTAACAGGCAGTACAGTATTGTATAAGTCATGGTTTTCTATTGTTAGAATTATGGCTAAAGCCTTATCTTCTGGGCTGGAAGAAATAGAATAAACACAGTTTCTAATTGAAGTTTCATTGAAAATGGCATCTAGTTGTGCTGATGACATGACAGTGCAGTGACTGTGAACAAGTTGAAACTAAAACAGTGGAATTACACTGGTGTCTCCCTAACAAGTTCCTCACTCTGTTTTGGGGGAGAGTGGAATGGTGTCTATTGCCCATGGTACACCTGATTCAACTAAATGTCTGATTTGTTGTTAAGATAACATGTTATCTTGAGTCGTCTTCCCAGAATTGTATACCATGGCTTCATACTCCCACAACTTTGACAACTAGGAAGCTTTTCTGTGTTGTCTCAGTAGCCATCATGGCACAGAGAAATTCCTCTTTGCCTGTGCTGTATTAGAAAACCACCCTGTTTTAATTCTGAGCCTATAGATAGTTCCTAATTTCATACAGTCTCCTCTAGGAAGTTTTATATGTGCAGCTAAGCAAAGGTTGGTTAGCAACAACTTCAAGGCTGACATTAAAAAGATTGACTTCTCAAAATTTGTTTTTAATAATACAAACTTAACACTTAAATTACCTTCTTAGAATATAAATAAGGCTGGAGATTAAGTTGTCATAAAGGGAAATAAACTCAGTGGTCTTAAAGCCAGTAGTACTAATCTTAATTTACTACATACAAAAGGTTAAAAATTAGTAACTACTCCTTTGCCCAGTCTTATGAGTTGGCAAGCAGAAAATTGGGAAATACTCCAGTATTTCCAATTTTCTGTCATCTGAAATGGCTCATGTTCCCCTAATGGGACCTTAGGCTGGGGTAACTGATGATTTAGAGGAAGGAGGTCTATTTTTACAATTTAGGAATTGTGATCAAACGGCTAAAACTGAAGCAATTTGGCAGACTGTGGAGTTAGCCACATCCTCCTATGCCTGTGTCTTTCAGCAGGAGCAGTAAAAGGGCATTAAACTACTTTGTAGCAGCTGGGAGCACGTCAGGCTAATGGCATGACCACAGAAATGAAACCGGCTTTATTTGATTCTCCTGCAAGGGATTAAGTTGGGAAATCACTATGCAGGAAATAAAGTCCAGGTGTTACTTTTAGGTTGAATAAACCATAAAGCCAAGTGATGTGGTAGCTCTGTCTCAAAGACATGATGGAAATGAGGATGGGAGTGAGGTGCAAGTGCTTACTTCTGTAGATGGAGGGTTCTCTGCTTATTCAATTTTTTTTTTTCTTTGTATGAGTGGTCCTCAGGCTGTTTTGTAACAAATTCCTATTCTGTAGCTGACCAGCTTGCCTTAGAAGAACATATTTTCCAGAAGCTGGGACTGTAACGATAACAGTGTTTTCCAGGAAGTAGCTCTATTAATCTTTGGGCACACAAATCCCTCTTTACATGGCTATATGTTGTTGAACACTCATGCATACTTGTTTTGTCTAAACAATGATAATAGCTGTACATTAGCACTTCTAAAAACTTGACTGAGCTATTTTACAAGCAGCTTGGTTGCATCCTGTAAATATGGCAGAATATTATTTCATAGCGTGTAAATGCATCAGGCGTGCTAAGTGTGGTGTGTACAACATGCTCCAAGTCTTCCTCTTGGTGCAGTGTAAATTGTACTTTAGGGAAGCCACTAAGGCCAAGCAACATACTGCTCCCCATGATAGTGACTGACATCTTTTTATTACCAAATGGCTTTGAATTAGTCTGAGGTGGCCTAGCAGGCTCATGCTGTCATTAAATTCCAGTGTTCCTTGTGTTACCTCTGGAAAATGGATATCAGTTACGTTAGTTTTCCTGACTGCCCCATAGGAAATCTGTTTAGTTTTCTTGATGAACATTGATGTTCACTCAATAGTTCTTCATAGCTTTGCACCATTTCTTGATGTCAGTCAACAGGAGGAGGTCGTGAAGGCTGAGCTGTTGTGGAATCTGGCAGATAAAGCTGACCTTACAATACGCAGTATTTGTGTCAGACTTCCAAATTGTGCTGAGCAGTTGGTTTATAGAAGTAAAGTTGATGTGGAGTGATGGAGTGTATTGTGGTGTCTGAGTAAGCTGTGCTTATGCAGAGTTATTTATAATCTTAACATAAAGAGCTGATTGGGTTGCTGTTTTCAGAATATTTCTCTTTCATTTCTGTTACACTTCTGCATATCCTGGCTGTGGAGCCAGGGGTTCTTGGAATAGATTCATCCTTAGGCTATTGTTCAGCAAATCTAACCTGTGTTTGAACACTTTTCAACAGAAAAAGCTGCCATTAAGTGCTGTATTTCAGAGTGCCATGCCATATTTAACTTCTGTATTTTACTGGTATACAACAATGCCTATGAAACATGCTGTTAATCATGATTTTTCTTTCTCTCTACCAGACTGTGGAACATGGATTTCCCCATCAACCCAGTGCACTGGGCTATAGCCCATTTCTCCGCCTTATGGCCATTGGAACGCGATCGGGAGCCATCAAACTGTATTCTTTTGAACAACTTTGGCTAGATTTCTCTGACCGCATCAGAATGTGCAACTTTGAAGACACTGTAAAAAGCTACACTAAGTATAAATTTGCAAGCAAGGGTTACTGGAACATTGGAACAGTTTGCCTAGGTTTGAAGTGATTTTGGTCTGATCGGGATGGGATTATCTTGCCAAGGGCTGAACTATAGCTCAAACAGAAGCTGAACTGGTGCAGATATTACACAAGACTCTTTGCTCCTGCTGTGCAGAAGGTCAGACTAGATCTGGCCTAAGTTTAGCAATCATTCATGTTGTAAATTCCAGGGCTGTTTAAATATTTGGGGCAGGGTTCCTTTTTTTTGTTGTTTTTAAAGCAATTCTATTTCAAAGGTTAAAACTGAAGTCAGAAACGCTTTCAGCTTCCCGAGTTTTTGACCATCCAGGTAGTAAAGACCTAAACATTGAAGGTAGTGACTTTTTTTTTTGCTAATGTTGTCCCGTCCAATTTTTGTGTATATGCAAGGCACTGAGGTGATTCCCATGGCACAGTACCAGCTAGGCAAGCTGTAAAACAGGCATATCACTCAGCCCAGAAAGGAAAAGTTGGTGCTCTCTCTGCCTGCTTAATCATTCATTCCTGGTGTTGTTTGTGTTCAGAGGCTGGACTCCACATGCAGGCGGTAGCCATCTGTCTCTTGGTTACAAATTAGTTAAGCAGGATTGTAGTGTCTGGGAAACCACTAAACATCTCTGAGAAAAACCAGGGTCCAGGCACCTCTTCTGCATATGCTCAAAGGATGAAGTAAACTTCCATGTTCTCCTGTAGTGTGCATAACCTGCCACAAGCATATAAAATCAAAGTAGATTTGCATTGGTTCTTTTCAGTCCAGATAACTAACAGTAAAACATGGTTTCAAACTAATCCCTTTTCATCTTGCTTGCTAGCAAGCTTCTTATCAATTAATTCTAGCTGTGGGTCATCTTAAATACTGTAGATCCTCAACAAACTCTTCAGATATGGTGCTCCTGGGGTGGAGTTCATGGGTTTACATGAAGAAAACAATACTGTAATGCAGATTCACTTTATACCTGATCAGGTAAGTGTATTTTCAGTACCTCTGCGACTTATGCAGACCTCTCTTAAACAGGTGTTGAGTTTGTTCCATGCAACTGGGCTCCTATTACCAAGTATATTCAAATGCTGCTTGGTCAGGAATACTTATCCCACTGTATTTTGTGCTCTCAGCAGCACTTGTTGCTGTGGAGATGCTTGGTAAAACTTGAGAGCAGCTTTATTGTTCGTAACTGTTAGTCATTTATCTCAAGCAACATATTGGGAATGGTAATAAGGCCAGAATAGTTCAGGCAATCTGCTGCAGAAGCAAGAACTTCCTTCTTTCAATAGGACTGGGTGGTCTTTCTTCTGCAGAACAGATAGAACAGTAGCTGCTGCTGAACTGATTTGATTATTTTCAGGAGTTCAAAACAGGACTGCTAACCTTGCCTGGTGTTAAGCTTGTTGCCTTTGTGTTCTGGGGTATTGAATCTTGCTCTTGGGGATTGCCACAAACTAAAAATAGGAAGGCAGAATTTTCCAAATGTCTGGTGGTTGTCTAACTGCTTTCCCTTCCCTTGACTGGCAGACTGATATCTTGGCCACATACTTTGCTGCCTGATGCCCCCAGTGTAGAATGAATGCCCTCTTTATGACAGGGACTTAATTCTTGGGGCAGTTTTGGGTGACTGTTTGCTTAACTAATGGTATAAGCTGAAACTCCCGTGGGGAGTGTTGCACCAGGTGTGGCTTCAGCAGGTAAAATGCTTCAATTTGAACATACAGCCAGCATGTATGGGCTCATAAAAGGACTCTGACACAACCCTCCAGAATGAGGTTGGACGCGAAGAATGCAAGGAGTGTGGTGTAGTAGACTGTATCAGCCCCACCCAAAGCTGGGGTGTGTTGCAGTAAACCATGCTGAGCGAGAAGGTGGTGAGCTAACAGCCTGCAGCTGCCTGGCTGAGCTTTACAGCATAGGCTGATCTTTTTCAAGAGCCTAAATCCTTGTCATCCCCCTCAGTGATAACCTGTGCCTTTGTCCTGTATAAGAGGGTTTTCAGCCTTTAGGCTACTTCTTGTCTCACCCCAACCCCCAAATCCCTTGCTGTTAGCTAACAGCATTGCTGCATTATATACCCACCGCTATAAAGAGCTGTGGCTGGCTCCTCAGTCCTGTTTTAGCAGAGAATTAAGAACAGCAGCAACTTTATTGCTAGATTTACTGTGTTATATTTAATATTGTGATTCTGGAAAAAACATATTGTGTGGTGTTGTAGTGCCAGCTGGTGACATTGCTAGATGATAACAGCTTGCATCTCTGGAGTCTGAAGCAGCACAGTGGAGCATCTGAGCTGCGGGAGGAGCACCGCTTCACCTTGAAAGGGCCACCTGGGTAATCTGCAAGAGTGTTTTTGAGCTAGTTTGAGGATAAGCAAGCAAGTAAGAAAATTCTGCTATTGTTCTAGCTAGAGCTTGTCCTGTTCTTACAGACTCTCTCTCCTGTGAATCCATTAAAGGGGCATCCATGGAAACCAAACAGGAGTTGGCTAGGGCCCGGGAGACCACCTTTTAAGAGTGTTGTACCAATGTAAAGGGTGACATCTTTTTTTAACATTGTGCATCCACTTCTGTGTGTACAGGAGCTGTAAATCTTAAGGTTAAGTAAATCTAAGCATCCCTTAAGCGGAGTTTAAAATACTGCTATGGTTTTAGTTTCACTTGATCTTGCCAGTTTTGGGTGAGCTATTTTTAGCTCCTTTGGGGACACTTAAGAGAGCCTTCTGTAAAAAGGCATCTGGGTCTTCGTCCACACACTTGTCAAATTATGTCTTTTGACATAATTTATCGTAAAGCTAGTGTTTTCCCCCTTCAGAAAAATAATGCCTGGCTCAAAATCTCTGCCTATAAAACAAATGACACTTGTAAATGTCCTTGTTGAGTTGTTCGTTCTCTCAAGTTCAGTAACAGTAGTCTTCTTGCATGCAGTTGATGAGAATCTCTTTGCATCCCCAGGTCTCCGCCGAGTGCCACGCAGATAACAGCTGTCCTTCCCTATTCCTCACGGGAAGTCCTGTATCTTGGCACAGAGAGTGGCAACATCTTTGTAGTGGAGCTTCCATCATTTAGAGTGCTAGAGGACAGGACCATAACCTCTGAGGCTGTGCTGCAGCGGTGAGTGAGCAAACAGGCACTGCTGTGTAGAGATGGAATCTCATTAGCAGGCATATGCTTTGTTAAAATGTCACCCTAGATTATGTATTGGGGCCTCAATGTTGTGTTAAGTGTTGTCCAAATCTGCATGACTCCTGTGAAAGTAACTTTTGGTCCTGGTATGTGTTAAGTAACAGTTTCTGTCCTGGTCAACCCAGTGCTGTCACCGTGGAGTTATAGCACATAGGCAGAACTATACAGGAGACACTTGGAGTAAATATGCAAACCTTGTGCCCTGTCCCTTGTGTTTACTTTTGCAAAAAATGTTATGCTTTAACATAACATTTTTGACCAGTGGCACAACTTCTGATGATGCTTTGTCCAAATGAGGGTTTTGCCACTCTGGAGATTCAAGTGCTGCTGAAAACTGTCCTACTTCATGTCATTGTTGCTTCCTACTGACATTTCCATGTTACCTTTATTCTGTAAGGGTCATAAGAGAATAGGGTGGGTGATTCAGACTGTCTTTACAGCCCTGGGATCCAGTCCTGGAATTCGTTGTAAATCTTGAGTTTTCCCTGAAGAAAATGAGACTGGATGCATGTTCATGTGGCAGGCCTCGTGTGATGTCTTACATAAGACTTTTCTGCTGCTTGAAGGATTCGTGAAAAGATCGTGCTTATTCTCATCTGTTTGAACTTTTTGTTCCTTAATTTCTCATTCTCATACCTGAACTGTTATTACAGTCATATTGGGTTGTACCTGGAATAAACTTTTCTTGGTTTTCTCTTCTGCTTCTGTAGGGTACCAGAAGATTACTGTAACAGGCGATCATGTGAATTGGTGGAAGCCCTTCGGGAGCATCCTAAGAACCCTGACCAGATCCTAATTGGATACAGCAGGGGCTTGATTGTCCTCTGGGACCTGCAGAATAACAAAGTGACGCACCACTTCCTGGGCAGCCAGGTATTAATTCAATCCAAAGTCATTTCAGCAGGTGAGCAAGGGCTCTCTCCTCTCAGACCACTCTGAAGACAAGTAGGTGCAGGGAGAGCCTGACAAAGCTTCTTTTTTAGTAAGAATGCATTGATTTTGGGGGGGTTAACAGCTCTCTGGAGAGCAGTCATTGTGTGTCTTCCTCTTCAGCAACTGGAGAACCTCTACTGGCAGAGGGATGGCAGTAAATTCATTAGTTGTCACTATGATGGAAGTTACACGCAGTGGCCAGTATCCAGTGACAACAGGCAGCCTGAGCCTCTGGAAAACCTTGTGCCTTATGGTCAGTAAGTGAGGTTTAATTATTGCATATTCATCTAAACACAAACTCACTTTGAGCTTGTGTGGGATATTTAAGTCGCATTCTCCCCAGTGTTTAATCCTAATGGCAAAATGCAGAGCTGCCTTTTGAATGGGTCATGAGCCTAGACTAAGGGATTTCAGTCCAGTTTTTTTCTTGGATTTTAAACTCCTTTACAGTGTTGAGGTCTGTCGTGAACATGGAGAGCAAATGTGTTGAATAAATTAGTGTCCCTTATGAAGAAGGGTGTTGGTGATTCAGCTCTTTGTTTTAGTTCAAGTGTCCTGTTCAGCAGGAGTTGCTTGGATGTTCTGTAATTAATAGTGAGCCAAGTGTACTTTTTGTCAACCTGAGCAGTGATGAAATGATGCCTCTGATTTGCTGAAACCCATCAAATGGGGATGACCTCATCTTTCAAGCATATAGAAGCTTCTAAAGCTCTATCACCTTTACATTAGTTTCAGGAATGTCTGTGTTTTTAACAATCCTTTCTAGTTAATCATCTTCTACAGCAACACTTCCACTCCCTGTTAGCCATCAGCAATGTGGTTCAAAACTTCCCCTGAGTCTAAGCCTTGTTTTGCTGAGGAGTACTGTGGTCAGTGTGTCCCAGAAGACTTGTCTGATGTGGCTTGGTCTGGGGAGGTGGTGGTGGTGCCTACTAATTCAGGTGGCTCCCCTTGACTTGGAGGCTGAGGTGACCTAGGTGAAGCAGAATAAGGAATTTCTTAACGTAAAGATGCACTTCTTGAATTATGATGAATAACACTGTTCTCTTAGGTCCTTTTCCTTGCAAGGCCATCTCCAAGATCTACTGGCAGACAACAAAAAATGGGTAAGTTCGTGGTGTATCCCTTCAGTCTCACCTGTTTAAAGACATTTAAAGGGTGCAGTGCACAATACCGTAAGAGCCCTTTAGAGTAACATTATAAGAATTTTTTGTCAAAGTTTGACTTGCCTCATGTCTTTGAAATTTTGCTTGCTCCTCACTTCAGCATACACTACTAACTCTGTCTTTCTCTTAAGGCTTCCTTACATTATATTCCAAGGAGGCATGCCCCGGGCTAGCTATGGTGACCGGCACAGTATCTCTGTTGTCCATGGCAGCCAGCAAACAGCCTTTGACTTCACATCACGGGTGATAGATTTCTTTATAATCTTCAGTTCAGAGCCTACTGCAGGTATGTCATGAAAGGGCATTACTGAGGAATTAGAATAGCTGTGTACGCATGTGGAAATCTGCCTGGTATAAATAGCATATGAAATGTGATAAGGAGGTCAGTTGTTTGGGGGTTTTCCGAGACTTTAACAGAGAATCATAGAATCATTTAGGTTGGAAAAGACCCTTAAGATTGAGTCCAACCATAAAAGAGATTTGCCATTTAGAAGTGAAGTGTAAAATACTGGTATAAAGAATGGACTGGTTACAAATGCTGTACATTCAGCAAAAAATTAAGCTACTCCGTTAATGAGAAAAGATCTCTTAGGCTCATGTCTTTGTAAGCTGGACACTGGACACAACCAGGTCGTGAAATGAGGATCTGAATATTGCTGTTTGGAAATAGCACTTCAAAGGAGGCAATAATTAAAAACAGAATTTACTCCCACTGAGACACTGTTTCTTTTAATTACTACCGGGATTTATGACTAGGGCTCTGGGTAATAAATCAGCAAAGGGTGACACAGAACCAAGGGTCAGTATATAGAGAACTTAATTTACTTACTGCTGGTGAACATGAATGTAAACAGTTCTAAAACTGAATAGCACTCATTCCACAGCTTGCTTAGAGCTTGCCAGATTCTTGCTTTTGTTGAAGAACTTTGTTGAATATTACTTCCACAGTAATATTCTTTCTTTTCATGGAATTGTAAAGAATTTTACCCATGAACTGTTTGTCTAATGCTGGTGTAGTTCTTGCTTCTGGTTAACTTGAAGTAACTGAGTTTAAAATGCTATTTCAAGCTTTGCAAATGTGCAATATTGGAAGTTGGGTCAGACCAAATCGCAGAAGTCTGGATGCTTTTTAGGAGCTTGTAGGCAAATTTTCTATTACTGAATCTTGTCAGGCTTTCTAGTTTCTGGTTTGCCTAGTAGACTAGTTTCCAAACCTATTTGTCTTGTGTACTGTCAGTGGTGGTGGTGACAGCTCTCAGCTACACACTGTGCAGGCGTGGGCATTCAAATGTGTAGATGCAGGTTGGCTCCCTCTGGCCTATTGTACAAAGCAGGCCACAGATCCAGGGAGGACTGTCTTGGGAAAGTAGGCATAAAGAAACAACTTTTGGATGTCCCCCTGCCCCTCTCGCTGGACCTTAACAGACCTTCTCAAGTCACTGAAAAACCAGTAAAGACATAGGCAGAATGTAACTGAGATGAAGTGCCTGTATATGTTTATTATAGATTCTCCCTACACAACACTGCCTTTTATAAGCATCTTCCAAATGTGCAGAACCTATAAGTCTAAACCTTCAAGCTTGACAATGCCATTAAACTTGAGGTACTGTTTAGCTTTTATCATTAAAGAAACTAGACCCTTTTACTTTCTATGAAGTTGTCAGAGCTGAGATTCTAGATGATGGAACAAAAAGTCTTAAAGATGAAAGAAATCTGAGTTTTTTAGCTAAGAGATTGACTACTTAAAGTTCAATTCCTGGATATGATTAAAAGTCCTTTAGGATGAAGTAACTGAACTTAACAGGCTTTATATCTATACTTCTCAAGGATTGAATTATCTAGTTAAGATGACTTCTAGCGCTTAGACAGGAGCTGCTACAGGAAGCTGAAGCTGTTGCACTTAGATGAGGAAGTTTTCTTACAATAAAATGAGGTTTCTGTGGTTGACAAGCTTCCTTGTGGCTGATTGCCTAAGCTTAGTGGATCTACGTAGCTTGCCTTGTTTGCCCTTAAGCAGTCTTCCCTGCAATGGCAATACGAAGGTATTAATTGTATACCAAAGCCACTTAATTTAATAAGCGCAAAGCTTATGCATTGCAGCATGGTGGTAGCTGGTGACTTTCGACTACCCTGAATATGCTGTGGAAACAATTTTTAGGACTAGCCCTTCCTGTTTTCTTTTTTTTAAATTAGCAGGTGGATGAGTGTATGGCAGTCATGACAAATTCTAGTATGCTTGCTACTTCAGCAACTTAAAATAGATTCTTGCCATAAGCAATGAGCTCAGACATGTGCCTTTGCAGGGAAAAAATTATTGTTAAAACAGAGTATATTTGGTAAATGTTGGCAGGAGCAGTCAGAGTGCAGGGCTGATCATGCATGATGTAGTACAGCTGTGATATTATTTGTTCTATTCAGAAGTCCTGTAGGGAACTGCAAGTGATGGCACATAAGAAAGCAAAGTAAAACTGAATAGAAAACATTTTTTCATGAAGAAACCGAACTGATTAGTGGTGGGTTATGGCTGTGGCTAGTCAGAGGTGAAACTTGGGGTGTCTAACTAGAGTGGTGCCAACTACTAATTACTTGAAGTTAATTTTGCTGAGTGAACAGCGTTGGTAGGTGCTTGCTTATAGACATGCCTTCTTGCAAGTATATTCCAGGTAATCAAACAACTAAAGAAGGGAAGTAAAAGTACAGGTTAGCAGGGAAGGTCAGTGAAAAGCTGCTAGCTTGCTTATGGCTCACTGTTTATCACACCCCGCCGATGTGACACATTACAGCTATGCATTCACTTAGATTTCTGTAGCTGTGTTAATTGTTATTGGTCTGAACTGATTCGTGGTTTTGGTTTTCCCCACCAGTTGCTATTGTGGCTGTCTCGTGAACATTACTGCAGTAATGTCCTTGTAGACTAAATTTTTTTCACTTCAATTCTCATTACAATGAAAAGTCTTAAATTCTTGATTGTGTCAAGTGTCATCTGTAAAGTTACATTAACAGATTTCCTTTGTTTGTAATCTTGTCTAATATACATATGAATATACATTAGATGATGTACACAGTTTTTAAAAAAGAAAGTCCAGAGGATGTGTCACAACATATGAGAAGCAGGGAAAATGAAAAGTAAGAGAGCTGAATTGTAGATACATGTCAGTTCAAGCGGAGAAGTGTTCTGTAGAACGCAAGGCATTACTGTGTTTAAGCAGCTTAGCCTAGATGGACTGTGGTCCTAACACAGTACTAAATGGGTCACTGCTGGGATGTATGCATGTCTGTCCACCCCATGCTGTTAATTAGCTGTAGGTAAAGTCCTCTGAGTTCTGGCTGTTACAATGGTGAATATAAGCTTGCATTATTTTGCCATGTATGTTGTTTTTTTTATTCTGCAGTGGAATCTATAAAAAGTTGCCCTGACAGTCCCAGGAGTGGTGTAAAGAAACATGAATTTGCAGTAAATCTGTTAGTATCTTGAAATCTATTAATATTAGTGCCTCAATAGGCCCCAGTTAACACAGAAGCATTTAGAGGTTTTGCCAACAAAAATGTTTGTGTAGAGCTCTGTGATAACAGTTTTCAAATAAGCCTTACAGGAAGCTTGTTTCTATTAACCTTGGATGGTCATTTTTGTCAGCCTCAATGAATCTTGTTTCTGCAGAGTTTGATGACCCTTCTGCTATGGTGGTGCTGGCAGAAGAAGAGCTGGTAGTTATAGACTTGAAAACTGCAGGCTGGCCAGCAGTCCATCCTCCATACCTGGCTTCTCTCCATTGCTCAGCCATTACCTGCTCACACCATGTCTCCAACATCCCACTGAAACTGTGGGAGAGGATTATCAGTGCTGGGAGCAAGCAGAACATTCACTACTCAAATATGGTATGGCAGCTTTAAATGTACATGCATTCCCATGCATTTAAGAACAGCATGACTGCTCAGAACGTGGGTGGTCTGTGCTGCTGACTGTGTGTGGAGGGATGAGTCCCAACAGACGTTGTCCTGCCTATTAATAGGGTCGAGAAAGGCTTTTTCCCAGAGCGCCACCAATACAGTTACTCGCACTGGGGGATTAAAATGTGATATTTTTTTCAGGCTTTGACAAGCTAGAAGGAAAGTCTGAGTGAGTGTTCCCAGCTGTCAGTGGTAACAAACTTCTTGTTTAGAAGCATGAAGCTTTCGGCACAGCTTCTTGAGGAAATGTGTAGAATATCTTCTAAAAAGCACAGCTGGTGTCAGAACAGGAACATCTAATCCAAACAAAAGCTAACAGCATGGACTGTTTTACTGCCACTTGCACTGGAGTTCATTCTCTCCTGCTGACTGCATATTTTCTTCACGCTGTCACTGCCTAGGAAGTCACAGTCTTCCCTTAATGTATTTGTAGCCATGGCCGATTGATGGTGGCACCAACATAGCTCCAGATCCTCCTCAGAGGGACTTGCTTCTAACAGGGTATGTACTTAATTGATAACAATCAAGGAGCCCTTTCCACTTTCTGTTCATTCTTCTGAACTAACTGAGGCTTTCCCATGGGATTAAAGTCTGCTCATCTTGTAGGGAGAAGGCTGCAACTTTACAATACAGCTTCTCAAAGCTGGGCTGCTAGCTTTGTAAAACTAACTGATTCTATTACTTCTGAGCAAACAGGTTGTGATGTCCACAGATAAGCTATAAAGTTGGCTTATTTGTAGTTTTGATGTGTTATCCATTCCCCCCACAAACATCAGTGTAGAAGTGCAGGCAGTAATCCAGACTGGTTCAAAGGGAGCAATGTAAAAGTGGAGCTTAATCTTGCAGGTTTTGAAGCATTTTTTTCCCCCTACCTTGAATCTCAAAGAGGTTAGCTTGGACTCTTGTCTGCTTTCATCAGCATGAACAGATCTAGCTAAGCAGTGGAAGTAGCTAGCAAGAGATTGTCTCATTGCATAAAAATGTATCATTTTCTTTTCAAAGCACTTTTAAGAATTTCAGACTGTTCTTCAGACTTCATTCTTGATGCAGCAAGTTGTTAGAAGTCCTTACCCTTACATTGGAAGAATGTTGCCAGTTTTCACCTGGAGAACTAAGATTTAAAGCTTGATTTCTTTCCCTCCCTCCCAGTAATACTGTTTTTGTCAGGATGAGTTGTTCGTTCTATATGCTAAGCTTTTTTTCCTTTTCAGTGCTTTTTGGAGTAATCTCAAATTGTACACTGGTGTCAGATCATCAAGAACAAACTGGATTAAAAAAACCCGATGTCAAACAAAAACAAAACCCACAAAAAACTAACAAAAAAACCCCCAAAAATCTTTCTCTTGAAGCTCTAAGTTGCCACAGCTCAGGTCTTTGTAAACAGTGTGGTTTAATCTTTGTGTTTTTTCCCCCTCTGTTTTATCATCCTCATCTGGGTGATTTGCTGTTCTCCTGTATGATGTGCGTTTCTGTAACCCTCCCCCATACAGGCATGAAGATGGCACTGTGCGGTTTTGGGATGCATCTGGTGTCTGCTTACATCTCCTTTATAAGCTAAGCACAGTGAGAGTATTTCTCACAGATGCTGATCCCAATGACAATATGAACACCCTGGGTGAGGACGAATGGCCTCCACTTCGCAAGGTAAGATAGCTATTGCTTGCGGAAGCTTTCTGAAAACCTAGAAGGAGTTTTGATTCTTGTCCTAGTTAATGCACCTGTAAAGACCAGCCACCGTGTATTCTCTTGCCTAGGTTGGTACCTTCGACCCTTATAGTGATGATCCTAGACTTGGGATCCAGAAGATCTACCTGTGTAAATACAGCGGATACTTGGCTGTAGCTGGTACAGCAGGACAGGTATTGAAATATAAATAGTCATCATAAACCTTGCTTTTTAGTGCAGGCTGTCACAGTACAACTGGGAGATGCATTAAATTGGAAATACTCATTTCTATAGTGGTAAATCGATCCAGTTGCTGGAAATACTGTTTCATGGTTCTCTGCTTTTGCTAATGTGTATTTTAGACTTTATCTAATGCTATCTATCAGTCCTGAGAGATGCTGTAGTTTTGCAGCTGCTGAGAAGGCCTGCAGCTTGGAGGACTGCTTCAGTTGTAAAAGCTGTAGCAAAGTTTGTCCTCTTCCTTGCAGGTGCTGGTGATGGAACTGAATGATGAAGATGCAGAACATGTTGTGGACCATGCTGAAGCAGATCTTCTGCAGGACCAAGAGGGCTATCGATGGAAAGGTCACGAGAAACTAAAGACTCGAGATGGACCTGTTCGCTTTGAAGCTGGTTTTCAGCCATTTGTCCTTGTCCAATGTCAACCACCAGCTGTGGTCACCTCATTGGCCCTTCACTCTGAATGGAAGCTTGTGGCCTTTGGTACCAGTCATGGTTTTGGGCTTTTTGACCACCAGCAGAAACGACTGGTCTTTGTCAAGTAAGTATCTTCTTTCCAGGAGGTCTGTGGTAATCCTCTGTTAAAGATGGCCTGGAATTGCTAATAAAGCAAGTTGTGATAAGTGATTTCTCAAGAGCAGTCAGTGTAGCAAGAAGCCCTGCCTCGTTGGACTCTGTCCTTGGAGATCTTCAAGAATATATAAGCATGTTCTGACATTTGTATGTGTCCTGTTGGACTCTTGGGAGTGATTGCCACCCAGTAGAAAGTGACCACGTGCCTACTGTCTTCCTCTTTCAGGTGTACGCTGCATCCCAGTGACCAATTGGCCTTAGAAGGCCCACTGTCTCGGGTGAAATCCTTGAAGAAATCCCTCCGTCAATCATTCAGGCGGATCAGAAGAAGCCGGGTGTCCAGTAGGAAGCGACGAGGAGGTAGTGGAAATGCCTCAGAGGTGAGGGGTCCACCTTTTTGGGGTCCTGTCTGTTTACAGCTTGGAGCACGCAGAGTTCTGATTAGACTGCATAGAGCAGGAGGTGGTCTGCAGTCCTCTCTGGTATCAGTAGCTACTGGTATAAGGGCAAAAATGGCAACTTCTGATGCTGCTATCTCTTAGATAAATTAGTCACATTTTTAGAGGAAAAACCTGCTGTCTGTAGGTGAACATATGATGCAGAATATACCTGTTCACTGGTATGATGGTGCTTTCCCTTTCTATTGCTGCCACTCTTACTATCATCCCCCCCCCCCCCCCCCCCCCCCCCCCCCCGACTGACAAAATGTCTCCTCATCTTTGAAGGTGCAAGAAGCAAATGCCAAATTTGACCAAGACGCATTGCAGGAAATGGAACTGGCTCCAGTCCAGCGGAAGATTGAAGCCCGGTCTGCAGAAGACTCTTTCACTGGCTTTGTGCGCACCTTGTATTTTGCTGATACCTTTTTGAGAGACAGTGAGTAGAAAAAGCATCTCTCCTTTCTTCCGAATGGGTTTTTCCTCCTTCTGCCAAGGAATGTATTAGGATTTACTGCCAGGAAAATTTGGCTCTTCCTGTGTCCTACTTTGTGCTATGCTGAAAAACTAATATAGAACAAGAGCATATGTTGTCATGCAGAATTGTTATTTAGCCATTCTGGCTGCTTGGCTAATCCAAGGCAAGTAGTAGTTCATCTTTGGATGCAGCCTTTATGTATGGCTTTCAAATGTGCTGGAATGACATCTGACTTTTTAGTATAAGCCTTTCCTTGTCTCATTAATCTAAAGTTCACCCCTGCCCCCAGCAGAGCCTCTTAATTTTGGTGAGGGTGGTGGCTGTTGTTCATCAGAGCCCAAACTGATATCATGCACAAGTTTACTCTGCTCATATGTGATATAAATATGTGAAAACTGGATGTGGCAATTGTGGTGTCTGATGGAAACAGCACTCTGTTCTCGTTACTCACATGCCATGTCCTTTATTAGGGCTGCTGATGGACATGTATTGGGTAAAGAAGCGTGAAGAACCTGTAGCTTCCCTGGCAAGTCTGCTCTAATATAGAGATATTTAGGATATAAACAGAGGGAGGATGTGTATAGCTAGTGAAAACTAGTTATCCAGGGATGTCACAGATGGTGCCTTGCTCATGAGCCTTGTTGTTGCTCCAGGCTCCCGCCACTGCCCGTCATTGTGGGCAGGCACCAACGGAGGTACAGTCTACGCCTTCTGTTTACGTGTTCCTCCAGCAGAGAGGAGGATGGATGAACCTGTCAGGGCAGAGCAGGGTAAGTATGTCTTGTGAAAGCAAGGTCCTAATGGATCTGAGCTATCACTTGTATAACCAAGCGTTACATACAGAAAAGCAAGGTAGCTCAGTTACTGCTGTTTATCAGTGAGAGTGGAGCTAAATGTGGCAGTGTCTGAGCTAAGCAATGCTCACTGCAGCAACTGAACTGAAGAGTAAATGAGCTCCAGCACTGCCTGACATGCCTTAGCCTTGTTTCTGTGATTCTGTGACTTCAGAAATTTAAATTTGCGTCAATTGTCACTGAAGTTTACCATCAAGCCTCAGTGCACATGTACCTTATTCTGACAGCTGGACCTACTATCTTTATGTAATAATAGTTACTGTTTAATATGAACGAGTTCAGTCCAAATACCCTTGAACTACTAAATCTTTTTAGGCAGGGTTTCTGTAGCCACATTGTATAAGTCTCCAGCTCTGAGAGGATGCGAGTGAGGTTCTAACACTGTGCCTCTGACTAGATTCCTGTTTGGTTTTTCTGCTTGTTTATTTTCCTCCTCATCTTGCTTGTCTAGCCAAAGAGATTCAGCTGATGCACAGGGCTCCTGTTGTGGGTATACTTGTCTTGGATGGACGCAGCACTCCCCTCCCAGAACCTCTAGAAGTAGCACATGACCTTTCTAAGAGTCCTGATATGCAAGGCAGCCATCAACTGTTGGTGGTGTCTGAAGAGCAATTTAAGGTAAGTCTCACGCAGGAAGTGCATATGGACTGTGCATAAAATCTGCTAAAGCACTGAGAAGTGCTCAGTGGAAAGCTCACTCTTGGGAGTGCTTATACTTCTGTACCTGAATAACACCCCTGGGACAGTGTTTCTGTTTGGTGCAGTCAATAAATCAGGTGTGTGCTGACAAATTGGGTATTCAGCATAGTGATGCACATGCTGAACATAGACATTTTATTCCTTTATTACATTATACTCTTTGGACAAGGCTGCTTCTGCTTTTGGGAAAGAGCTTTTGCTGTGGTCAGTACAGAAACAGGAATTGGTAGGCATTTCTATGAAGCAACTAAAAAGCTTCTTGTTTTGCACACTAACTGGTCAGCATAGAAGAGAAGACTTGAAGTAGCTTGCTGTAGGCTGACCCTGGGTTTTTAATGTGGAAGAGCACACAGTTAGTGTAAACCCTGTTCTCTTTCTGTAATTTGTAGCCAAATAGAGAAGGATTTTGAAAGAACTAGGGGAGAAATGCAGTTTGCAGCCTGAAGGGTAAAACTGCTTGATGTCAGAACAGAAACAGATTCTAATACTGACTGTGGCTGATTACTTCGTGTCCTATGAGCAAGGGGCCAGGTTGACTCAAATTACACCTGTGTGTATTCACTGTGAATGAAAACATTGTTAAAGGAGGGAGCAGCAGATGTTCTGGGGTGCAGCTGCTGCCATTGTGCAGGAAAGAGACGTCAGTGTCTTGTTTCTATTGACAGGTATTCACGTTACCCAAGGTTAGCTCCAAACTGAAGCTCAAGCTGACAGCCCTGGAAGGCTGTAGGGTACGAAAGGTGACGGTTGCTAACTTTGGCAGTTGCAAGACTGATGATTACAGTGAAAATGACCTGGCTGTCCTGACTAACCTGGGAGACATTCAGATCATCTCGCTGCCCTTCCTCAAGTTACAGATCCGCTACCCTTGCATCCGCAAAGAGGATGTGAGTGGCATTGCATCCTGCGTCTTCACCAAATATGGCCAAGGTAAGGTGTGCTTCTCCTAAATCACCTGCCTCTGTTGTGTGTTTGAGACGATGGAAAAGGGATTATAGGGTTTAGTGTTTAGAACTGGCTGTGTATACATGTGAACATTACACAAATATGTCCATTATATGTTTCTGGCCAGAGCCAGTTGCCAACAGGTACTGACATGTGAATTAGTAGAAGCAGAAGTGAGTTTATTCCATTATTGTTAATGAATACAGTGGTTTTCAGCTAACAGGTTGGATGTGCCCCATAAGTAGCTTCCATCTGGCCACCCTCCTCAAGGAGGAGTCGAGAATGGCACTCTAAGCAGCAGGCGCTGGGGAAATGGCTGCGTTGTGCCTCCTATACATGCCTCTGGCTCAACACTCAAGTTGCAAAACTGGGATCCAACATCCTAAGGCTGCTGAAGGCGGATTGCTGCCTTGCAGTTTGGTTTTTACATCTTTCTATGCTGCTTTTCATAAGTGTCAGCACAGGACGATACAATTATCTGTCAGCATAATCTTAAATTGCCCAGTCTCTAGGCTAACCAATCCTTGGGAAACTGGGGTAATGTCTTCCTCAATTATTCCTCCTCACTTACATAGGAGGAGATGCAAACCCTTTCTGCCAAACATAGAGGATGCTTAGATCTGTTCTTTTTTTGGATCACCTTTAGTTCTGGAACTGTATTCTTGGACTTGAGAATTGCTTATAAATTCCCAATCATCTGTAGGTTTCTATCTGATCTCACCATCGGAGTTTGAGAGGTTTTCCCTTTCTACCAAATGGTTAGTGGAGCCCCGATGCGTTGTGGACATGCCAGAAGTTACAAGCAACAATCATGTGCACAACAAGTCTGGCATGGAGAATGCTTCAAGAAAATCCAGGTGAAGTCTGTAAAACTCTTGCACACTGACTGTGGCTGAGTAGAGATCTACTCAACTGTTTCCAGCAAAGTTTTGTATTTTATAGAGAATGTTGTCTTTCAAAAAAGAAAAAAAAAAGACTTTGAAGTCTTTGTTAACAACATTCCTAGATGGATTGGCATGAGGAAATGTAACCTTCTCCCTGATGGTTTTGCCTACTTTTGCAGCACAGCTGGTGGGACAAAGAAGTGAAGCATTGGAATTGGTATCCCTAAGCTAGAGTCATAAACTGTAAGCTCTGGCTTGCTTTACTTGTTCCCTAATGATGTGTCTGACTGACACCTGACTCTTGCATACTTCAGGGGCTGTGTGCTACTGATGAGGCTGAACTGTTGCTCTGTGAAGGGAAATCCAGTGTTCCTCCTCTCCTCTTGGAACATCAGCAAATAACAGTAGACCTGACACTCATGGAGGTTCTGTGGAATTTTATTCCAAAAGTTTAGAAATGTGCTCTGGTGCCTGCAGACTTCTGCATCACCAACATGTGATGAAGCCCTTCCTACATTCTTGCTCACCAAACCATTTAGTTAGCATGCACTGGAGCTTCTTGTAGCTGCTAAGAGTATACATGAATTCTCTGCACCCCTATGCCTCAGAGTCAGTGACTGTTTTCTGCCTCCTTTCCTTTTCTAGGGGATCAGGAAGGAGTTTAGGTGACTATGGAGAAGATGGTAAGCAAAAAATAATTGTACGAAATGTAGTATGGTGACATGTAAACCTGAAACATCTTTCCTATTGCTGCAGTTGGTATTTTCTACCTAAGAAAGGGGAAAGTAAGGAGGGACATGAGGGAAACATTGCGATCTGCCTGGACACAGTAGTTGCTAGCTATAAAGTAAGTTGCATGTGGCAAGATTGCCTTGAAAGGATAGAACGTAGTTTCTGCTGGAAGGAAGAGGCTGTGGGAAAATAAGGTCTGAAATTACAGGTGAGATCTTTTGTTAGCCAAACTAGTATTGCTGGAAAATACAGTTCAGTATGTGGGAGGCTTCAAGGATTAGTTGTGAAGCATTCAGTAAAGTCAAAAGGTACTTAACAGTGTGTGGGGGGGGAATTCCAGTTCTATTGTGGGTTTCCAAAACTGCACATATTTTGTGAAAAGGGGAAAATATTGTTAGGTGAAAGCTTTTTTCCTACTCTTTTTTAGAAAGGAAGGCTGGGAGGCTGATGGAACATGCCTTACTCAATGACGAAAGTGAGTGAGATGAAGTCTTGCTACTGACAGGGCAGGTGCCTTTTTGGGTGGGAAAAGA
Organism: Mycteria americana; assembly: GCF_035582795.1. Lineage (NCBI taxonomy): Eukaryota > Metazoa > Chordata > Aves > Ciconiiformes > Ciconiidae > Mycteria > Mycteria americana. The sequence goes on along the minus strand of NC_134380.1, from coordinate 6,498,144 downwards.
AGAAAGCTGCTGGGAATTTTGTGGGTTCCAGTACTCGGTTCCAAGGGATCTGCAATTACACAAGACTGGTAGAAATACTGGGTTTTCATAAATCGGTAGAAGTGAGGGGTTGGACAGGTAGTCATGCCCTCAGGCAGGGGTTGTTCCACATAGCTGCATTCCTTGCTGTGATAAGAGAAGGATCTTTACTTTCCAATAGGACTTGTGTAAAATGACAGCTTGAACAGACTGTTCCTTTGGGGCTGTGGTACACTGGGACTGGCAACATTTCCTCTGGCAAATGACTGCTTCAGTCCTTTATGCCAGCCTGTTCAGTAAAAACCTGGTACTGTCGAAGAGGCAATGATATTATAAGGTCTGACCTCTGTGTTGTGGGAGGCAGGTTTGAAAGGCTGTTCAGCGGGGAGGTGGAATGTGGCTACGCTGCTGCCTGAAACCAGATCTCCATTGGTTTGGCTCACTGCTTTAACCCTCTGCTTTCCAGAAGTCCTGAAGGAGATCCAGAGTACTCTGGAGGGGGGCAGAGGGTGAGTATCAACCGCTTTCTGTTCCTGATGGGTGGGGCTGGCAAGGGAGGGTATTTCTAGTTGAAAGCAGGGGGATGCCCAACATGATGGCAGGGATCCTTGTGCTGGAATCTGGTCATGTATGTGTCCCACAAACTATCAAGGGGAAATAGTAAGAGAGAGGCAGGTTCTCTTTCACGTGTTGTCCCTTGACGTTTTTTATGAATAATGCTTTGTCTCTTTCTCTCCGAAAAGCAGGAGAGATCACATTCCCACATCCCAAAGGAACAGGACTCTGAGTATTCGCATACAGGTTTCTATTCGTGTCAACCCATACTGATCTAAGGGCAGGCCACATGGGCTAAGTTGGTCGAGGATGGGACTCTGGAGTTTTAATCCTGGCTTGACACTGTCACTTGGACGTGTTCAGTATCTCTGCTCCCATTCTGTCTATACAATAGAGCTAAGCTACCACCATGGGTGCGGGGCTTTATCTTGTCTCCCTAGAATACTGATGTTCAGGTGACAGGGGCTACGGAAGTGTAGACAAAGGACTACTGTTTGCAACGGATGCAGGAAGCTTGGTGGGATTGGTAACTGCTGGTGTGTAAGGATAAGTGACTGCCTGACATGCTCTGCTCTGCGCACTTCCTCTGGACACTACCTAATCCTGGTCTTCTGTCAGCAGCTGGGAGTGGATGGGATGATACTGCATTGCAATAATGAATCTTTTCTCGTGTCATTGCAGGAGCTATGCAGAAAGAAATTTGGCAAGAAGTCCATTAGGACATGGACTAAGTAATGGAGGAGGTAGGTGAGGCTAAGGATATTTCAGGCCCAGTCAAGTAGCCAAAGGAAAGAAAGTAGAATGAAGTTTGTTTATAAAATTTAGCTTATTTAAATGGTTTGTGATAGTGCAGAACTCTGGTGTGAATTTTCAGGATGGGAATCTACTGGCTGTGTGAGGTGCTAGCCCTGTTCAGCACCTTATGTGCTACATGAGTAAATACGCTGCATCAGCTTTAAAGGAAGAGATAACAATCCTTTAAAGGCTCCTGCCTGACTCTTAACTTTACCATAAAGCAAGCTGGAGAGGTAGCCAGAGCTCATAGCAATAATCTGTTGAGACTTACTAAGGACTCCCAAATAAATGGGTGCCTTCACCGAGCATAACAGGATGCACAGAATTGCTCTTTTTACCCTCTTCCCTTCCTCTGTGCTTGAAAGAATTGAATAGCGACCACAGCAACATGTGAGTCTGCATTAATTCTGAAAACCCTTGGGCAGAAAATAGGGGACGGAGGTTACAATATTTTTATAGTTTTATACATTGTCTTTCAAAATAAGCTCACATCTAGTGTATGTGTGTGATGTGCCTTGTTAGAGCTTTTGGGTCCAGTGTAAATTCTTGTAGTTGATTCTATAATACGCATTACATATAGCATAATATCAACTCATTAGCACTCATTAGCTTTCAACTTTTGTTTTCTAAAATGGCTTTTGCATTCTTTTATCCCAAAGCAGATTGACCAGAATTCATCAAGGACTTTCTGGCATTGGATTGAGTGCCATAACACTACTGATTGGGCAAACCGTCCCTGGGGAGAGGGCACCACTGCTCCCTGCATCACAGGCTAGTGAGCTGCAACTTGCATGCATATGCATGCCTGCCTCTGCCTCCCCTTTTAGTGCCTCATTAGAGACATCTCCTCTTGGAGCCCGCCTTGCATTAGGACAGAAGTGGATTGCCAGGTCTGATGCACCACAAGCCTCTGAGTACATCTAACTTTTAAATGTTTGCACATTTCTCTTTTCTACTGGGCTGGGTTTTAAATTATAAATGTTACTGCCTTGGTGCAGGATTTTAATAAACGCACACTGTTACCTCCAACTGGTTTAAAATTATTTTTTGTACAATTTTTTTAAAATAGTATGGCTATTTCAGTTTTAACGGAAACATTTTAGAAATTTACTTTAAAAAAAAAAAAACATTAAATAATATATGCTAGATTCCTGTGACTGCTGTATGTGGTATCTGAATGAGTAATTCTGGTTTTTGTTTGTTATGGTACTGTTAACTGGCTTTATGGATTTGGGTAGAATCTATTTTTGTAGCCATTCAAATCAGAGGAAAACTAATTGAACTTGATTTTTGTTTCAACACTACATTGCTCTTTTTTGGAAATAAAACTCTGAATTCCTTTTTGTGATCCTTGTCTGCTCTCAAATCTATTCTTTCCATCAGCAGCTTCTTTCATCTTGGCAACAGGCTCATGCCCACTTACCCCTTGAAGAAGGTGGAGCTGTCCCTCTGAGCTGTCGAGGCAAAGAGCACTCCTGGAGATTAAGTGGCCTTGTTAAACAAGGTGGTGGTTTGGAGAAGACGTGTGGTGCAAGCAAGTTGATTGTATCACTGTCCTGCAATTCATACATCCTGTTGCCAGAAAAGGGCACTGGTTCAGATTATAGTCCCTGGAAGGTCATCCACTAGCTTGTCCTGAAATAACGGGTGATAATACACTGAAGGGAGAAACAGTTGATCTGGCAGTGCTGCTGTACTAGTCAGCCAATAGATTTTGAATTGAAACTGGTGAAACTCTGTGTAGAGCCTTTCGTTACTCTTTGAACTTTTTGGTTCCTTTGTCACTGACCTAACACTACTTTCTTCTTTTCCAGCTAGGAAAAAGAACGGGGTATTCTCCTATTTCTCTCCTGTATTTTGCTTGTAGCACTATGAGAAGAGTCACTGAGAACTAAATCCTCCCAGATGGGGTGTTGAGCTGTCATCCTTGGCATGCTTTGGAAACCCCTCCTTGGAAGCCCTCTTGTTTGGGGCTCTGTCTTTATCTTCCTGAGCAAGGCGGAGAGATCCTTTATTTCCTAGAGTACTAGGATGGCACTTCCTATTCTGCAGGAGAATATGGTTGTAGAGTTGCTGTTGCTCAGGTGATGTTTCAGGCACCCTTCCTTCTAGAAGTATTAGTATCTCCTTTGAGACCTAATTTATTGCTAATGAGGTTTTAGAGAGCCTTCTCTCCTACTCAACGTGGTCTGACAAACTAGTTTCCATTTCCTTATTTCTACTAGCTTCATTATTTCCCTGTGTCTATTGCTGCAGGATTGAGGCTAACAGAAAGGCAGCCTGCTGTTTCCACCTCTTGTGTCAGGCACTGATGCTGCACATTTACAGGAAGTTATGGTTTAATCAGCAGCTTCTGAGCTGGTGTGATCCTATGCATGTGCATCATCCTGAAGCACCTAGCTGCTTCTTTCTGCTCCTCACAGATGGGCTGATTCTAATGCCTTTTCTGAGTATTTCATTTGCTGGCAGGCTTGGGGTAGGTGACATGGCAGTGCTGCTCAGAAGGAGCAAAAGCAGTTTATAACTTCTCCCTATTTTCACCCACATGACTTGAAAAATCCAATAGGTCCACTGAAAGACAAGTCACAAAAATGCTCTCATAATTTGTACACCTTAAAGTGAATTTAGATTAAAAAAAAACAAAACAAAACAAAAAAAACTTTATCCAGGCTTCTTGTTATTTTCCTGAAAGCACAAGCCAGACTGTTAATGGGATTGAGTAGTTTAGGACGTGGGGTGATATATGGCAGATTTTTCCTGGCAATGCTTATTTGAAATCTACAGCTGAAGGATTCACTGGAGTAAGCTGCTTGGCTTATTGTTGTGAGCAAAGGTATTAAGAATCCTTTTAGAGCTGCCATGCCTAAAATACAGGAGAAATAGCAAAGGGGCAAAGCAGGGCAAGACTGGAACTCATGTGTTGTGCTTTCAATTATATTCTGAGCTGAGTAGGAGGGGATGGAAAGGCTCATGACATTCAGAACTAGGGTGTATTTTTTGTGCTGTCAGAAAACCACTAGCAAGTAAAATCAGTGATGGGATGAGGTGTTCATGAAGGATGGAGTCTTCAATGAATGTCTGTAAGCAGTTTTTGAATGTAATAGGGGAAAAAAATCCCTCTGCATCTCTCCCTTTCAGGAATTGCCTTCTGAGCCTTGCTGTTACCCTTAGTCTGCCCATCAGCTGACAGTAATAATAATACCCTGTTTCTGATCAGAGGATTCAGCTGCTGCCAAACTCTTTTGAGTTTTGTGCTTACCTCTACTTTTCACTTGAACTCCACTTGTCTGGGATCTGATAGAAGCTTGCTGTCTCCAAGAGCTAATGCTTAATGCTTGGAAGCACTCTGAGGGCTCATTTGCCCTTATTAACATTATTGCCAGTCAGGCTTTGGCAGTGTTCTCCCCTTCTCCTGCTTTATGCAGTCTCATTGGGGTCTGGCACTGTAAAATGCCCCTTTGCTGCAGGAGCTGAGCTGCTGTTAATGCTGGCTGCCAGTACTTGAAAAAAAAAAATCCTTTCTTACGGCTATGCTGGCAGCATGTTCCCTAACCCTTGAAGACCTGTTTTTCTGCAGAGGGGAAAGTCTTGGATCACAACTAAAGAACAGCCCAAACTTTCCACATCTGAATACAGATATTGGGTACCTAATATGGGATACTATTTTATAGTGGCCTGAGTTTTAGGTCAAATGCTTTCTTGTAACATAAGCTCTCTTATTTTATTAGGGTTGTATATTTGGTGCCAAAATTCTCCAGTCCTAGAAAATCTTGGCCTGGGGCTTCCCCCCCTCATAGTAATGCAAGCTTTCCTCAGATGTTTAGCAACTGAATATTTGTTCAATTTGTCTAACAATTCTGTTAGAAGAACGTAATGTTGGAAGGAAAAGTACTTTTCAACTTAGTCATAAGGCCTGAGGCATGTCTGGTTAGTGAGAGAATGAAAATTTTTTACAGCTTAATTGGTCTGTTTCTTAGAATATGGTTTGTATCTATTGCAGCTAGAATAAATGCATGCCTGGACTGTAGTCCTAAATTCAGCCTGCAAAGCACGTCACTACCTATGTGGCCTCATGAATTGGGATGTCTTTAATAAGAGCAGGACTGGGATCTGGTGTTGAATTGGCATGGCTGAAGAATGAGACAGACTTTAGTGGAAGTTTTCTTCTAAAGCCCAACAGTCCTTGCTGAGCCACATTATTTGACTTAGTGATCTCTCTCAAGCAAAGGCCAAGGTTGTGTTGCAACTGTAGCTGATTCCCTGAGGTAAGCCAGGTGGAGAAAACGGATTCCTTCAATAGCTGCCACAAGCCCTTGGTCACAGAAAACTCAATGCCTTCGCTAACAGCTGCAAGCCCCAAGTGCTTGGATTATTTCCATGCAGCATATCGACCTCTTCCTCCGACATGATGACAGATGGGGAGTTTGATGAGCTTTCAGATCAGGCACAATTTACATAGGGTTTTGCTGGTCCTTTTGTGAAAAGGCTGTAGCAGTAGGATGGCCCTTGAGATCATCCTGCTGTTGATTAATTTGTTCCAACTGTTGCTTGGGTAGAAATGGTCCCTCTCAAGCAGAGCCCCTTGCCAAATGCGTCTGGGTAGTGGTTTCTGGTCGAGGAAGGGCCTTTTCTTTGTGCTGCGCTTGTGGAGATGGGTAGACCGAGGTGGCCTGGCTTTCTCTGGTGGTAGTTGCAAGCTCTGCAATGAGAATAGTAAATGGTTGCAGGGAAAGAGGATTGTTTTCTCCACTTAACTAGTTTATCTTTCAGTTAGTCTTTCCCATGCCATGGCACATAAACAACTGAAGTAAATGCTTTTCTCAGTACAATTGCTCATCTTCCACTGACTGGCTGCATGTAGCTGCAAGGCTGCATAGGAAGGAAATGTCAGGAAAGAGGGCTGAGGCCATGGCTGGGTGGCAGCAGAGAGGGTGAACTTCTTCCCTTCTTCCCCCAGAGAGGGAGGACTTCTTCCCTTCTTGGCTGGGTGCTCCACAGCCTCCTGAGAGGTGAGTCTTCATTACTTCTTATGCTTCCTGTCACTACAACCTCTGTTCAGAGACATGTTTCCAGAGTGGGAGGGCTGAACCTGCCCTCTCACAGCTGTTGCAGGCTCTCAGCCCTCTCCTGCTGCTTCACCTTCGAGCCGCGACAGCCATGAGATAGGGGGTCTGGCGGTGCTTAAGGAAAACGAATGCTGCCTGCCCTGCTGCCTGCCGCCCTCCCCGGCGGCTCTGCCCTCGCCTCAGAGCGGGACGCGGCGCCTTTCCCGCCCTTTCGCCCGTCTCGCGGAGGCGGCAGAGGGCGCTGCCCGCCACGGCCGCTCCTGTCAGGCGGCTCAGCGGAAGGCCGGGGACGTGCCCTTAGGACAGCTCCCCCGTGCGTGCAAGCCTTGACACAGCCGTCTCTCTAGAGGTACACCACGAAAAAGTTTCTTTTGTGATAATGGTGGAGCAAGGGCTGTAGGAGTCCAGGGCAGTCCCAGGAAAGACCTTCGTCCCCTAGAAACATGCTGAAGTGTCCTGGGTGAGGTCCACGTGCTGTTCATGGCTGCTACTGTTGAATGCCTTCTGAGCGTGGTGGTGTAAACGCATAAAATGCTTCACCTTCCTGATACTTTACCCTCAAGCTGGGCCCCAGTGTCCGTCCCCTGCTCAGCAGAGGGTCAGCAATGCTATTCCTTATACTGCCTTTGCAGCAGCCTCTGCTTTTGCTACCTAAAATAGGACTGTAAAAACTACAAAGCAGCAAAGGTGGGAGATGAGAAATTCAAGCAAGCGGTCTCTTCCACCACCAGCTCTGAGCAGGAAAGGAGACCACCTGGTGCTGGGGGAAGTCATACCCTGAAAGGTCAGTCAGCTCACTAGGGACTCCAGAGGGACTGATTTTCTTGTAATGAAACACTGTTGTGTAAACAAACTTCTCATTTTCCTCTTGCATCTCATGAAGATGTGCTTTTTATAAATGTTGACTGAACCGTGGGGATGGCAGGGGGAGGGTTGCCAGGAACACAACAAAGATGGGAGAGCTAAAGGGCTCCTTGCACTTGTGGTCTGTTTCAGTATACAGGAAAGTAGCTAAAAAGGTACTTTGATGTGGGGCTGTTACCACTGCACACCTCTTCCCCAGCTAAATGTGTAGAGACTGGTGCTCTCCAGGTCTTCGTGGCATAGCTTTTGTGTCCAGAGCTAAGTTATATTTTAAAATGGCTTTTTGGTGAGGGGGCTCTCTTTAAGATGGGTGGTCCTGAAACATGCTGACAGTAGTCAGGGAGAGTCACCCTAGGTAGGAAGGACCTGTATCTCCATGGGCAGAGCCCAGCCCGTCACTGACTCTTCCCCTTCAAAGGATACAGATCTCTTCTTCCCGTATGCTCCTGTGGCAAATGAGTCTGTATGCTATGTGCGTATTCCTAAAGAGACGCTGAATGTTGTTCATTTGTTTAAAGTCAATCTCCTGTTCTCTGCTTATGCTTAGGGCAGGGACTTCAAAAAATGAAGCTTGGATTCTGCTCGCACTCTCCTTCCTTAAAGGGAACTTAGCTTTATCAGATTGCTATGCCTGAGTCCTTGAAAAACAGGCTGAGCTCTTAAAAAACAAATCTGGTACACAAGGACATCTCTGAGCTGCTGAATGCCACTCCAAAGTCAGATGTTACAGCTCAAGTCCTGATGGAGGTAAGAGTCCAAGGAAGCAGGGAATATGCAGGTTCAAGTAAAGGCTTAGTGTTATTTTAGGAGAACCTGCTAGCTTACGCGGTATATTGAGTTGAAAGCGGTTTAAGCTATTGCTGAGGCAGCTTTATTCCAAACTGCAAAGTCTAAAGATTATTGGATTTGGAAGAGTGTCTGTCCTGTTAGCCACACCTGAATTTGGTGGAGATATTCTTAAAGGGTGTGATTGTTCTACAGACAAATACATCCTCGTGTCTTTATTCTGACACAAATAAGAGCAGATGAAATGCAGACTTGTGACCAAAGGAGGTATGCTAGCCCTTAATTGGCTTGATAGCCTGTGATGTTGTCACTGCTGTGATAGTTTGCTCACAGTTCAGACCTGATGATATTTGCCTGTGCTTTCATTATAGGAAGACATTTTGAATGCCAATGAACAGTAATGAGGACTTTAAAAAATCCATCTCAAGGAAATCCAGTTCGGTCAAGTTAGGCCCATGAGGCACAGTTTCTGGAAATAATAAAACTTAAGCACTAAGTGGTAGTCACCTACTATGGAATTAACCTTTAAAAAAGACAGTTTAATTTTATACTTAGTTGACTTGCTGGAGACTCCACACAAACCCCTGCAGTTGGCAATGCCTCAGTCCTAAAGGCTCAGGAAGAACAGAAAGAAGCCTTTACTAAAAGCAATCGGAGAGTCCAGGCACTATGACTTCTGTCGTGCAACATTCAGGGTCCGTCCTTAAAAAGGCTTGTTTTGACTATGGTAAGTGGGACATAAGAATTTCAAAGTGAAATAATATCATGTCATCTTTCTGAAGTGCATTGCGCTTTCAAAGACTAATCTTGGGTTGGATGGAAACCACTCCTAATCTGTTTCAACTCCGTTTAATGATGTTGTATAGGCAGATTCCTCCCTACTGTTCTCTGTGCCCATTCATCTGTTAGTTAGAGGTTTGTTAAACCATTAGAAAACCCGGCTTGAGGGTAAGATCTTAATCTAGCAATTTTTTTTAGTGCACAAGAAAAATGCTAATTTCTCAGTAGCTCACATCACAGCCATGAATGAATGCATCAGAGCTCCATGTGCCTCATTAGTTAATAACATGGGAGGCAGGTACCATTAACACTGGTAGATTTTCTTTGACGAGAAGCAGCAGATAGTAGCTCTGATCTTTTCTTGTTTCATAAGACTGAACAGACTTGGTTCAGCAGGTTAACTTTCTCACTGATGTGCTTGTCTTAGGACTGCTTATGCACAGAAAGGGAACTTTCCATTAGAATATATACTGCATGGAAATGACTCAAGTTCTAGAAACCATTTCCTTGTTAAAGTGGTATCTATTGAGAGGTATTTATTACTTATGAGGATATCTCCTGTGCACAGGGAGAGATGAGACCTCTCGTAAAATGAAGAGGGATCTATCTACAGAAGATTAAGGAAATTAAATATCTGCAGTGGAATAGAGTACGAGATACTAACAGGCTTGTTAATGTTAAATGGAGAAAATGTTCATCATCCTATAAAATAAATGGCAAGTTTTGGAGGCAATCCCCTTGAGAAGAGTCTTTGAGTGTGTCTTCTAATGCCTGGCTAGGTAAACCACTCCCAGTTTGTCCCAGATCTTTGGTAGCAAAACATAATAAGAGTGGCTGTGCTTGCAAAACTGTAAAGACAATATAACAGGGCACAAAAAGCATGAGTGGCCCAATATCACACTAAAGTTTCTGTTGTTCCACTATAGGATGATCTGCTTTTGTCAGAGCATCTGTCAAAGTTTCCAAACCAAACCTTCTTATAGGTACTTTAACCTCCCTGTACTCTCCTCCTCATTCCCTCCTAGAGCTTAGGAGCCCTAAAAGAGTTTCACACCTGTGGTGTCACTGCTAAGAGCTGTTCTGCCGTCCTGTGTCACTTGTTCTTCCTCCGTTTCTTCTCCTAGTACGTATTTGCGCTTTTCAATTTTATTTTTAACTATGTTAAAATTTTGCTGGATCAGTCAACTGAACCAATGCCTTATGATCTTGCCTTATGATCTGGAGTAAGGGAATAACCAGCAAGAGCAGTTGCAGGCAAGTGGGCCCACTCATTTAAGAGGAAGCTCACCATTAGATCAACTGTAAGGTCAAATTGCACCGAGATGACCACCAGAACTGGTGCAAAGGAAAAAACTGAGGAATATAGGAGACACTGGAGGGAAGGAGTGGCCCCTTTCAGATGATAGCCATAAAGTTAGTTTAGCTGTAATGTGAAACCTCACCCCTAGCTGCATGATTCCTTCTACCTTTATCTCTGCAAGCTTATTAGCATCTGCTGGGGATTTTCAAATACCTGGGTGTAATCATTTCAGTCTGGACAGTCTAACTTTCCACTTTGATCCTTTGATTTATACTTCAGGGGCTGAGATGCTTTCAGCAGAGAAGTCATTTCTCATGGGAGAACAGGCCCTGTGGGCAGCCACTAACCAGGGCTGTAGCCCACACAATTGGAAAGTCTCTTCCATTCAGGTATAACTGGGTTGAAAACCAGCTCAAATCCAGGGGATTTCACCAACTCAGATAAGTTCTGTATCAAACCCACAGTTCCCAGCTATGCAGAAAAGAAGGGGAACAAGGGCCTCCTTGTTTGAGGCCACCCAGGCACCTCAGTGTGCCCAGTAAAAAGAAAGTATGATGGAAGTATAAAGATCACTTCCTCTTTATTTACACTCTTGCTAGCACAGGACACAACAGCAGTGAAGATGCAGTAGAATGACACGTGGCCCTCTTTGCTGGTTTCTAATCATGCCAGAGTTCCCGCTGTTGTCATTATCCTGTTCACTGTTGCTACCTGCTCTGGTGACCAAACCAGCAAGATTAAAGTTAGTACAGGCTTGCCTGGCCTTGCATCTTCAGTTCGCTCTTTTTAGACACTAACTACAGAGGTAGGTCAGGGGATTAAAAGGAGGAAGCCTGAGCTGCCTCTTAGCATAGTGCAGTCTTTCAGCTCAGACCCAGATAAAGTGCATCTCTCCAGTAGGGTGTAATACCATCTGTAGTGTGTTGGTCTGTCATTTTGGCTGACCTCTGGGTAGAGGCCATGGGATGCTGGCTTCCAGTGTAACAGGATCACCCAGCCTCATTGAATGGCAGACAATTGGGCAACAAAGTGCTCCTGAAATATTCAAGGAAGCTGTTTTCAAACGTATGTAACTTAATTGTTTTGGTTTCTTCTTGCAGTCATGAATACTTTATTTGGCTTCCTCAGGTTATTGCTGGGGAAGAGGACCTTGGAGACCTTCTAGCTCATTTTAAAATAGCTGGAAGAAGGGAGCAGAGACTTTACCAGTTTGAAGCAGTGAGAGGCCAGGAATTCTCTCTCAATAGCCTGGGGTACAGGCTCAAGGGAGAATGTTTTCTGTCAATATGAGGCAGCATGTGATATGGAAGGAATAGAGTAAATATTTTATATTAATGCAATGATATGGGTGGGGGGACAAAAAAACAACCACAAAAAAGAGGAAAATATTTTTAAACTAGCCTTATAGGCTGTAGGGTCCTGACTGGATTGTCAATTGTACTTTCTATAGAATGAAACCAAGAGGAGACCCTATTTATACAGTTATCAAGTTTCATCTTAAAAATAGTTAGGAACAGCATTAACCAGCTCCCTTACCTGAACTACTAACAATCAAACAAACAAACAAGGTTGTTGTGAATTTATGCAAAGTGTCATTTCTCTGATCAATCATGACCAGTTTCTACTCTTTTATTCATGTGATTTAGCCATTTTTTTAAATTGAGTTGCCTTCTTAGCTCTCTTTTCTGCAATGGCATCAATGCTTTTATTTTATGTAGTTGACTTAAGAAGAAATTGCAGTGAAAAGGTGGGTCTGATGTGTTATCACTCTCTAATAACATTTTAAAATCATAGTGGCTGAAAAGACCTGATATTTTGCGTAAATGAAAGAATCTTTAGGAAACTGGGGAGCCTTGTACTTTCTCAAGGAATGTAGCCTCTTTTTAAGGCCTTCTGTTCCTTCCATCTGCTGCTGGATTCCCCAGTCAAAGCTGCTTCTCCAAGGTAAAAGGGCTTTTAAGTCAGAGGAGCTGGCCAGCTGGAAATTCCTCTTGGTACTGGTATCCCTGGGTAGCACATAGCTGTCAAAGACAGTGTACTTCCTACCTCCTTACCACACCCAGCACTGCCTTCTCAATGCTGTGTGTCTAGACAGAAATGGGCAGAGGAGAGAAGGGCAGTGAAAATGGCAAAGTGCGAACAAGACTTTAGTTCGAAAGATGACTTAATTGTCATTGCATGTACCAAATGTTGAGGGTGCTGTTCATGAGGCCAAGTTGTGTCAGTAGTGAATCTGAAGTGAATCTGTCTTGTTATTGAAGCAATGACTTGGGCAAAACTACATGGTAAATCAGTGGTTGAGGTGGGCATTGAACCCAAGTCTCAGGCCACAAACTCCACTGTCCAGTCTGCTCAGGGATCTGGAGCAGAAATCTGAAACTGTTTCATCCTTCTTGTTGCTTACCTCCCCCTTCCTTAAAAAGATAGGAACAAACTGCCAGCATCTTGCTAGGAGCACTTTAAAAGGCAAACAAATGCAGTGTTTAGTCTGTGCAGAGAATTCAGGTTAGAGGTGGTGAGACAGAGACAGGCTTGAGACTGAGTAAAGGTGGAGAGGGAATATTTACACAGACTCAATTTAGCCTCTCTCATCTCAGCTAGCTCAAAGCAGACAGTGTCTGATAAGAAAGGGAACGTCATCAGTACCTTCATCTTGTCCATCCTCCTCAGGCAAAACCCAATCATACTGTCTGAGACTTCTGACAAATCAAAGAAACAGAGGGCTCCAGTTCTGCCTTTGGTATACAGAGCCTTGAAGAGGCTCCAGCTGATAGCGACATAGAGTTTGTTAGAGCCACTTCCTCCTCAGGAACTGTGAAGAGTTGCATTTTTCAGTGGAGTTTCTCCCCCCTGCCATGCACACATTAGAAGTTTAGAGCTAAGAGCCCCAGGGCTTTTTTTCAAGATTGGATGAGGAATTCATGATCCAGATGACATCAGTCATTCTGGGCTTTACAAAAGGGATCTCTCTTCTCTGCAGAGAGGGATAGAGAGTTATTTATAAATAATGAATAAAAGAACGTGATGAAATAGTTAATTAGCCTGTTGCTCTACAGCCTCATTCTTGTAAGCTAAGAGAAGAGGACCATCCAGTGACAGAAAGCTTAGGTAAAGAGTGTTTCTTAAGTTCTCCAGTTCAGCACCCAGTTTTTATCTTTGCTTCTTAGTGGAGGAGCCCTCAAAGTACAGTACATAACAGCCAGGGGGCTCTTGGAAGGAGATAGGAAATCAGGCCCCACCCAAACTAATGCTGCTAAGCATCTAATATCTTATCTAACAGCACTCATCACATTTTATATTAGGGTCACTTGTTCTGGTTGCTAGCCACACCTGAGTTTATCTTGTTTAATCTCCAACTCCTCTGGAAAGCCTTTTTGGGAGGGGTAGGGGGTGCAAGGGGACTTTGCCTTAAAGAACCAGGGTCATCCTCAACGTAGTTAAATCCTGCACTAACTATGCTGTCACTTCACAACCTGCTGAGTGCAGAGGGAGGCTGCATGTACAGACTAGACTGTGCATTTGCGCTTGCTCTGTTGCCTGCTTTCATGAGAAAAACCTAGGAAGGGGAGAACCATCACTGAATTAGCAGCATTGCAGGGACAACATAATCACTTGCTGCGAGTAACCTTGACCTGGCTGCAAAAGCTTTGTTTAAAGGGGAGCATAGCTTTATTTGGAAATTCAAGTTGAAAGGACGTTTAGTCATTCTGCTTGATTTGGACTGAGATTTAGGCATAATGAGGGCAAAAATGGTGCCAGTTTTGCTGTCTTTTCAGTGCTGAGCTGGAAACTACTTTCCTGTTGTCAGCAAAGAGCTTAGTATTGGCAAGAAGAAGAGGGCAGAGGCTGAGCTATCCATGCTTGACTCCCTGAAATAAAACTCCAAGGATGCAGAAGAAAGAGGCCTATGATTTAATCCTTTTCACTAGCCTAAGCTCTTATTTAGATAGTATTCACTGTGCTTTGTCTGGTAGCCTCTTGGATTATAGCAAACATGTTTTGGTATTGGAATTGACCTCTCCTTTTCAGTCTTTCTTTGGAGATGTACCTAGTCATACCACGTCTGAGCCTGGCTCTTGCCTAGGTGAAATCCCACCTCTTCTCTTATCCAAAACTCTGCTGACCAGCTGGTGATATTGCTGGTTGAAAAGTTCAAAGGTGCCATGAGAAAGCTTGAATTATTGATGACACTTTCCTTCCATATGCCTGTAATCATCTGCTGTTCGGGCACAGCCCAGCCAGAATTGATGTTAGACTCCACAGCTGCGCAAGCTTGCAAGGGCGCTGGAACAGACTCTAGGCTGCATGGAAACAAGGTATAGGAGAGCAAATATGTTACTGTATACATGAATATGACCTATGATACACAGTACTGAGAAGCTTGCTGGAATCAGGATGGATGGCGTAAGTACGTTGAAAAAGTTACTATGCAGAGTGATAAAGAAAGGAGCTTGAGGAACTTGTACAGGTGAATGAAAACAGAAACTGTTAAGAATTAAGTTCCAAGCATTTCCCTTTAAGATTAATGATTGTACTTTTTCTTCTGTATGAGTTGGGAGAAACCACTGTGTTTAGGGAAGATGATACTCACTTCTCTGCTGATCTTGAAATAACAGCATGAGCTATCTGCTCTTCTTTTTGTCTGTAGGTTCATGCTGTGTTTCTTAATAGCATTGAGGTTCTCCTTTCTCTGATGTAAAGTATTCTTATTTTTTCTAAAAAGGAAGAACAAAAATGAATTTTCCTTTATCCTGTAGTGATTTAGATGAAGTTGGTATAGAGAGGGGAGTTGAAAAACTGATGAGGAGGATCTTTCACCTGCTTCAGTGTGTCCAGGAGGCAGATGGTCCAGGGCAGTTAATCAAAGCAGGTCTGATGTCAAAGGAATTGTTTATATAAGCAGTGATTCGTCTTACCGTTCCCAGTAATAACAGTGGTGTTACAAAACAATCTGCTCTAAAACCCTCTCTCAGAAGAATTGTGAACATTAGGTTTTCACATTCTAACCCCGACTCAAAGTCTGGGGTCCTATCTTTACAGTGAGTCAAACTGAAGTCCTGTGTCTAGGCTCCCTACAAATTTGGGCAGTGTTCCTGATCTTCCTCATCATCCAAGTATTGCAGCATTTTTGTTTTGTTTTGCGGAAGGCTTTAGCTTTCCAGACACATGACTATCTAGCAGTAGTGCATAAAAGCAGACTTTTAAATGTATATTTTTTTCTACTGCATTTGGTATTGTAGAGAAGCAGTATCAACTTTAAACCCCCAGGAGGATAGAGTATTAACAAATATTCTGTACTGAGGATTTAGGGTCTAATTCAGCTACCACTAATCTCAGTAACAAAACTCTTGTTGCAAGATTTAGAGATCTAGGCCACTAGTATTGGTGTATTAAGCGGGGAGGGGGGGGCTGCAATAAGGTGACCAGACACCTACGTATTACAGAGTACTGTTTAAATTTTGTTTTTAAAATATTTAAAGTTTAAAATACTGTTTAAAGAGAGGGATAAAAGAAGATGATTTGATGTTAAGAGATGAACTCTGTACTATGCAACATATGTGTCCAAGATGTTTTGAATAGTGTCAACTCTAGACCAGAGTTAAAAAGCAAGTTTAGAGGGAACAGTAAAGACACTGATTGTTGAGGAACCCTTAACTATACATAACAGTGCTTTCAGGGCAGCAGCTTTTTGCTCAGCATCAGAGTTGCAACTGGGGAAAAGGGAGATACTGTTTTTTCCAGTTGTGGAAGATTGTTCTGTCCTGCAGAAGAGTACAAAATGGGTAGTATGGAAAAAAAATATTTGCAATAAATCCATGTGCTTTACATATGCCTAGTGTGCTTTTTTTAGAGCATCAGCCTTCCTGGACTGTGTAAATCTCAAATGTGGTTTTGCTGCCCTCCTTGGGGTGATTGAGGTGAGGCAAACTTTGATTCACTGAGTTGATCTTTACCAGTTTGTTCCGAGAGCACTGGAATGCATTTTTTTAATGGCTTATTTTTTATTGTTTTAAATAACTTGTAAGGATGCTTGGACAAGTTTTAGTCTGCAAGCAAGTCATAAGGTATTTTGGAGAGTGGATGGATTTCCATCCAGCAGAGTAGGCTGCCTTCTTGAGGTACTAAATGTTAAAAATTCTCATTCCTTGTCAGATTTTATAGCAGCTGCAAAGATTTAAAGCTTTATGCTGAATTGCAGTCTTGACTCTGTACTGTTCCCCCATCCCCCTACCCAAGGGCTTGTGGATGGAAGCAAGTTTCAACAAACCTTGGCAAGAACTCTTTTGGGCTTGTAGCATGTGTACAATAACCAGCAAGGGTTTACTTTTCATTATGGGGAAGAAAACATTTGTACCATGTAGTATAGCTAATCCTCCCAGCTCAATCCCACTCTCAAGAATTCCCCACCGGCCCTTGTGTGTCTTTGCAATCCCCATTACTGTTGGGTATGGCTGTCGGAGCTCGTACACTGCAACTATGATCATTGAGATGCATGGTTCAGAGCTGTGAGACAGGTAAATATGTTGCCAGCATCCCATACTGGTCCAACATCTGACTGAAGGCTTCCAGACACTGTATTTCAGCCTTTAAATAAATAAGTTAACGCTTTGTGGAGTTATGATGACAGTAGGAATTAGTAACAAAATCTTGACTGCTAGGTCCTCTGTTACCTATTGAGAGAAATTGTAAGGCTACGATGGGTGGAAGTTTCTCTTCTGCCTGTAGAGAATCTGTGGAGCTGGCTGAAAAACAAAGAGAAAGAGAAAGAAGCAGCAAAGGGAGAGAAGAGTTTAACAGAGAAAGAGGTGAGAGGACAAAATACATAGTGGAATTTCCCTGTCCTGTGTGCTGGTTTGTTCCTCGCCCATCACTGGCTAATGTAATCTCTAAGGTAGTTACAAATGCCCCTAACAGGAGGCTTTTTAGCTTTTTTTGTTTGGAAAGACTTTGCAGACTGTTGGGTTTCCTTGCTATAAGATTTTTTTCTTAGTCCCATTCTCCTCTTCCATTCACCTCCAAGTTTTCCTTTCTCTGGTCCATCATTTCCTTTCAGTTAGGGCATAACTGTTTTCTGGTTTGGACCTTTGCCTTGAAGTGTTTAGTGACTGGGGAATCAAAACCAGGCTCTGCCATTAGCACTTCATTCAGACAAATGGGTAGAAGTGGAGTCTGGAGCCCAAGTGGTATTTTGGTCTGTCTGAAGCAGCAAGAGGTTGACTCATAAAATAAAGGATCTTTATAACTGGAAAGGATAGAAGTGATATTTTCCAACAGGCAGAAAGGTCGGGACTAATCCTTTGGGGACTTTTACATCCTTTATTTCCTGTCTATGATTAGAGGAAAGATAAGGAGATAAGCAATGCTGATTAACACTCAGAATACTGAACATTTCCTAGACTGTCAGCTAGTAACAGTGCACTCAGGAGGAGTTGTGGGGAGATGCTGTTACATAGTGGAGTAGTATTTGCTTTTGACTTCTTGCTCAGTTAGCCAGATCCTGGAAGGCATTGAACACTTGTTCATGAAACACACCATTCCAAAACAGCCCCATCACGCTAAAAGAAAAGATGGAGTCAAGCAATTCCCCAGATGTGCACTTGGACTGTATTAGGAGTTTTCTGTGGCATACAAATGCTTGCCAGGATTTATGCAGTGTGTTTTTGCAGTACAGTTATATATCAACAAAAATTCTGATGTAGAATCAGTTACAATGATTTGAAAATGCTTTTGCTGTGGGTAACTAACATACACTATCCTAAAAAAAAAAAAAAAAGCAATCTTCTGTCAGTATTTTACATCTTCAGAAGCAATTCTGAAATGTAGACTTATGCTACAAAGTTAACCTAGTTTCAACTGCCTTTTCCTGCAGAGATTATCAGTTTACATGATTAGATTGTTGTTGTTGTCCACTCTATTATATTTATTTTTTTACCACTTTATTTCTTTTCTCTTTTTCCCATTCCTCATTAATTCCCTTATTTATTTAGCCTTCTCTCCAGTAAGATTTCAGGAGAGCTGTTCAGGGACAGACGTTATTTGCTATGAGACCTGGTCTCCTCATAAATTTTGCTATTTGGGCTAAACTGTTTTCATGACAGGTCAAATCTTGAGTATGATCTGTTCATTAATGTCCTTCCCTTGCACTGCAGAAAATTTAAAAGGTTATCTCCTGGAAAATCAGATACTATTTAATAATTTAGTACTAATAATACTATGTAATTACGATATATATTTAAATTTACCAAGTACTTATTTGCTTGTTAATAGACAAATGCTCAAATAAAAGGGGGAAGAATAATAAATAAACACAAAAAATGGGGCTTATATTTTTGCATCCTTTCTACTAATTATGTATCAGCTTGGCTTGTACAGATTCTAGTACTGCAGTATCAATTCAGCTTGTACAGTTTGAGTTAAAAATCTTTTTTTTTTTTTTTTTCTAACAGTCAGTTGTGGTCTTTTCAGTTCTACTCAGCGATACAGCATCTACTCAGTATTGTATATTTTCAGCCTGCAAGCCAGTATTGTTCATACAGGTCTAACTGTGATCCTGTATACCTAGGAAACAGAGTTAACTATTTACTGTTCATTCATTTGACATAGATCATTAGATGCGTTCCTCTCTTCTTCAGCACAAAGAAGGTTATTAGAGAAGCAAAAACTGAAATAAAATAGTAATTATTTCTTAAACTACAGTGTGGCCAAACCTTTGTCAACTGTGGAAAATCATGGACATTCGTTCAGTTGCCTGTACGTGACTGTCCTCTGGCAAGAGTCCTGATAAAAGAAGAAAATAAGGGCGATTCATGACAAAAGAAAACAAAGATTAACCTGGAACAGGACAGTCAGTTTGGCACTCCTCAGCTGCACAGGTATGGTTCTGCAAATGTTTGTTCGGTTCTATAGAAATGAGGTAAATTACCGCTTAGGAGGATCTGGCCTCTCTTTGTAGCTTATTTCACAGCAAAATGCACAATGTTTCCTTTTGTAGGTGAATTGAGATAAGCCCTCACATACTCCTGAACACTGGAGAAATGCCTCCTTCCCAATCCAAGACTCGGCACAAAAAGGTTGGAAAAGAGAAAGTGTTGAATTGTGAGAAAAAGGAAAGCTCCCCAGGAGATTCAAAGATCCACTGTGGGAGACGGTGGGAAGGTAGGAGTAAAGGCCAGCTGAAAGGCAAAGAGTCATTGCCTGAACAAGAAGACACCCTTGAAGGAGACCCCCTAAAAAGCCAGAGGCTGGTGAGGCTTCAGGGAAGCAAAGAAAATGACCACAACAAGTTATTCCAGGGAAAAAGAGCCTACAAGAGAAATGATAAGAGAGAATCTGGTTTGGGGAGAAAACATGGAGAACAATTAGTGTCCAAGTTGGAGGGGAAAAAAGTAAAGGCCTGCAAGCAACAGGAAATGACATCAGGACGAGAAAGTGAGGACAGTAGCAATAAGGAGGAAGAGGCCACCACAAACAGCAAGAAACACAGTTTTAAAAAGAAGTCTGGAAAGCATCCTGCTGTTAGTGAAAAAGTCACTGAGTCAGAGTCTGTAAAGTCAATTGCAGTGCAAAGTGTTGAAGGCTCTCTTCAGAAACAGGACTCGCCGCAGAAGGCACAAAATGCCAAGCATAGGGAAAAGCACAATGAGAATCATGGCTTTAAGGAAGCTTCTGAGCAGAAGTCAGATTCTCAATCCCAAGGCAGTATGGCACAGGGAAAATGTGAGATAACTGGGAAAAAGCAAGTTGGAAAACATACCAGGATTATTGTCACTGAAAGTGCAGAAGAAAATATTCTGGAAACCTCAGATAACTCCTGCTCTGACTCCAGCAATGAAGGCCATTGGACCCATAAAAAAGGTACAAAAGAGACTGTAGTGGACAGCACTGCAAGCAGTGAAGAGAAGAGTAGTTCTTCAGAGGAAGATGGCATCAGAGAGAAAGAAGCCATGCTCGAACATCCTCTTGTGGCTGAAGGAAAAGGCTACAAGGAACTGCTTGATGAAAGCAATGAAGCATCTAATGAAACTGAAAGGGAGCAGGTGACCACAGATGGAAGGAATAAATCTGAGGATGAAGGCACTGACTTTGCAGGAGTAGAGGCAGAAGAGAAAATGAAGAAGCAAGATGACGTGGCAAGACAAGCAAAATCTATTCTAGCTGAGAGCAGTGAGGAAGATGATGATGTAAGCAGTTCAGGATTCCAACCTAAAAGTCTTAAGAACAGAGAAAATGGCAATAATGAAGTAGGCAAGGAAAATATATTAGAAAATGGCAAAGTTCAAGATATGTCAAAAGATGCACATGATAATTCTGACAGCAGTGGGGAGAACAGCACTGAAGAGAGCATTGACAAAGGAAAAGAAAATGCAACAAAACAACCACTGCCTAGTGCTGTGAAAGCAGAACTCCACATTCGCCTCAGCAAAGTACTTCAAGGAACTGAACAGGACGAGAAGGTGAATGATGAAAGCAGTGCACTGAAAGATAGCCCTTTGCTCTCCAAGCAGCAGATGACATTGAAAGAGAAATCTGGGAGGTGTGAGATTGCAGGACAAGGTAAAGTGGTAGGACATATACAGAGGGACAGTTCATCACACTGCAGCAAGCAGAAGTTAGCAGCAATGATGCTTACAAATAAATGCTCTTCTCAATCCCAAATCCTTCTCAATGTGAAAAACAAACATAAAAATGCTGAGACCAAACTATTAACAAGCTGTAAACCAAATCCTGTCCAGATGGCTTTGGAAACCAACTCTGACCTGAAAAATGTTGAAAGCATCTGTTCAAAACCCACGACTCTAGAAACCCTCAGTACACAGAAAGAACCCAACATAGCTCAGAGTTTCGGAGAGAAAAGATTAAATCTTTCAAATATTTCAAGCTGTTCCACTATTACAAAAAAATCATCTGATAAGCAGCTCCTTGGCAAGAAGAAAGTTGGAAAAGTTATTGGAAAAGTTAAACTGAGTTCAGGCCAGACTTTAGAGGCAAAAAAAGAGAAAGCAGAAGAAGTGGTTGCAGAAGCACCTTCTGAAAAAGAAAATGTGCATGATGGGAAAGGATCCAAGTACTTGCACACCCATTCTGCTTTTAGAAAAGTCACCAGCTGGCTTGGTCAAAAACCTGCCAAGAAAGCAAGCCTGAAAGCTCGTCTTCTGAGAGTGGCACGTGCAATTGATATTTCAAGATGGCTTTTGAAGAAATTTGGGAAGAGGAAGAGGAGCAGCAAACCTTTTGGATTCAGTAGAGTGGCAATCCGGATTGTAAGCACTGCTGGGTGGGTTGCTCGGTCTCGCAAAGCCTTCCCTGGTGCAGCTAGAGAGCTGGGGAGGACTGAGCTGAGTGACAAAGAATCTTCTCCTTCATTAGTGGAGGGGAAAGGTGGTCCTAAAATGGCAGAGGAAGTGGAACACATTGATTTGCCTTCTGGTGATTCCCCTCTTCATGGAACCAGTTCCTTTCCATACTTACTTAGCTTGGATGAGGAGAAGAACAATGCTACTGATGCCAAGTTTGCTATAGTATTCCCCAGAGTCCACAGCATGGTTAAGACAAAGAGCTCCTTATCCAGAGGCTCTGGGAATGGTTATTCCCTAGAGAAACTGAGATCTCTATCAGACAGAAAATCTGTGATACCTGTGCAACAGGGTTGCAGATTCAAATGTGACCTTCCCAGATCTTTGATGGATCAAAGCCCTCAGAGAAACAGTGAACAGGGCTTCCTTCCCCATCGAGAAGAGTATCCAATATGTACATCAGATTATTCCAGAGAGGTAGATGTCAAAGAGGGTTCAGGTGTCCTCCAGACTGCAGGGTCCATAGTCACACCTTGTGTTCACTGGTCTCAGCAGCAGGCTCAGGGATGTGATCCTGCAGCATGGCTGAACTCTGAATTGCTGCTGCCACAAATAACCATTGAGAACCTAAGCAAATGGGCCATCTACAAGGACCCACATCTGGCCCATGGCCATGTGACGAAGGTCTGCAAGGACCAGTGGGAGGTGGAAGACATCACTGACAATATGCTAGAGATGGAATTCATGCAGAAACAGGTACAGGTGTTGTCTCCAGTATTGGAATGAAGCTGAACTTCTCTGGATTTTCAGTAATGTATCTATGCATTTCAGGTGTACACGTGTGAAGACCACTGTGTAGAAGTTGAGGAGATTGAAGATCTAACCAGACTGGAGTATGTGTTGTCAGTGGTATTCTGCAGCTAATTCAAGGTCACAGGGGCTTGCTTGTTATCCTTCAAAGCTACTGTTGGCTCAACAACAGAAAGCACATTATAGATCCTTGGCTACCATGTGAGAAAATAGAATTAATTTGATGCATATCATAGCTGAGTAACTGATGCTCTGCAGCAAAGCTAAGTAAAAAACTGAATTGCACTATTTAAGTTATGGACCTACACTGAATCACGTGGAGAGGAGCACACCTGCAGAGGGAACTCCTGACTGTTGTGTATAGTACGTCCCCAAGCTCTGCTGCACAGAGAGTGCACATTGAATCTCTGCAGTCACACACCGGAGAGAGCAGCTCATCCTAGTTAGGAGACTTTCTTACAGATGCATCCAGAGAACCCTACCTGTCCTGTTAAATGGTTCCCAGTCCTGAAATGGGTTCTAAAAAAACCAAATATACTTTATGGTAGGGGAAATGAGGTTTACAGGCTGATGTAACTTTTGTGGTGTTGCAGAGGGACAGAACTGGGAATTTGACACACCATTCTTGTTGCATGAAGTGAGTGGTAAGTCAGGAAGACTTGCAGGATGAGAGGCACATTTCTATGTTGTTTGCCTACTGACACTGGCATCTGTGGCTTTAGTGACTCCCGTCGCCTTCAGCTATGGCAAACTCAGGCCCTACATCTTTGACAGCTTTTAAATCATGGGTTCCCTGCTGTTGTTGAAAGAGAAGCACCTAACACTGCTTCTCACACATGTCCCGCACCCTCTACTCTTGCCATCATGTTGAGATAACCAACTGTAAAGGCTGTGTGCAAGGAGCTGTGATCACGCAGAGATGGACAGGCTGGATGTTCTGACCTTTGGCTGCTCTGTTCTCGGATGTGTTTAATCCTGGACATGTTGGAACCACGTGCAGGCAGTGAATAGTTTCAGATCCCAGCCTCCTACAAAATCCTTGGGAGGGCAGAAAGGTTAATATTAACATATGCAAGTGAGGCTTATGGCTGACAAGTCCTTTCCTCTGTTTGTAGGGAAGTCTGCGAGAGCTCAGTTCTGCTGTGTCTGAAGAAGAGGTTCCATCGCAATCTTATTTATGTATGGGTAGTGGTGTTTTGTTTTGGTTTTCTTTAGTGCTTATTCATTCTGAACAATGAGCTTTAAGGGAAAATAATTTCTATCATTCCATCAAGCTTTAATAATGCACCACGTAGCTCAAGAGCTCACTCATTACTGGGAGCAATGATAAGGATACTCACACAGCTTTTGCTCAGAAAACAAGTAGCATGAAATATTTATGGTAAAATCTGAAAGTCCCAGAGTTTCTCTTTAGTTTCGGTATTTGTTGCCAACCCATGAGTATACTTGGGTTCAGTTTCAGCCTCAGCTGCTCCTAGTGGAACTCTCCTGTCTTAGCAAAGCAGTTCTGAGTAAAAATTGTGGATCTCGAGAAGAAACTTCAGAGTTTCTGCAAACATTTCACAGTGTTGCAGTCCAGAGCTAGTTCTGGATGGCTAATTGTTCTCTTTTTCATTTACTGGCTCAGGCATTCAAACCTGTGCCTGTAATTTCATGTGAAGCTTGGAGAATAGACAGTGACCAGTGAAGATGACCACAGACCAGTGAGTGCCCACTTATCCCAAAATATTAATGAGAGCTTTGAAAATGACCACTGAAAAATTGTGCTATGCCCTGAATAAGCTGGCAGTATAGTCAGAATAGACAATATTCCTTTAAAGGTAATTTTAATCTTTGTACTAATATATGTGTTCAGTTGCATTCCTCATTCAGAAAATTCTAAGAAGCCACCAGATTTTTTTTTTCCCTTTCTTATTTTTGTCCTAGACTTACATTGGGCAAATTTTGATTTCTGTGAATCCTTTCAAAAACCTCAGCATCTACTCTGAAGATGTGGCTACCCAGTATCACCAAGGGACTCTCTCAAAAAATGCCCCGTATGTTTCTCTTTCTCAAATAACTCCCTAAACTCTGTTCTGTTTGTGCTCCAGAAAGTATTTTATTTTCCTCCACTTGTCTGATAGAGCAGGATGAATGCCACAGGAATTGAACAATCCATTTGGCAAAGTTGTAGTTGCTTGGACCTGCAGTGCTACAGAGCTAAACTCTTTAGGTCAAGTTTCTTCAGGATTGCTTGAAGGTCCTGAATTCAGTGCCTGCTGGGACTGTACTTGACGAGTTCTGGCAGTATGTGCTCCCCACTGCTAACACTGGTACAGCCCTACCAGAGCTAGCAACATAGGTGGGTTCCTCTAGTGCAGATAGTACTGCTGGTGTCCCTTATATTAAACACCGTGGCACAGAGCATTACTCAGGTTAGGTTGAAGAGGTCCTGGAGGAACCTGAACTTTGCAATAGCTTGTAACAGTGGTATTAACCTGATGTCAGCAAAGAACAAAGCTCTGATTTCCCTGGTTCCTCGCACTTCTCAGGTCAAGATACTGGCCCATCTCTAATACAGATCACTGATGAGTAACCTTTTGGTGCTGTATTTGTGAGGTAGAAATGTGAGGTCAGTTAACTGGAGTTTTATTTCTGTGCATCTAGACACATCTTTGCCATAGCAGAAATGGCCTACACGCTATCCCAGTCATCAGAGCAAGAGCAGTGTATCATCATCAGGTAGGAAATAAGGGTACTTTTTCAAAGGCTTGTTAATTTCTTTATTTAAGACTTTCATCTTTGTATTTCACTGTCCGTAAGTTTATCATTCTGGCTCATGTGAAGGCTGTCAGTAGAGAACATGAATAAAATGGATTTTTATTTCACTCTGTGCCAATACAGTTTGAATTTAGCTTCACATCAGTTTGGAGGAGTGGAAGAGAAGGCGTTTGGCATTCCACAGTGGAATCTTATTTGGGCCTATTTTGTCAAGTTGTCTCAGTGTTTCAAACAATATGTGATAGATCTTAATTTGTTGTAAATCAGTACAACTCCACTGATTTACAGTAACAGGTCCTCTGATATGTCCAAATTATGTAATTCCATTTTGATACCAGCTTCCTTACCTCTTGTTTCTCCAGTGGACACAGTGGATCAGGTAAAACAGAAGCTGCCAAAGCAATTGTGCAATACCTGACCATGCTGTACCAGAGATCAGACAGCCACAGGATCAGACAGGTAAGAGGCAACTGAGATTGGCTTTATGCTGTGATGGTTAGGCAAGGAGTAGAAGCCAAAGACAGGGTAAAGAGGCCATACTGTTTACGCTGTTTCTTTGTTCCTGTTTAACTGAGCTGGAGTTTGGATGATTTGTGGTTCAAGGTGAAGCTCCTGTAAAGACATAAGGACAGCTGATGTACTTGTTGTTCTGTATTTTAGTATCTGGGAGCCCCAGATACTGTATAGAATGCTGTATCTGTTTGAACAGAGAGATGATACCTTCCTTAGAGACCTTATAGCAGTGTCTGGGAGGTGAATCTGAACAAACAGAGCAGAAGTGAAAGATCATAGCAGTGAAGGTAAAGAGCTCATAGAGCAACTCACCAATGGCTAGAGGTAATGATATCAAGATAAATTTAAAAAGAGACCCTTTAGCCAGGCAAGAATTATTTCAGTGAAGTCCCACTTTTCTTGGATTTTCAAACTAACAGTTACTTAAGTCCCTTTTGGGTTTAAAAACCCGTGATTGCTACTGAAGTGTTCTCTCCCTCTTTTCTTCAAGCCCTGCAACGTCCTACCCATCCTGGAGAGTTTTGGGAATGCCAGAACCATCCTCAATGACAACTCAAGCCGTTTTGGAAAGCTTCTGAATGTCCACCTGCAACAGTGAGTTAAAGGAACATCTGCGGATGCTGTCTTTCCCAGCTGTCAAGGGGTGCTTGGGTGAGAAAAGGTCTAGCAGTGCTTAGAGCTCATGCAATAGCCCTCCCTCCCCTACACTCTTGTTATCATCAGGATAGGAAGAGGGTGAGTTTAAACCCTATTTTGCTTTTAGGTTTCTTCCACAAAAGAACAGATCTTCACCTCTCAAGATGGGTGACAAATTAAGAACGTAAGAATGGCTGAATTGGTTTATACCAAGGAGCCATCTAATACAATGTTGTGTCTCCAGCACTGGCCACAAGCATTCACTGAGGCAACAGTAAGAACAGGCCAAAATACATATAATGCTTTTCTCTGACACTGTTAGCTCTTAACCATTTGCAGCAGCTTAGGAGTTTTTCTGAGACTCTTGTGGTTTTCCAGTTTCCTCTTGGTCTCATGTAAACTTCATGCCTCTGCAACAGTCTTTGGCAAGTGTTCTACAGGTCTAACCAGTTCCGTGAAAAATACCTTTTTTGTTTTGAACCTGCTTCCTTTCTAACTTCTGGACTTCTAGTTTCTTTTTTTTTTTTTTTTTGACTGTTGCCAAGAATTGAGCTGATATTTTCATGGAACTGTCTATCATAACCCCAAGGTCTCAGTCCTAAGCAGCAAAGGTTAACTCAGAGCCTGTCAGTTTATATGTGAAGCTGAGATTACTTCGGCCTGTATGCATCACTTTACATTTATCTACAGTGAATTTCATGTGCCATTTTCTTGCTCACTCACTCAGTATTGTAAGGTCTGTCTGCATTTATTCACAGTTGGCCTTCATCCTCACTGCCTTGAATAATTTCATACAACCAGGAAGCTTTGTCACATTGCTGTTCAGCTTCTCTTTTAGGTCACTTATCAAACCTTGAGTTACACTCACAGGTCAGAGCACAGACACTTTGTGGAACTCTAGTGGTTGCCTCCCACTATTAAGAGGATTAGCCATTTACTCCTACCCATGTCAGGACCTTCCCTCTTACTCCATGGTTGCTTGGTTTCCCTGAGAGTCACACAACTTTGTCAAACCTTTTGGAAATTCATGTAGACTATATCCCTTAGATCGTTCTTATCTGCAAATTTGTCATCCCCTTCAAATGATGCCAGGAGGTTTGTGAGGCAGGATCTCCTTTTACAGAAGCCATATTGACTCTTCTCAAATCAGCTGTATATATTCAGGTGCCCACTAATTCAGCCCTTCATTACACATCTGCCTAATCTGCATGGGACATGATAGGCTTAAAGGCCTATAGATCCTCACCTGCAGCTTAACTCCAGGCTGCTCGCTGCATGGCCCACTACTGCTGTAGTACTTTGACATCCTGGTTTTGGTCCAGGATCACTTTGTGCAAGATGCAATTAAATTACAAAACAAAAAGGTTGTCCCTGTCCCCACAGGCTATCAGCCTGACATATGAAATGGGTGGGTAAGGTCAGATGGGGGAGGCGGTAATGCCACAGCAATCAGGTATGGCTGAAGGGAAGGGGTGTGGCATGTTCCCTGGACTATTTTCAGGATGTATCCTGTGAGGATCATTCAAGTCCAAGTTCCTTTGTACTCTGGAGGCTGTTCAGAACCCAAACTTGAATCTGTGTGTTTCATAGCTGCTTTCTCTATAATAATCTGATACAAAACACCAGTGCTGGAAAGCTTCAAAATTCAGACCAAGTTGGTCAGGTCATACCCTTGTTTCTCAGCAAAAACTCCCTCTGCTAAATCCTCAGAGAAATGGACCTACAGAAAACCTGTCACTAGCTTCTGACAGGAACTGTTGTTGTCTTATGCTCAGTGGCGTTGTGGTGGGAACATCCATCTCCCAGTACCTGCTGGAGAAGTCTCGTGTGGTATTTCAGGTGAGGACCAATGAGCCCCTCTCTCCTAGAGGGGTCCCTCTTTCCCTTATTCATATTCAATCTTAAATTTACTGTTAAATAACGGGGATGGGAATAAGTATGACAATTGCCTCCCACTTCTGTTAGCAAGAAGTATGTCCCCTCTGTGTAGCACAACATGGTTGCTTATTTTGTTTGAATAAAATAGGAGGTCACTCTGTTTCAAACAGGTTGAATTAAGCCACTTATTAGGGATTACTGGAAGTTAAATCTTTCCTCAACTAATTTTTCTTAATGTCTGTAGTATGGAAAAGGTCAGATATTGGAGCCGTGAAAGGGACTGCTCTCAAATGGAATGCTCTTAAGGTGTCAGTGAGAAACCCAGGAAACTTTTCAAATGAAATAATTCTTGAGTGG
The DNA here is from genome assembly GCF_035582795.1 of Mycteria americana. NCBI lineage: Eukaryota > Metazoa > Chordata > Aves > Ciconiiformes > Ciconiidae > Mycteria > Mycteria americana. The sequence goes on along the minus strand of NC_134380.1, from coordinate 6,469,732 downwards.
CTTCTGGCCTCATCTTGCTGACCTCAGAGTTTCAGTGTCCTGCTGTTTGAGTGCTTGGTTTGTGGCAGCATGTATTCTGTAGGATTTTGGAACTGGCTATGAGTCAACTCTATGAACTGTGTCCCCTGTCAGGCCCGTGGTGAGAGGAACTACCACGTGTTTTATGAGCTACTGGCTGGGCTGCCTGTGGAGCAGAAAGAGGAGTTGTACTTGCAAGAGGCAGAGTCTTACTTTTACCTGAATCAGGTGAGTGAGGTGAGGATGCTGTGCAGAAGCTGATAGCGTGAAATGGCCAAGCCATCACTTCTGTTTGGTTAGTGAGGCACCTGATAACATTGCTTCCCTCCTGATGTGTCCCTCACAGGACTATGCTAAAGTCTGCTTTGCTCCTTCTTGCACCTGACCTAAGAAGGAGTACCTTTGTCTCTTATGTGATCTTTTTCTCACCTTTCAGGCCCCTTCTAGTCCCAAAGAAAGACTTTTAAAAAAGGATTCCTAGTGTAGGCCCATGGCTCCACCCTGTGGTGAAGAAATCCTTTTCTCGTTGTCTTTCCTTGCATTTGCAATTTATTGTGGGACTGAAAAGAGCGGGGGATATTTCTTTCTACCTTCGGCAAAACACTTGCTTCATTGGTTGAGTCAATGGGTGGAAATTTTAAACCATTGAAATGTACTGCTGATTACAATCTATTTAAATTGGAAAATTGTTTGCCAGACTTATGGCAAGCCATCACCTTGAAGCACAGTTTCTTTTGTTTAAGAACGTTTTCCATACTCAAGAGGTTCACAGCAATAGCAAGATATCTTTCTCATTTCAGCTGTGTGGGCCAGCTTTCCCAGGTGGGCAAACTCTTTACAGCAGCTGTGGTCATGTGAGGGATCCTTGACAAATGATTGCTATCATCTTTCTTTCAGGCAAGGAATGGACAAGTACCATTAATGACTCAAGGATGGAGGGCAATTAAGGGCCCATCCCTTAATGGGGTGATGTTCCTAGTTGGCAAAGGATCTGTATTGTACGCTAAACTCTTCAAGGTGGTAGCTAACAGGAGTTTCTCAGCTTGCTGCAGAGAAGAAAAGGGAAAAAGATCAGATCATGCGTAAAGAAGTTAGCAGAGAGTGACAAAAATCTCTCTTGGATCTTAGTCTTGGCAAGAAGAAGCCCAAGGGCTGCCTGGACCTCATGCTTGTCCTCATCTGAATCTGGCAATCAGCTGGAAACTTTTGTCAAAGAATGCCCTTGTACACAAACAGGTTCTACAGACCCCCTAGACCCAGGATTTCTGTGAACTTTAGGGTCACAGGCAGTTGTAAGGAGTGTCCTCTTGTAGAGAAAGCAAAAGAAGAGTAAGAGTGATATGTCCATGTTGAAGTGAAGCTCTGTGGCAGAGGTGAGTGAGACTATAACCCAGGATGGCTCTCTAGGTGCACAGAAACCCATTTGCTTTGATACTTTGGGTTCTACCATTTGGTACCAGATGACTTAATTGGGAGTAGATTCTGGCATCCCTTCTTCTCTCAAGCTGCACTCCAGCAGTGGGCAAGGGGTGCCTATATTGGAAACATAATAAAAACTTAGCATGTGTGGGCAAGAGAGATCTTATTCTCAAAAAATCTAGAGAGAAAAGAGACTGCTCTGCCATCAATAATGAGCTCCCACTAGTGGTGTCTTTGGTCTTTTTATTTCAGATTCCTCCAGTCCTTAAAACGTTGAACTACTTCTCTGAAGATTGCTGCTGGTAGCTCAGCTCCAGCCTGGGGCAAAACGGGCTGACCACGATTGTCTGTCTATTCTCTCAGGGCAGAGCCTGTGACATCCTGGGGAAGGAGGACAGTCAGGACTTTCTGGTCTTGGTGCAAGCTCTGGAGGGAATCAGCCTCTCGGATGATCAGCTGACCTCCACCTGGGCTGTCCTGGCCGCCATTCTGCAACTGGGGAATATCTGCTTTACCTCCTATGAGGTACACTAATCCTTGGCAGCTTGGGAATGGGCTATTTGTGCTGAACATTGCTGTTATCCCATGTGATGGGACTGGAGACATTATTCTTGACTGAAGATGATATCCTTTGAAGACTATTCTGTTCTTTGGATATTAGGCTCTAGACTGACCTAGGCAAGGACAGAAGATGGGAGGCAACCAAAGGTCATTAGAGCTTGGGTAGCTCTTTGAGAAGCCAAAATGAACCTAGATGCTGGTGTTTTGCCCAGGCTGTGACCAGTTCTGTGCAGCTGAGGTGCTGTCGAGAACATCAATACTAGTGGAACCTAGTATCCCATACATAGTTGAATCTGTTGTTCTTCTCCATTATTTAGAAAGAATCCTATGAACATGCAGCCATCGCCAGTGACACTGAGATTCAGATTGTGGCCAATTTACTGCGTGTCTCAGCAGATTTCCTGCAAAGTGCTGTCACTCACCGTGTCACTGTGAGTACCTTTTGGGCAATTTCTCATTCATCCTGAAGCATGGAATGCCCTAGCCCAGTGCTCTGTCAGCAGAAGGGCCACCACCTTAGAAGATCCAAAATCTGGGAGGTAAGAGCAGGAGTAAAATGGTTGCTGTGTTGGATCAGTAAGGGGGATGAGCTGAACCCCTCAAGGCAGCTCTGTAAAGATGGCAGAACTCACATCTAGGAGGGCTCTTTTCTGACATGAGGTGGCTTCAGGCTTAACACTTTGGCTAGCTGACTCCCACCCTGAAATGTGGCAGCAAAATTCTGGTTTTACTTGTTCCTTTGTACCTGGGTAAATTCTCAGACCAAATAGAAAAAAATCCATTAACTGGGCTGACTTCCTTGTGGATTTAAAAAAATGTGTGTATTTGTGAGATAATAACAGTAAATTCTGGATCTTTATGTATCCAGGTGACATCTTATGATCGGATCTTCTCCCCTCTGTCTGTAGAAGGAGCCATCGATGCCAGGTGACTTTTGCCGTTGTCTGGGTTGGTGAGACAAAAAACAGCACCCAAGGGTGCTGTTTTTGCTGTAATTGGTTTTACTGCCCTTTCCTACTCAGGGACTCCATTGCCAAGACTCTGTATTACCTGCTCTTTGAGTGGCTGCTGCTGAGAATCAATGAGTGGTTGGCTCCCTGGGAATCGGACTGTATCGTGGGCATTGTGGACATACATGGTTTTGAGGTTGCTTTTCCTATTCTTTTGATATTTTCTGGGCTGCAAGTGCATGCGCTGATTCTCCTCAGTCACTGCCAGAAATGGGAGGGTATCTGATGGGTGGGTTTTATTTTTAGTTTTGGGGTTTTGTTTTTTTCTTTTTTCCAGAAAGGAGACAGTAATTGTACCATGTAATGTAGATGCCTGTATTCAGGGGAGTACTTTTTTTTCAGAGGCAGTAGAGAAGTGCTTCTTCAGGGTGTGATTTGACACTCTTACTACAGACTTTTGTTATGAATTGCTATGTGGAGGAGCCCATAGTCTTCCATGACTGTGTGGCATAGGTAGAATCCTAAGGTACATAGGACTGGGTGGATTGCAAGTAGTATTGGTGTGTAAGTGGAGTCCTAATAGTCTTAGGCAGTTAACAACCTAGCCTCAAATAGAGTGGTTTCTGGTGCTCCCACCATGTCAGCCTTGCACGTTTGATACCTTTGCATGAACTGACCAGTATGGTGCTGCATCGATAGTGGACATACCTGGCTTTGCTTCTGTCATTCTAAGGAAGAGGAAAATGATTTGATTTTAAATCAGAACAAAACCAGCACTTTCAGCCAACTTGGCCCATTGAATTAGCTCATATGCTGTATTAAATACAGATCAAACTGTGTTTTCAGCAAGTGCACTGGAGTTTAGAAACCAAGTTATGTATGATGCCAAAAGGACACGTGGGGATTTTAACTCCATGGGTCAATTCTCACCTAAAGAAGGTTTGACAAAACCCCCAGAAGTTTCTTAGAATGTTCACTTATACACAAATTCCTGTAAAAAGCAGCTCAGAGTCCTTTTTCTGCAGCCTGTGTTTTGCTGTTTAGCAGTGGCTTGGGGAGCCAGATCACTCATCAGTCAGTTTTGATGGACCAAACCCAGAAAAAAACCTAATATAAATTTGCTGTACTGATGAGGTGAGCTGAATGAGCTAACTCTTAATGAATCACATTTAAATTATTCCTGCAGTTACTAACAGAAGTAAGAAAAACGTTTCTGATGAAGTATTAGTCTAACTGTTCCCATTTATTCCTGAAGACTTGGATAAAGCTGGAAATGTTAACACTATCTTTCACAATTTATTTCTTTTTGTGTGCTTCAGCATATCCTGCTTTTCTGTTATTCCCAGCCTGAACAGGGACAAGTCCAGAATCCACTGAAGTTTCTGAAGAGATTCTCCCTGATCCACTAGGCTTTGGATCAAGCCAGGGATAGGAGAAGTGCAGATAATTTTGTAAGCAAAGGCCCTTCAAGGTTCCTTCAAAAGGCCCTTTTTGAAATTAAGGTTAGGGTAGCATCTAGAGTTCTGGGTCAGGAATTGTTACCCTTGTGACAGGTATACACCCATGTTTCTGCCCCAGTGAGCTCCTGGGAACTTCCCAGACTTGCGGTAGGTAAATAATGGGCAGAGCAGGGGCTTAGAGTGATACATGCTCATCAAGGCCTGTGAGTTTTATACTTAGGATTCCTGTTAAAATCTATGTGTTCTGATGAATGCTGAAAACAATGGAGCATATACAGGTGGGGGTGTGCATCCAAGAGTAGTTCTCTTCTTCTTTGTGCTCCTTCACAGCTTGTCTTGCCTCTTGCTGTTCAGCCTAGTCAATAAACCAGGCTGAGAGCTTGCAAACCAGACATAAGATGATTTGAATTTCTCAGGTTCATTCACACTTACTGATGAGAACAAGCTGCCTGAACCAGCAGCTCAGATCACCACCATCTGGTGCTGTGCATTATTCGCAAGAAGACAGCCTCCTGGGAGGGCTGTGGGTTGGAAGTGATGATGCCTTTTTGTCTTTGCAGGATCTAGGTGTAAACAGCTTAGAACAACTCTGCATCAACTTTGCCAATGAGCATCTCCAGCGTTTTTTCAGCCAGACTGTCATTGCCCAGGAAGAGGTAAATGGAACTCACGCCAGCAGGTGAAAGACAGCACATATGGAATGAGCTGAGGCAGCCTCAGCTGGAGAGTATCCTTTAGCGGGGAAGCAGGAAGCTAAATAGACCTGGCCCTCTTAAGCAGTACTTGTGGAATCCTAGCCCAAAGAGCTGGCTATTTAATATCTTTTATTAATTCTGTAGTAAATTAAGGGAAGGGGAGTTCGTTAGTGCCTTGCTCCCTTTTACAGATTTTATAAGTGAGTTGGTCAGGATCAAGGACCCCAGACCTCAGCTGGTACTTTTAAAGCGTGTTTGGTAGATTCATTGTAGCATTTCATGTACCACTCATGTTCTGGAGATGAAAGTGTATTTATCAGACTCGTTGCCTTTTACAGTTCACTTTATCACTCTGCTTAGCAGCCTTCCTCTCTTAAATTTGGAAAATCATTAGTGGCTTTAGAAGTTGTTTCATATGACAAAAACTTAATTCTAGGCAAGTTCCTAACAGCAGTGAAACACTAACTTCCTGATGAATAAACCAAATCACTCTGTTAACTCCCTCCATTTGTTCTTGTTTGCATGGCTGGATTTGACTGGTTGGTCTTTAACATGCAGGAGGAATATAGCCAAGAGCAGTTAGCTTGGATTCCTATTTCCAAGATATACAGTGAGTCATGCCTAGATTTCATTGCTGCAAAACCCCATGGCATCTTGCATATCCTGGATGACCAGACTTCACTGTCTCAGGTGAGAAGGTCTTATCCTCTTATGTGATCCCTTTCACAGGATGGTTATGGTGAGGCAGTTATACAGATTGAACAGGGACTGTGTTCGCACAAGTATTAGATGTTTTTACCTTTGTTTTAACAGTGGCTTTTTGGCCTACTGGATATGTTGCAGCAGCAGCAGCAAACATGTTTGTCATCTCCTTTACAGGCCACTGACCACACTTTCCTCCAGAAGTGTCATTACCATCATGGAAATAGCCCTTGGTATGCCAAGCCCAAGATGCCTTTGCCAGTCTTCACTGTGAAGCACTACGCAGGCCCCGTCACCTATCAGGTGAGCTGGCAGGGGGCTCTGAGCAGTTGGAGCAATAGGGCAGCTTGGAAGCATGCTGTGGATGTCCTGATGGACCAGCCCCGAGTGCTGTGAACAAAGCCCTCTCTTTGTAACTGCACATCCCTCTAGAGCATCAGTTTATCAGAAATGAGGAGATTCTTATTAGGAGAGGCAACTAAGCTGTCTCTGGGCAGAAGAAAAATAGGTAATGACCTCAGCTACACAACAGCCTACATTGCTTGTCTTGGAGCCCTGGAAATCCAGGAAAGCTGTCGCTGCTGAAAGAAAGTGAGGGGTCAAAGCCTGCTGGGCAATGTGAAGGGGAAAAGGAGCAATCTCTCCTAAAAGTGGAAGTCATTGTCCCCTCCACTCCTGGTGGAGTAAGAGGTGTGTGTAAGAGGGGTGTTTGCCTGTCTGGTTTGTGGTCTGAACCAACAGTGCATTAAATCAGACTTTGCCTCTGCAGGTCCACAAGTTTCTTAATAAAAACCGTGACCATTTGCGTCCAGAGGTGCTGGATATCTTCTCTCAGAGCCGCCTCAAGGTACTGTAGTGGTTCAGGATGAAGATCACTATTGCAGACACCTAATGAGCCACTCATTGCTTTCATGTGAGAAGCAGAAAGATGTTGGCCAGGTGTCAGGAGAACCTGGAGGAACCATGAGGAGTTTTGTTCTACTGAAGGACACTTGGGAATTGAGCAAGTCGTCTTTGCCTGCAATTGATGCATTTTAAATATAAAACGCACAGACTGTCTGAGGATGCAGCTGGGTTCCTGGCACTGTTAGGGGCAAGGGAGAATGGTCCCCCAGTTTCAGATAGGAGAGATTGATCTTTCCATGTGGTTGAGGGAGCTTTGGTCATTTCTTTATTTTTGCAGGTGGTGTCTCACATTTTCCAGAAGGCTAAAGCTGCCTATAGTCAGCAAAGGGAGCTGGGGGCCAGAGGCAAAGGGCTCAAGCCTCCGGCCTCCACACTGGTGTCCAAATTCCAGCAGTCTTTGCAGGACCTCACAGCCAAGCTGAAAAGGTGAGAGATACTGTTATGGTGCCATCCCTGCACTGGGCTGATTGCTGCACCCAGAATTGTGTGAAGTCTTCCCAGGTCAGCACAGAGGGGAGGATGATCAAAGGTTCTTCCTCCTGTTTTGCAGGAGCCATGCCTTCTTCATTCGGTGCATCACCCCTAATCCCAAAAAGGTAGGGCAGCACCCTGAGCTACTTATGGAGTCCCTCAGTTCCTTGAAGTCCAGTCCTCTCCAGCAGCTCTCCTTTCGCAGTTAGGGTTTGGACTTCTTTGCTTCATTTGATAGCTTGAAACTTTTCTTCCCCTTTCTCTGTCTCTCACCCTTCCCTGTGGCCGTTTGAGCTGACCACATGCTGACGGATAAGAAGCCAGTGTCAGTTGGACACCGAAGGATGTGTTGGATTTTGTGTTCCATCACCCACAGACCATGGCAAGATCTAGCCCAAGGACAGGACAGTAGAAGGAGACCTCTTCTAAACTCTCCGCCCTCTGGCTCCTTTCTTTTTTCCTTATTTCTTGTTTTATATTTTTCTTCTGCCTTGTATTCACAGCTGTCAAATATCTTTGATGTGGAGTATGTCACTTGTCAGCTACAGCATTCTGGAATACTGGAGGCCATCCACATTAGAAAGGAGGGATACCCACTCCGTCTTCCATTCCAGAACTTCCTAGCCAGGTACAGTAGTGTACTGGCTTGGGATTCCCCAGCCACTGAAAGCCTGGATGAATTTATCAGCACACTGTGATTTGTTCTCCTCTGAGGACTCCAGTTACAGCCCTGGCTTCTGTCATATCAACATCTCATCTTCCAGGTATGGCCTCCTGGCTGGTCGAGGGCACAACTGCTTGGAGGAGAGAGAAGGCTGTGCGGCAGTGCTGTCTCATGTGGTGGGGAACCCCTCAGATCTCTATCAGATTGGAGTAACAAAGGTGATGCCTATGGAGAATCCCATCTTAATCGCATAGGCCCAGCCATCTATTCACTGGCTGTCAGTGGACAGAGAGCAGCTCGGCTCTCTGCCCAAAGAGGAAGAACATTGCATGTTTTCACCTCCCTTTTGCTTTCATTCTTGTCTCAAGTATGAAGGAGGAATTTTTAGCATTTCAGATAAGGAAACAGGAGACTCTGGCTCCAGGCTGTTGTGGTAGCATGGTGTTGTGGTTTAGCCCCAGTTGGCAACTAAGCACCACACAGCCGCTCACTCACTCCCCCCTGGTGGGATGGGGGAGAGAATCAGAAGAGTAAAAGTGAGAAAACTCCTGGGTTGAGATGAAGACAGTTTAATAAGTAAAGCAAAAGCCGTGCATGCAAGCAAAGCAAAACAAGGAATTAATTCACTACTTCCCATGGGCAGGCAGGTGTTCAGCATGTCCAGGAAAGCAGGGCTCCATCACGCGTAACGGTTACTTGGGAAGACAAACGCCATCACTCCGAACATCCCCCCCTTCCTTCTTCTTCCCCAGCTTTATATACTGAGCATGACATCATATGGTTTGGAATACCTCTTTGGCCAGTTTGGATCAACTATCCTGGCTGTGTCCCCTCCCAGCTTCTTCTGCACCTGGCAGAGCATGGGAAGCTGAAAAGTCCTTGACTAGTGCAGCAACAACTAAAACATCTCTGTATTATCAGCACTGTTTTCAGAACAAATCCAAAACATAGCCCCGTACCAGCCACTATAAAGAAAATTAACTCTATCTCAGCTGAAACCAGGACACACGGCCAACTCCTTTGTCTACCCAGCATTCCTTGATGGAGACCTGGGCTTCTGCCTTTCCTGCCTACTAACCTCCATCACTCCCTGATTCCCTGTCCTCCACAAATACATCTGTCACCTGAACCTGTGCCTCCTGCCCTCCCCAGTTAAGGGAGTGCAGTTTCCTTAGCAGGGAGCTTTAAAGGCTACAAAGAGATAAATCAGCAGCTTTTATTATTGATCTTTTCCCAGGTCTTTCTGAAGGAGAAAGCCAGGCAGCTCCTGGAGAGACGATGGAACCAGAGGCAGAGTTGGGCCATTGTTACTCTGCAAAGGAACTTCCGACGCCTCCTTCACCGCAGACGCCTCCGTGTCCTCCAGGAGAAAGTCACAATCATTCAGGCTCACTTCCGAGGTTACCAGGCAAGGTCAGGAGTCAAAAGCCAGGCAAGGTACAGCCCTTTGTCCTTGCCTAGGACAGCAAGGTGGGGATGTGCCTGACCAGGTCCCTCCTCATGTTGGCTCCTGGCCTGTTCTGCAGGGGGGTAACCTGTTATTGGAATGGTGGAGGAGGGAATTCCCAGCCTGGTTCCCTGGAGCAGAGGTTCCAGGGGAAATACAGCTGTCAAAACTCTTATTGTAACCTGCCTGTGCTAAGGCTGATATTGTGACAGCTAAAGTAAAGGATGTAGGGAAAACATCTAAGAGAGGACCAGGCTTAACACTGTAAGATCAAATCCGGACTGGCTGATTGTATTAATATTCTGTTTGGGCCATACCCTCGAATTGAGTCCACCTAAAGTCTGCCTAAATGTTGTTGATACTTCCCTCATTAGCAATTCTTCTCTTTTCATATCCCTCTAGGAAGCATTACAGGAGGCTGAAGAAGACTTTGGTGCAATTTAATACCATGATTTTAATCTCCAGACCTTTGATTCAAAGGAGAAAGCACTGCCAGGTAACACTCTTCTCAGGACCAGGTGTACTGCAGGAGCTATTTCTGTCCTAGGTAGAGAGAGCTGGTGACTGGGTGAGGCCAGGGCAGGGATGGCTTTAGCAAGTTTCTTGGAAATGATCCAATGAGGTGTCCTTCTGGCTGACAAAAATGTAGTCAAAAGAAGGAAACACAGAGACTGGAGCCTTCTCTCCCTAGACAAAGCTTACAATTGGCAAAGGTAGTACAAATGCAGCCTATTCGTATGTCTGTGTATGTGAACTTCTCTAGGTTGCCCCACACAAGACATGAGCTTATTCCATCTGTGGTCTCCAGAGCTGCTGTTCTGCCCAAGCTATACGGAGTCATTAATCTTGTTCTTTTAGTTGTCCAGTTCAATTTCTGGTGTTTTCCCAGATGGTGACTGAAACGCAAGATTTTTTCAGTCCACGATGATCCTTCCCTGACCCCTTACAGCTACCTCAGGCTGCTGAAGTCCTTGGCCTTTTGGAAATCAGCTGAGCCCATAGTTGGGGTGAGAACAGGATGGCAGTGGTTTGAGAAGATGGAAAATTGTGTGCAGGAGCGAGCCATGGTTCTGTCAAATGGATTGAATGTATTTTGCACAAACTATTAAAAAGAAAATTGAAAACACAAAATCAGACCACTCGTCCTTAGGGTAGCAACTAACATCCCTATAGCTGTCAGCTTCACGAGGGAGGGACCCAGTACAGCTGCTGACATGGCTATCAAAGAATAGGGTGGAGGGTTAAGGTCAGTGTTATTGTTGGAAGACTGCAGAGGTTCCTTCTGCTGTGCCATGCCCAGAACAGCGTGTGTTTCTGTTCCTTTTCCTGTCCCTTCCTACTTGGACAGGATCCAGCTTTTCTTTCTCCCAGGTAACCATAACAGCACAGCTCTTTTGAATCTGTTTCTGTTGCTCCCGTGTTTGCTTGCTGAGGTCTCAGCAATGCTAATATGCATTAGCAACAATAAAGGTCTCAAAGTTCACCTGCTGCAAAGTTCCTCCTTTCCCCCGCCCCACAGCCCTGCCCTTTGGACTTTAGCATGCCTACTGTCTTTCTCAGCCCAACCCTCATAACCTCCCATCTAGTCACACCATTCTGCAACATAGACAAGCAGGAGAGAGAGAGAGGGAGAGAGAGACCCTCCTTTTCCATCTCAGAGTAGGAGTCAGGTGAGTGGTGAGGCTGGGGGACAATAGAATGGATGGGAAAGGGCAGAGCTTCAAGGGAGTTTGGCTTTTGGTATCCCTGGCACCCCCTCTAAAGGGGTCCCTCTCCATGCACAAGTTCGTCCATCCATGTTCAGGCTGCGTTACCATATTCTTTGATGCTGGAGGAGGCAGGTGAATATTTCTGACAGCTTCTGTATGCTTTTGTCCTGAGACACATCAAATGCCAGGCAGGGGAGGAAAGGTGTGGGCAGGGATGCTGGGCAGGTGGTGAAGGCTCTTGCTGTTGAATTGTGTTGTGCAGGGCAGGTGGTGTTTCAGCAAAGCTAAGAGCTTTCCCTGGGCATCTCCTTCTCAATACACTCTGTTGAGTCCCAAGAAGACACTGCAGCTGTTCTGTCATTTTGTCTGCTGGAGCAGGACACCAGCTCCTGCCCATCCGCAGAGTCTGCCCTCAGAAGTAGCTGGAAGTGACCTCATATACATCTTTTCCCACCCCGTATCCCCCTTTCATCTCCTAACAGCAGGAGTTAGAGGAAAGGAAACGAAGAAGGAGGTCCCTGGCCAGTGGTGACACAGAGAACAGTCCCAACCAAGGAATGGTAAGTTCTCAAACAGTCTGGGAGAGTCTGAGATAAAATGATCCAGGCTCTCAGAGTGTTCTCCCTCCTCTATGCCTCTTCAGCCCAAGTTTGCTGGGGAACAGCAAAACGTCTGGAGAGTGTACAGAGCCCACAATGTATACTGGAAACCTAGCAGCAAGAATGTAGTTTAGCCTGGTATAAAGAGCCTTCTAATACATAACTATCTCATTAGTTCAGTGTTTCCCAATCTCTGGGCGTAGTCAGGCATCACAAAGTGGTCCTGAGGCAGAGTACTGTATTTGTTCACAGCACTGGACCTGTTCTTTGGAGCTGGGAGGAAGACTATTTTTGATAATCATGTTCTGTTGTGAAGGGTGGGAATGAGACAGTTCTTCCATAAATGTATTTGTGCAGATGTTGTAAAGGAAGGGAGGTATTAAAGGCTTCATAATAGTTTAACCTGTATCAACTGCTATAAGTAACACTGCTAACTAATGTCATTATTTGTATGTTTAGACCGGGCATACATTTGCTATGATGTGTGTAGCAAGGAAATCTGAACTGACATCATCCACAATTTTGCAGAGATTTGTCAGTAACAACAGGAATACTTAGCACTGGGTGCTCTTGCAATATCACCTGCTTCCTCAGGTGTGGATCCAGGACTGTAGAATTTCACAGTCCACTTCCTGAATATGCCATTGAAAAGCTAGATGTAAAGTCAAGTATCTTATGAGCAAAATCAAACTGATCAAAAAAGCTTTGAATCTTTCTTTAACGATTGCTGAGAGTTTATGTAGAGAGAGATGTCAGAATAGTATGCTGGTGAGTAGAGGCTTTACTATGCAGATCTTAAAAAACCAAAAAATAAAACCCAAAAGCTCAGGCTTTGTGCCTTTGACTTGGTTTCATAGTGTCTTAATCTGAGTAGTCCTGTCTGAAATACCCTGAACTGACGTTATATGCAGACATTGATGCTGTAACACTGTGTTGCATTGGCCCGTTTACTTTCTACCTTGCACAAACGCATGCATCATGCAAAGTGCAAAACAGTGAAAAATCAAGGCTCGTTGGCCAGATTCTCATCTGAATTATCCAGGTACAGATCTGAGCTTCCTCAGGAACCTCCAAAATAGTGGCGTGCATCAAAGATCAGAATCAGGTCTCTTTATTTATGCTGTAGCACTCTTGGATACTGAAAAACAAAAATGGCAGAAAAAGGAGTAGGAGGAAATGGCCCTTACTCTTCAACCGCAATCTTTTCTGCACAATATGCCAATCTTGTTAGTAATGAGAGATGAGTCAAAGAAAGTCAGCTTTCTTGTCACTTCCTCCTGTGACAGTGGATTTTTTTAGGAATGTCGTGGTTTAACCCCAGTCAGCAGCTAAGCACCACACAGCTGCTCACTCACCCTCCCCTCTCCTGGTGGGATGGGGGAGAGAATCTGAAAAGCACAAGTAAGAAAACTCATGGGCTGAGATAGGAACAGTTTAATAATTGAAATAAAATAATAATAACAATAATAATATTAAATTGTAATTAAAAGGAAAATAATGAGAGAGAGAGGAACAAAACCCAGGGAAAACCAAAAAAACTCCAAGTGATGCAACCGCTCACCACCCGCCAACCGACGCCCAGCCAGTCCCTGAGCAGTGATCACTGCCCCCCGGCCAACTCCCCCCATATACTGAGCTTATATACTAAGCATGACACCGTATGGTATGGAATAATAGCCCTTTGGCCAGTTTGGATCAACTATCCTGTCTGTGCCCCCTCCCAGCTTCTTCTGCAGAGCATGGGAAGCTGAGAAGTCCTTGACTAGTGTAAGCACTACTTAGCAACAACTAAAACATCAGTGTGTTATCAACATTATTCTCATACTAAATCCAAAACACAGCACTATACCAGCTACTAGGAAGAAAATTAATTCTATCCCAGCTGAAACCCGGACAAGAAATTACTCACCTTTCCCTCATTTGCTGACCCATGTCATATACCTGTGTTAATATGATACTTCCCTATTTGTAATGTTTCTGAATGTTGCATAGGCAGAAGTTACTGGTTTTGCTCAGGTGCTCAATCCTTGTTCTGGCGAGCTTTTCAAAGGCAGCTTTACTCAGTCTCAACAGAACAGCTCAGGGTTTATGCGTTGTTTCACTTCTGGTACCCCAGTGACTGACTTACTCTCTCCACAGGACGTGGAACTGCTGGAGATCCCTGCAGAGCTTGCTGCCCTCCTGCAGTTAGCTGAAGGTGAGAAATCCTCCCTCCTTCCCTCCCTTTCCTGCGCTGTTTTACTTTACTGTTTCTTTCCTCGTTTGCTAGGAGTTTAAGTACATACTTGTTTTACCTGCTGTCTGTCACCTGGGTTGTATTTGATTTATTATCATTGCAGTGTAAATACAATAAAGGCAAATGGTGTCATGCATATTGTTTCCCAACACGACAAGGCGGAAAAGCAACTTGGGCCAGTGGGCAGAACACCAGATTAAAATTCAGTATCTTTGTTACCTTTTCAGCTCTTTTGAACTGTGCTGATAGAACTGATGACAGTGGTGCAAAACTTTTTGGTCAAAGCTATGTGACAGCAAAGTGTTTAATGAAGCCAGGTCTCTTGTAGAGCTGGGTATCTGGGGTGTGAGAACTTAAACCCAACTTTTTTTTATTCAAAAATCTTTAAGGAAATTGAAGGTGAAGAAGTCAAAACTACAATTTTGGCACTTTCAAAGAAATATTTTTGGGTTTTCATTAAAAATTACTTGTTCAAAAGTAATTACTTCTTTTAAAATAGAAGCAGGTAGAAACAATGTAACAACTTGAGGATGTAACAATGTAACAATTAGGGAACTATTTTGCTTGGGATGGAAAGTTTTTTGTTTTGTTTTGTTTTCAAATCACCAAAATACCACTAACTGAAATAATTTCCCAAGTTGTTGACCTGATCTTGAGCATTGTTATTTGCACTTTTGTTTCTGCTATAACTCTTTGTACAATGTATATATTTAAGTTGGAATAGGTTGAGGCAGGACTTGCCTCTTTATGTTGGTATAGCATCTAATAAAATGACAGCTGCATCTTTGACCTTCTGTATAATACGGTAAAAGATACAATCACGCAGAAGAGTCTTGTGAATTGGAGCAGACTGTGCTGGATTCCCAGATACCCCATACTTCATGGCATACCCCTCTAGGGACTATCAGCTGGTCTAGTGAGCAATGTTACCTAGAGGGCTCAGGGCACAAACTGCACTGAAACTGCTGAAATTGAAAGTTGATGGGATGTAAACAGGGAGGAGGAGGAGAGCATCAGGGGACACACTGGTTTGGAGATAGAGGAATGCACAGAAGCTGTGCTCCATTAAGAAATCTCTTCATTTAGGAAGATGTTTTCTCCTCTATTATCCATGATAAATCCCTCATCCCGTGCCTCATCATGAAGACCTCTCATTTACTTGTTGACTGAACAGTTGTCAGCAGTATCTCTGCACAGGCTCAGTGATTCCTGCCTTGTAAACTCTGCGTAACAGAATTAAAACTCCAGGTGCTGACTGCCCTCTGGGTGTTACCCAGGGATAAGAGTCTGAAAGATCAGAGCTGTAAAAGCTCTCTCCTGAAGTTAGGCCTTGTGGTCTCAGTTCCTCAGGGAAGTGAAGATTTGCCTGCTTGGGGGTTTAGGGCAGCAGGGGTGGACTGGGTGTCCCTGGAGTCAGGGCACTGGTACAGGTGCTCAGGCAAGGTTAGATGCATGTTAGCCATGCGTTGCACTGTGAGTTGGATGTGTTCTGGCTGCCTTTCCAACTGCTACAACACAAGACCTCTTTCTCTTGCAGGTCAGTACCAAGCACAGGCCAACCAGATAACTGAGGCATTGCCTCCAGAAGTCAAGGTCAAAGATGACCTTTCCCTCCCACCCACCATCAACAGCTATCCTTTCTCCTCCTTCATTAAGTCACACTTCCAGGTGGGAACTCTTTTTATATCTCTTCATTGCTTCCCCACTGGGGAGACACACTAGTTCTAGTAACACCAGGAACAAACGCTATGTTTCTGTCCTTTTGTTTCATTGTAGAAGACAGATTTCCCTGCCCCTGGTCAGCCTCTGCAGCACCCTTTAACCCATCTGGACCCTGAACACCAGGAGAGTGCACTTGAGATCAACAAACTGGTAAGAGACATCTTTCTTGACCAGGGCCTTGTTGAAGAACAGGTCGGCATAGATGTTTTGATGCCATTATACAATAAGATGCTGGTGGTGGCTACTGTTCTTACAATACTTGGTGAGTTAGGAGAGCAGAATAAATTGCTCCTTCTAGGCACTGGAGTGGTCTGGCAGAGATCACATGCAGCCTCTTAGGGTTGCTGTGTTCTTGGTGAGGCACAGACCAGGCATAGACCAATGGAATTGAAGTGAATTGCCTGGTGATGTAGCCTCAGAATTTGGCAGGACATACGGGAATTAGACTGCTAGGCCTTAGTTTCCCAATATTCCAGATTCAGTAGCAATGACAGTGTAAGGGAGATCTGTCTTCTCAAGCACTTTTTCTTATCTGTCAGTCATAAAGTTTAATTTAACCCAGATCTTTTCCATGGTGTGGTTTATAGTAAACATATTGATTGCATCTCAGGCATACAGTCGCATCAGTACACAACAGGGGACAGTGAACTGTTGTATAAAGGCTGGAAAAAGGCAGGGACTTTGTCATCAAGAAAACTACACCTGGAACCACACCCTAATTCTGTAGGGTTTGTGTGAGGGTGGTGGTGTTATTTCATCTCCGGATGTGAAACATACATTTTTTCTTAAAAATGGTAATATTGACTCTCTGAAAAGAAAATGAAACTTCAGATAATTTCTAAGTAAATCTGGTAATCCTTTTGAGAATTACATGTAATTAAAATAAGCCCGTTAGGAAAGTTATACCTAAAACCAGTCTCTTGTTTTGTCCTAACGATCCCAATTATAGAATAGCATAAGCTTCAATAAAATCTTGTCAATAGGATTGTGTTTAAGCAGACTACTGTTATTTTTCCTGAAGATTGAAGATATTTTTTCTCCATTGCTAATTAAAAAAAAAAGCTATTTCTTTGGCAAAGGCTGTAATACATAGGGCTTTACTACAAAGAATTCCATGAGAACTAAACAACCACCACGTCCTGTTTTTCTCAGTGAATCTCTGACACGCTTACTACCATTAACCATTTTAAGAAGTGTTGTTCTTTGAGAAAAAAAATAGGCCATCACTCATAAATGTTCTTTCCAAAGCTGTCCGTGGCACATTTTAG
Source organism: Mycteria americana (assembly GCF_035582795.1). Lineage (NCBI taxonomy): Eukaryota > Metazoa > Chordata > Aves > Ciconiiformes > Ciconiidae > Mycteria > Mycteria americana. The sequence continues at coordinate 6,452,905 of NC_134380.1, read as the reverse complement.
AAAAATTTTAATCTAATGACATATTGAAGTGTAGAGGCTGAAAGAAATTATTCTGTACCTAAGGGTGAGAAATACAAATTACAAAACCATCTAAGATATTGATATGCATAGCCAAGAAGCTGAATCATTGCTTAAGTGAGTTGATTGAGATACCACATCTCATACTACTTGGTATAATATTAACTACACCAAGGTCATTTTAACATTCAGTTGTTAGTGTTTTCTCATGTCTGGCTCTCTGAGCTGTTCACAAAAATCAGCTAAGCATCAATTTCTTTTACATATTTTTACAGCTAGGCAGCCTGTAGGCTCAGACACAGTAACAAATAGCCTACGGTAACTTGCTTGTGTATCTGAGCTCTGCCCAAAGAAGGGGGAAGTATTTTGCCCAAGAACAAATTCTGAGTCAGAGGCATAACTAAGAAGAGACTGAAGTTATCCCAACTTTTAGTCAGGGTGCAATCTTTATGAATACTGCCTCCTAAATTCCCCAGAACTTAGGTGGTGCACAAAACCTGAGAACAGATCCCGATCTCAGTGCTGGCTACTCTTCTTAGGCTCACGAACACTCTGGTGTCTACAATCCAGGTTGTCACCTCACAACACGGTTTGGGACAGAGGGTTACAGCTAGAGCTCTCTCTTTTTCCCCCCTGGATGCTTTTAGATTTTGCGGTTCATTGGTGACAAGAATCTCCACGGCTGGCAGGAGGTACTTCTGGGCAACTACATTGCTGGGAGAGGTTTGAATAACGCGGCTCTGCGCAATGAAATCTTCAGTCAGGTGGTTGCCCAGACATGGAAGAACCCAGACATGGAGCACAGCCAGCGAGCTTGGGTCCTGATGGCGACTTTGCTGAGCTGCTTTGCCCCTTCACCAGCACTGGAGAAGCCGTTGCTGAAGTAAGGAGGAGAAAAGACCTAGCTACGCTTCCATTAAGGTTAAGAGAGATGAGCAGTGTGCTAAAGGCAGTTGCCTTTTCCTAGATTTGTGTCAGATCATGGCATGGAGGGCTACAATGCTGTTTGCCAGCGCAAGATCTTGACAGCAGCAAAGCACACAGAGACAGACTCTACGTTCTCTCGGGCCTACCCTCCCACTCAGCTGGAGTGGACCGCAAACCAGAGGAGAGGGAAGATGGTTCTGGATGTTTATACATTTAATGGTAACTCGTGCTTCTGCCTTCTGCTATCTTCTAGTCCCTAAGGACTTTTCCAGTGCAGAAATCAGCATTCAGAAAATACTTCCCTCAGCTTAGTAAAGAGGGATCAGAACACTGATTCCTTTTGGCTGGTACAACCATGGGGGATACAAGCACCTGAACCTAGACCCAAAACTCCCAAAGTCTGAGCCTGATGAGCTCAGACCTGCTACTCAGGCTGAGGGATGAGATTCTTCTGAGTTTGGGCCCATCTCAACAGAGGGCTGTTCTGGTTGTGCATCTCTATGGGTCTAGTTTTCCTGTTATCCATTATTGCATAGCCCAGACAGCAGCAACTGCTGCCTTTGTTACAGGGACTTTCTGCCTTTCTCCCTTCTCAAATATTGGCTTATGCTGCCTCTTGAGTGCTTAGAAGCTCTGTGAATTGAATGCAGAACAACCCTGTTCTGGCTCCTTGGTGAGTGGAGTGGTGGCTGAAGCGAACCAGGGCACTGCAAGGGTTTTCAGCTTTCAGGTTGGAAATGCCAACCTGTGCCATCAAACAGTTATTTTGGATGTGAATGTGTTCATGTGGAGCCCTCCATGTGCTTTCAGTCCTCCTGTGCCCCCCCCCCCCCCCCAGGAGTGTGTAAGGCTTTCCAGCTGGGCTCTGCCTGTGTCCTGCAGAGCTTAGGTGTTGTTTTGGGTCCTGCCAGGGAGGCTCTGTGTACTGACTTTCTTTTCTGTGCTAGAGGAGAAGTTCTCAGCTGAGGTGGAGTCCTGGATGACTGGGGAGCAGTATGCAGGCTGGCTCCTGAGTGCAAGGTACTGCCAGAGGATGGGAGAAGATCTGGGGGTGTTAAAGAGGCTGCCACTAGTTCTAAGGTTCAGACTGGTGGGGGCTGCAGGCTAGAATTTATATGGTCAGATGTGGAATAGCCATTCCTTACCCACTCTGGCTTGTGCTCTCTCCTTCACCGTTCCATCTGTGTGCATAAACTGTGGGCCTCGTTAGGAACAGAGGAATCACTGGTGTGATCTGACAGAGCAGCTTCAGAGAAAAGATGAAAAAAAAAAAAAAGGACAAATCTTGAGCGATTCCATTTTTTTCCTGACCCTGGGCACTTAATAGTTGATTCACACCCTAAATTTTAAGGACTTAAGCCAGGATAGACAAGGCAAGAAGAAACTGAATGCAATGTTTTCCTTTCTCTCCCTTTCCCCTGCCTACCTGGCCACCGTTTCTCTCCTTCCTTTCCCTGTTACCAGGGGCTGTGATAAGAAGTCTCGAGGGTGGTCTATCTCCATGTTTACTGGCAACACATGGCAGGACCTGCTGGGCTGTGACTTTGTGCTGGACCTCATTGGAGAGATTGAGGAGGCCAGCAACCTCAGCAGCACCTGTCAGTCCTCAGCTGAGTACCCCATCACTTCTGAAAGGGAGAGAAGCTTCCTCCAGAACTCTGACCTGGATTTGTAAGTCACCTAATCCTCCTGCCCCACTACTTGTGGCCCTGTCACCCTGTGGCTCGTCTTTCTCTCAGCACTCTGTGCTGTCCTCATCTCATTTTCCTCTTCAACAGGATCCCTCCTGCTCCAGGCATCCGGGCCCCTACCTTCCCACCACCTAGCCTGCCTCCAGAATTCAACGATCTCCATCCAGGTAAGCTCTTGCCCAGGACTGTGGATGGCACTGGGAAGGGCCAGACAGGCCTCAGCCAGGGAATCAGAGCAGAGGAGGAGACAGGTGACTCTTCTTGATGTAGAGCAAGGAAGGGCTCCACTCCAAAACATGACTGTCTAATAGGGACTGGAGACAGGGGAATGTTCCTTACCTGCCTTGTCACCAGACTTCTCTCTGCTCTTAGGTCCAAGATTCAGAGATGACCTGAGGACCCCTGTAGGCTTGGATCACTATGTGGATGATCTCTTCAGCACTGTGCTGCATCAGGGCTCCAGACTACCAGTAAGTCCCCTGGTGTTCCCTCTTACTTTCTCTCTGCAGCTCTCTTGTCCCAGTGACTCCCTCAAGCATGCCTCTGCCTATTCACTCTGCCTCTGCTCAGCTCAGATGTGCCTTCGATGGCTCCCCCTCTGTGAAGTCTATCTCTCTGAGCTCAGATAACTGTTTTTTCTTGATGCAGGATATGGAGAACAGGGAGAGTCTGACTGGACGCATGAAAGGAGGTGGGAAGATTGGACCCACACAGAGAGGAATCTTTCCTTCTACAGGTCTGTAAGGGGATGGGGGACAGCGGGGAACACCTGTGGGGCTACGTAAGCTTCAGTGAGAAGAAGTCAGGGTGTTCCTTAAATGCTAATTATTGCATGGACTCAACTGATTCATGAAGAGCATTGGTCTTCAGCATAGGTCATCAGAAGTTGCACTCCTTACTCCCAGGTGCTGGGAGACAGATGCTTTGGGGAAGGTGCTAGCTAAGGGTACCACCTTTGTTCTGCTTTTAATTTCTCTCTCAAGTTGGTCTTGGGGTCAAGGCAACAGGTAGCTTGCTTCTGACCCAGGCCACCTCTTCCCTAGGCCAATACTCCTAAGTCCTGTATTCACCTTCTATTCACCTTGTGCTTTCACAGAATAGTTCCTGCCGTTCTCAGGGAAGGGTTTTAATCTTTCTTATTGCCTCCTTACAGACTTTCCCATCATCTCTAGCTATTCCTTGGGTTAGTAAGTCTGAACCCTGTAGAGGTTCTGGTTTGTGTGTTTGGTTTCTTTACTTTTGCTCATTTCTGTGGAGCTAAGACTCAGGTATTTTCAGTAGGGTGGAGTCAAACACCAATATATAAATGGCACTGAGAAATCTGCATGTCTAGGAACACACCCAGCTGTTTCAGAAAGGTGAGGAATGTCCTGTTCAGCTCATTACTGAGACTGGGACTATTTTTAGGTATTGTAGAGGCTCTGGGGTATGACAAGCCCTATTACAGATCACTGGCCTGAGGCTAGTTTTTTACTCATGTGGCTCTTTACATCAGTGAAGGATGTGAAGACCTCTCCATGGGCCATTCTCACTGGCAAGGACAACATGATTCCGTAGACACGTGCTGTGTGCTAACTCACTCCTAGCTGAGACTGATCTCCATGCCCCTTGCTCTGCTGGCTTTCCCCTCAGTGGGATTTCTGTTTTGTGGCCTCATGTGGGACTTGACTGCTGCGAGCAGAGGAATTCCTTTCTCCCCACAGTTCCTTCACATGATACACAATGCCACCCAGGCCAGGGCTCGTTGTTCATTCACCCTTGCTACCTGCTGCAAAGAGATCAATATGGATCTGGCAGTCCCAGAGATCTTTGCCCAACCTCAAGAGAAACCCTTCTCTGTAATCATACATAGGCAGGAGTTGTTTATATGCTTAGTCATGAAGAGTGGTGGTGTCCTAAGCTACACTGCAGAGGCAGGGTCTAGATCCTTCTGTTGTAAAGGCTGGCAGGCCACACATTTCTCTTAGGTTACCTTTTTCTGCCTGAGTTTTGCTGTGTCCTGCTGTGTGTGAAGAGATAAACCATTCACATGTCCCTACGGTTGGTGCATGTGGAGAGAACCAGAGGTACCCAGCCTATGTGATGTGTTCTGTGGGGACTGATCAGGGCTTTCTGATCTGGGATTCCCCAAAAGCACTGTGAGTGTGGACCTTTGCCTCTAGGCTTCTCTGGAATGACTCAAGCACCAGGTTACCAGCCCATGCCTTCGATGATGGGGATGCCAGCAGCCATGCCTATGATGCCAGCAGCTGGCGGGATTGCACCTATGCCAGGTAATAACACAGTGTTTCAGCAACTCTACAGGGGAAGAGGATAGAAGGGTGGGTGTCGTAATGGAGCCTGTCCATTTGAATGTCAGGTGGGGTGCACAGTGAACACTCAGCTCTGGGCTGATGCTCAGGCACTGTGGGGAATGATTGCCTGTGGGTGTTTGCAGACATGTGTGTCTTCCACAGCCATGGTTATGCCCCAGCCTGTGGTTCCAGCTGTAGATCCCAATCAGTTAGCAGCACAACAGCAAGCCTTTATCAACCAGCAAGCCATGCTTATGGTGAGTGGAAGGGACTGGCTGGGAGGGGCTCAGCAACTTGGGAAGAACATTGCAGTTGTGTATGTGCTGTGAAGAGGTTAGCCATGCTCCCCTCCTGCATTAGGCCTGCTCTGTAACACTGTTTTTATGTGCTGGGGGGTCAGGTATATAAAGTTGGGATTATTTAAGACTGCAAAACTGGGAACCCCCTTTTTGCCACTTTGTGTACATGGGGACACTGAGGCACCATAGGTGAGTGAGTAGCAGGGACAAGAGCAGGCCCCAAGAAGCCTCAGCTGTAATTCCCATGTGTTTTTAAGCTGGAATTTGCTACAGATGCAGATCTGCAGTATTCTGCTTTCTGTACAAAGCCTTGTGGAGGGCATGGAGGTCCCAGGCTATCTCACTGGTAGCTGAGTCTTTGGGGTGTTGTTAGGAGCTCTGCATACTTGGCCAGGCAGGAGCAGACTCCTTGGGCTTGCCTTGTCCATAACACTGGGAAATTTGCAGTGGACTATGTAGATGTTCTGTGATTACCAGTGAAAGAATGGGACAGCCTGCCTGATGGCTGGTGGTTTTGTGTAGCCTAGAGCTCATGGACATTGCAATTCCTTCCTCCAGGCCCAGCAGATGACCCTTCAAGCCATGAGCATTTCCCAGCAACAGCAGCAGCAACAGCAGCGGTGGCAACAGTCTCTTGAGAACTCAAGGCCAAGAGTCTCAAGTCAACCACAAGCCCAAGCCTCGGCTCCAGCCCCAGTCCCAGCCACTTCTCCAAAACCCAAGAAGCCTCCCAGCAGCCAGAATGCTGCACCACCACCAAAGGCTCCAGAACCACCAGCTAAGGCAGAAGAACCGGTATGAGAAACAAACAGTGGTGGTGAATTTGCTTTGAATTTCATGATCTGTGTTTGCCCTGCTTCCCTTCCAGTGTGGTAGTGGTTTGGCAGACAGGAGAGCAGAGAGCTATGCTTACCTATGATACTGAGGCCTTTCAAACTCTGCTTGCTGAGTCTTTAAGACACAGGATCAAACCTTGGTGGCATTAGCTCTGTGGAGGTTTGGCTGCAGTGTTGGCCAATTAATTCCCAGCTGATCTGAATTTTTCCATAGGAAAATTCATCACTCTGAGTTCTTTATCTTCCAGCAAGCTGTCTTGGGCCTCTAACATACTCCTTCTTCTCTGGACTTGGTTGATGATTCCTTGGGTCAAAGACTGATCTCCTGGTATACTCCCAGATGGGGAGAAGTTCTAGATCAGAACTTGGTGAGATCGCCTCTGAACTTAAGGGCACTATGGAGGCATCTGCTGGAGATTAGTGCTAACTAACCATGTTGTGAACTGCTTGCAGGTTTATGACTACACGGAAGATGAGTTCTCCAACAGTGAAGATGATGAGTATCTTCGGGAAACTTTCCAGCAGAAGAGAGAATATTTTCAGAAGATGGGTGAGCATCTACCACTTTGGGAATTTCACTTATCTTAACACCTTGTTCTGCAGCCTTCCTGGCATAACAAGGTATTCCTGTCTCCCTGTCTGGAACCCAGCTAATCCCTGCAGGAGCTGCTGGTGCTTTGTGTAGCAGGAGTTGTGGGTGCCTGCTCAGCTGGCTACAATTCAGATTGTGAGATGTTGTGTTGCCAGTTTTCTAGAAATTTTTGGACTTGTGACTGCCACACCTTCCTTTGCCTCTAGAAAGCACAGGCTTCTGCTGGGTGATGCAAGGCTGGGAACTATGCCATTAGTGCTAGGTTTTGACTGTGAGTTTAACTAGCTCAGGTCCCCCTTTCTATGCAGGAGAGCAACAGATCCGAGTGAAGAAAGTCAGGCCTCCTTCCAAAACGTGGACCCCTCCAGCAAATCCCGAGCAAAAGCAGGAGGATGAGAAGGAAGAGGAGCAGGAGAAGAGGAAAGAAGAGAAGCCCATCCCTAAAACAGAGGCAGGTAAGGTGCTGTGCAGTGGCAACCCAGGCAGGCTGACAAGCAAGAACTTTCCAGGAGCATCAGGCCAGGATATATAGCCAGAGGAGGAAAGGATCTGGCTCTTCTGGGAGTCTACATCTTGACAGGAGAGGAGCGAGAGACAAAGGCCTGAGCTTTGGGAAGTGGGATCCCAAAGCAAGGCAGTGGAAGGCCATAGCCAGTCAGCCTAAGGGTGAAAGAGAGGGAGCTTCAAATGAGATAAAGGGACTTCTCCTGTGTCTTTGCTGGTCTGTTGGTTAAAGCTGTCATCCCCAATAGCTCCTGCTCCTCCTTTGCCGCCTCCTGAACCAAAGCCAAAAAAGCAGACACCAAAAGTGAAGAAGGAGCCACCTGTAGTGAAGCCTTCAGGCCCCGAGTCACGGCCTGCACCCAGCCGAGAGATCCGCAACATCATCAAAATGTACCAGAGCAGACCAGCCCCCGAGCCCCAGCCTATCGAGCCTGTCAGGTGAGAGAGTGGGATCCACCCAGATGGGCAGGAGGGAGATGAGTGGGACTATATCCCAGCACTGCCACATGGTTCCATTGTGGCCACAACCCCTCTGCAGCCCCTGTAACTGTGTTCCCCATTTCCTTGCAGGAGAGTGCCCAAGCCATTTATGAAGAAGAACGACCCCAAAAATGAGGCTCTGGCCAAGCTGGGAATGATGAACCCCCCATCTCCCAAATCAGTGAGTTCTTTGCTCTCCAGTCACCTAAGAGCTCAGCAGAGAGGGCCTGTGTATCTGATCTCCAACAGCTTGGGAGCTACTCGGTAGTGCAGTAGCAGCCAGGTGATTTCTTGTTGGGTTACTAGATAGCTGTGAGCTCATACCATGGTCCTGCCCATCCTAGACCGGGTTTCAGTCTATAAAGTCACTTGAGGTCCTGGAGAAAAGGCTCTGGAGCAGAAAGTCCTATTGTGGTATGTTTAAGGCTGATCTGGAAGCAAGCAACTCATGTTCCCCACATTTCACACCAAGGTCTTGGCCCATTAATGTCTTTTTTTCCCTTCCCAACTGGAGGCTTCAGTCTCAAATACTTGGTTCTCTGCACCTGGGTTTGCTTGATCTTCATCTGTTTGTAGATGTGCTGATTTAAAGGTCCTGGTATCCCTGTTCACACAGATCTTGCTTCTAGGGTTGGACTGCTGCCCCAGGGATGATTTATAACAGCAGCGTCAGGACAGAGCACAATAATGCAGAGAAATGACTGGGTCAAATGGTTTTGCTGTCTTGCAGCCATCCCCCCTGCCACAAGAGAAGAGAACACCTCCACCTCTCAAGCCCAAGCCAGGCTCAGCTTCCAGCTCTATCAAGGAGAAGCAGTTGCCTCTCCTGTCCATCTTCAGCCAGGACAGTACCCCACCAGGTTCCCAGGCCCCTCCTGCTCCCCCTCTTCCCCCACCATTGCCTTCGCCTCTCCTGCCTGGGAACGAAGGCTGGCAGGAATCCACAGGGAAGGGTGAGTATTGATTTCACCCAAGTGGGATTTGGTAGCAGGGCTGGAGGGTAGGGGATGGGGATGGGGTCGGGGTCAGAATCAGCCCAGTGGCCCAGGAGAATCTGGGCCACAGCACGTTCTGTCATCCGCCAGCTGGCCAAAGACTGAGTGGGCTGTGTGAAATCAAGAGACTATCACCGTAGTTCCAGTCTGGCCCAGCACTCAGCATAGCACTTCCCAGCTCTAACTCTTCCCCTTCTTCGCAGTGCAGGATGTCAGGCACAAATGATGAAGGAGGGGCTGGGTTTTTCTGAAAAATTGAGCTAAAACCAGAACGGACCTTTGGGCTACAGCTTTATCAAGGTCTAGTCCACAATATGTTTTATGACCTACCTGAAGCATAATTACTGTATCAAAGCTGCAATTCAACAGATGGACTTTAGACCAGGGAGGAATGGGAAGCCAAGTGTTTTACCTTCTAGAGCCTCTGGAGAGTCCTTAGAGACAGACTGAGGAATGACGGAATGTTTCTCAGAGAATGAGATCCTGGGCGACCCTGGACACTGGCCACATAAGGAGTGTCTGGATGTGGCATAGCTAATGTTTCTCAGCAGGAGTTTGGAAGTGTTATTCAGTCCTAGGTTTTGCCTCTGAATTGCAGTGGGAGCCTGGAGCCATAATTCATTTTATACTTTGCTGCTATTTTGGATACATGTACCAATGTATTTCAAGCTGTTTAAAACTCTCATCAGCATCATATTTTATAACATGAAAGGAACAGTCAGTCAAGCACATTACTGCAGGACTCCATCCTGCATCAGTTTCCCTGATATAAAAGAATGTCCCTGTTTCACTCCCCCTCTCTTTTAAAAAATGGATCTTTAGGAAGTCCTGTGAAAGTAAATCGAAGTAACTGGATTAGCCTGAAAAATCCTTATATGGTTTTGAATAGGAATATAGAAACAGCTGAACTGTGGGATCTACTGCATTTCTTGATTGTCTGTGAACTCTGAAGTTTTGAAAGTTGGGAGTGCTTAAATGGAAATATTCCTACCTTGTAAAGCAATGCCTTTGAATGGTTGTCTTCAGACTGAGCCTGTCTTTAATAGGTCTCCTGCAGAGAGAAAATCCAGTGCAAGTACTGGGTGTCTTGTACCAGAACCTTGCAGTCTACAAGCTCAGGGGAGAACTTTTATGTCCTTTTGAAACCTTCAGCAGCCTTTTTTTAATGACATAAAGTGAAACTGTATCTTCAGCCTTAAGCACAGGAGTATTTTGCCTGGGACGCTGTGTGCTTCCTATCTCTGGAGTGTTTCTATTATGAGCACAGAACTTTGTGGCTACTACAGCAAGTATAAATGCTATCAGAAATGCTGATACTCACATGATGACTGTTTTGTGCATGCATTCATATTAGCTGATTACTGACCTTCTTGACAGTAATCTTCAGTCAGGCATGTGGCACTGTCCCCTTTCTCTTGGTAGGTCTTTGGCAGGTGGGAAGGTGACCCTGTAGTCAGCAAAGCCCACCTGCACTGCTCTTTCTCCTCACACAGGCTCTACTATAACAGTAGCAGAAGATGATGGTATCAAGACCCAGCTGTACAAGCTCACTGCCAGTGTCAGCTTTTCCTATGTCAACCCTGCCTGGAAAATCTTTCTGCGCAAAGAGGTACAGTTCATTAGCTGAGGGCTGGCTATGGGAGGAGGGAACTGGTCCCACATTTGCTTAAATTAATTTTTTGTCATAGGCACCCAGTGTGATATAAAAGCACAAAGACAGTTCTGGGAGGAGGTCACATGACACATGAGTCAGAGGCAGGGGATCATCTTATAGGGGATCTGGGTCCTACTCTGTGTTACTGACTCTGGTGTCTCAGTTTCCCTACCCGTCTTTTCCTTCCTCTGTAAAGCACTGAGAAATCTACAAATAAAGTAAATTTGTTGTTACCTGGTGCTTTCCTGTTAAAATAGGACAAATGTGTTTAAAATCAAGTATTGGAGAGTGCACTGAACTGAACAGACAGGGTTCATCCCATGGTCTCACCACTTTACTTTTGGTCCTTCGCTCCTGGTCCTTCTGTTTACATTCACAGTGTCTCTTCCCTGCTTGTTCTTAGAGATGGACTCACTCCTCTCTGGCAGTAAGGCATATGGATTACAAAACATCCCTGGGGAGCTATTTCTGCAACATCTGTAAACATCTGTAACAATACTGTTGTTTTTATCCTCCTCTTGCAGGTGTTTTACCCCAAAGAAAATTTCAGTCACCCTTATTGTCTGAACTTGCTATGCGAACAGGTATGTACTAGTGAATGACTCAATGCCTGTTGTCTCTCTGTTTGGGGGCAAAACACTCCATAATTACATTGCATAAGTTGCCTTCACTTCTGCATCCCTAGCAGTGTTAGTCTCTTCTCCACGTCCATCCAGTCAAACCCCTGCACACCCCTCTCTGAAACTCAGTCTGTTTAACAGCCTCAGATGCTCCAACACACTCACGTGTGGCCTTTTCAATGGAAGCCTCTCTGTTTCCTTCCTCTGCAGATCATGCGTGATACATTCTCCGATTCCTGCCTTCGGATCTCCAGGGAGGAGAAGCGCAAAATGAAAGACCTGCTGAGTAATCAACAGCCCCATCATCCCTTCCTCCCTGTGCCCATCCCAGCTTTTGGTTTGAAACGAGAAACTGGCCTCAAGCCCTTTCAGGCAGGACTTAGGGCAGAGGAGAAATGTTTGTCACTGCAGCAAGAAAGCACATTTATGTCTGCTGTGTAGTGCAGCGTAGGAATGTTTGTTTATTCCAATGGCCAGAAAATGGCCCTGAAATTTCTCTGAGCCAGAAAAAATTAGTTCTGATATGTTTATTGTGGGGAGAGGAAACTGAGGCCCAAGGATGGGATTTTGAGTTGTCTCAAAATCCAACTGTCTTCTTTGACAGGAGCTTCATGGAGAGGGGGAGAGAAACTAGTAGTAGACTGGTGTGTGCAAGTAACATGGTATCCCTTCGCCTCTGCATGTTGTTTGCTGCACTGTAATCACTGAGGAGGACTGGTGGGAATGAATCCCTGGGCAGAGGAAGACGTGGCCATCTTTGTCTTACTGAGAAAGTATCTGCTTTGTACCCCTGCTAGTGGAATTCCGGGTTGGCAATGATGTCCAGTCCATTCAGGAGGATGGGATAAAGAAGAGGATTGTACTGGCTGCTCGGGATAACTGGGCTAACTATTTCTCCCGCCTTTTCCCAGTTCATGTGAGTCTTAATCTTCTCACCAGACCCTGGGCTTGCTTTAGCTGTGTGGCTGTAGTTCACCTGGGATCTCTTTCTGTCTCCCTGCCTGGCCACACATCACTCATTCTTCTGCACCTTCTGTACCTTGCTGGGTTTGACACTTCTGTCAGCCCAGGGCCTCCTTCATGGTATATAGGGTAGCATCTTCTTCCCCTGCTGCATCCTATCCAGGTGGGATGGAACCTTTGAAGCTCTCTGCTGCACTTCCTTTACAGGGTGAAAATGGAAGTGGTGTCCAGATCCTGGGTGTTTCTCACTGGGGCATGCGGCTGCTGAAGGTGGTGAAAGCAGCTGGCTATAATCCTGAGCACCTGAAGATTCTTCGCAGCTACAGGTGAGCAAAAGGGCACTGGTTGCTGCAGGATGATAATCTGTCACTTGCTGGATGCTTTCAGAGTGTAGGAGGCAGACTAAACAGGTGAGCTGAAAATTGTCTGGTTGTGCTGGAGGTATTTAAAGGATGTTTGGATGAGGTGCTTAGGGACATGGTATAGTGGTGGTCTTGGTAGTGTTAGGTTTACGGTTGGACTCGATGATCTTAAAGGTCTTTTCCAACCTATATGATTCTGTGATTCTGTGCTGTGCTCTCTAGGATTGTCATGGGCCAGTAGTGATGAGTTTGAGTTTTTCCTTTCCTTCCTACTTTGTGGTTTGGTCACAATAAGTGAGTGCTAAGTATGAGTCAGCTCCATGCATGTCATCAGAAGGGAGGTCCTCGGAGTGGTATGGTGAAAGCCATCAGCAGCCTATGGTGCTATTACTGTTGTAATACAGTGCTGGTGAAAGGCCACCCTCTGGAGCATGCTGAGGCCTATCTCCATTCTCAGTCCTTGGAATGAGCTCACATCCCCATGACTTGCATGCCTAGCTCTGGCAGAAGGAGCCTGAGCATGCTGGCTCTGTTCTCAGCTTTGCAGATGTGCTGTCAGTGGAACTGAAGGGCAGCAATGCCCTGGAGTTCTCTCTGAAGACAGAGCAGCTCTTCCTGCACTCTCCAAAGGCTCCGTGCATCAAGGCCATGGTGGAACTCTTCATCCAGGAGCTGAGGCAGGTGAGGGAGTGGCTGTAGTGCAGTAGGGAATGAAGGTGGTTTCCCACATGGACGTGAGAGGGTCCATGGGATGACATGGTCTGAGTCCCTCACATCCTGGGGACGAGATTTGACCTCTCCATTGTTTTTTCCCCAGGATACCAACTACGTCGTTGCTCTGCGCAGCTACATCACAGATGATAAGAGCCTTCTTAGCTTCAAGAAGGGTGACCTCATCGAGTTACTGCCCATGCAAGGCGTGGAGCCAGGTGAGGGAGTTTGTTGAGATTGGCAGGAAAGGTGGGGACTGGGTTCAAGGGCCTGCTGGATCCATGGTGCCCAGAAGCTCTACATGCTGCTGTCAAGTAAACCAGAGGAAAGCAGGCTGTTAAGGGCTGGCATAGTCAGCCTTCAGCTCTGCTATTCTCTGACTGCAACCTACCTTGTTCCAGCTGCAATAGTTAGGGGGGATGTTATCTTAGGACGCAGGAAAGCCTGGCCAGTCTGGTGCTCTCCTTTGCCAGTAGGATGCCTCACTGCTCGTTTCTCTTGGTAGCTGCCATGGTTCCTGACTCTTTCTCCCCCATTTCTGCAGGCTGGCAGTTCGGTTCCACTGGTGGCCGCTGTGGTATTTTCCCCACCAGCCTGGTGCAATTGGCTGCAGCACCTGATTACCTCAGCACCAGCATGGACAGACGTGGAGGGCTGCGGAAGAGCATGAAAGCTTCCTTGGAGAGCAGAAACACCAGCAGGGAGGTGAGTTGTCCTTGGGGAACTGCTAGGGGACATGGCCGGGTTCTGTGGGTGGGTCCATGGCCCTGGTAGTGACTGATCTCCAAGGCTAGAGGGAAGAAGATGATTGCGTAATCCTTACAGATGGAGACACTCAAATACTATCATAGTGGGAGGGGGAGGCACCACACACAGATGAGGCCCTCCCAGGTCTGGCAGGTGAGGAGAATACACACTGCAGTTCCTCAGCTGACTTTTCAGGGTGGGTTTGGTGCCTGTCCCTGCAGAGTTCTGTTCCCAGCCTGACATCAGAACCCAACAGCATCATGTTAGTCCCTGCTGGCGATCATTATACCATGATGGACTTCGCCACAGCCTACTTCCGAGAGGCTCAGTCCATGTGAGTAGGATGTGGTCCTTCCTGAAAAGGCATACACGGGACCTGTGTAGCCTGACCCACACCAAGCCACTTCTGGAGATATTTCTTAGATTGTATGTTCTCTCTCCTCTTTCTAGGCAGGGACTGAAGGGGATGTCTGCTGAAAAGAAGAGTGCAGCCGACCTGGTCCAGCACACCAAGGTGAGCCCAGTCTCTCCTCATGGTTACAGCCAGAACCCCAGCTCCAGCATTGCCTCTAGCTTTGTCCCCACATGGCAAAAGCACAGAGGGCAGATCTTTGACTGCACTCTCTGGAGAACCGTAGGTGCCCTCTACTCTTCAGTGCGGCCTGCAAGATAGGAGCTTGTGTCTTTTGTGAAGCCTGCAGCACAGCTCTGTGCGATCTGCTTCCCCAGCTTACCCTTGTATTCTGGCCCTGCAGGTCCCAATCCAGGAGTCTTTGCTCCGGTACTCTGACAGTGAGCTGAATGAGCTTGCTACAAAGAACTTCAAGAGTAAGTACCTCCCTAGGACACAACACTGCAGAGGCTGGAGTGGGAGTGAGTGGGACAGCCTTGGTGGCCACACAAAGGCATCATGGGGCACAGAGCGAGGAATGAAAACTCTGAGAGGAGGGCCTCTCCTAAGGGACTTCTGCAGTTAATAACCACCTGTGTCCTTGCTGAAAGTGTCCAGCAAAATGCAGTTTGCTTTGAGTGCAAAGTATCCAAGAACACGCACTGCCTGGGCTGATGCCCCAACCAATACATACCATCCAATGCAAGCCTAGTAATAGCCTGTGGAGCAGAAAAGCTTTCAGGACTGCTGCCTGCCCCACGGCAGGATCACTTCTGCTTAGACCTAAATGCTAGCCTTTACTTTGCAGCTCTGATGCGATTCATGGGAGATCAATCAAAACTCAAGAACCAGAATGAGGTTGAATGCATCTACGAAATCCTTCAGGTTTGTGACCTTCTCCTGGGCAAGCTGCTGAAGCATCAATGGGAATGAAGGCCCAAGACCTTGCTAGGAAGGGAGAGAGCAGGGAGAGCCGTAATGCAACCTCCTATGTAAGAAAAGGAGCTGAAACAGAGAGGCTGATTAAAAAAACATAGAGGGGAGTGGTTGCATGTAAATGGTTTCCCTGGACATCACTGTCTGGATGAGAGCACAACCTGCCTCTCCTTCTTTGGGCCTAAATAGCACTAGAGACCAGAGGCTGCAAAGCCCAAGCTTTAAGCCACATTGGTGGAGCTCTGGAGCTCGGAGAGGAAGGGTACACAGTTGACCTGGGGCCTCTCTGATGCTCTCGTCCCCTCTCTGATGTTGTCTTCTCTCTGAATGCAGCTGTGCAAGGAGAAGGAGAGTTTGCATGATGAGGTCTACTGCCAGGTCATCAAACAGGTCACCCACAACCCTAACCAGTGAGTACCAGCACTGTCAGCCCCTGTGCATGCACAGCTGCAGGGGAACCGTCTGCCTTGCTGCATAGACAGCAAGGGTCAGGGGAGAGGCTGCCCCCTAATGATGTACTGTCCCCAGCAGCTCAGTTGCTGGAGCTTTTGCTGAGCACTCAGGAAATTTTAGCCAGTCATTGGATTTGGCTTTTTCACTTCAATGGATGTTTGTCCTTGTATCTCTGGCTGCTGATATATCTGGGCACTGGTAAACATTCCTGGTAGCTCCCGGTAGTGGTGCTGCTCAGAGCCTGATTTCCTCTTCACAGCCCTAGGGAACTGGTAAAACAGCACTGGCTTGACCCCACACTGCCCTGCAATACGGCAGCAGTGGCATCAGAGTGGCCTTGACTGTTTCCTTTCTTTGTTTGCTGTTAGAATAACTGAATCAATCCCTTCCTCAGCATAAGAAGCCTCTGACCAAGGGCCACCACCTTATTTTCTGCCACCTGCCATAGGTGTTCAGAAGGGCAGAGGCTCACTTCGAGCTGCTTGGAGCAGAAATTGTCTTATTCCAAGATACCCACAGTTCTTTCTGTCCCACAGGGAGAGCATGCTGCATGGTTGGTTGCTCCTAAACCTGCTAACTGGGTACTTCCTCCCTTCTAACGTTCTGATGCCCTACGCCACCAAGTTTCTTCAGCTAGCCAGCAGTGATCCATCCAGCACCCACCATGGTATGGCTGTTTCTGTGTCCTGTAAAATAAACAGCTGCCCCCTTGTAACTAAGGCTCAGTGGTCAAGGAAAGAAGACAGGATCCAGGTGGGACATGGTCCAATGGGAAAATCTCCCTTATCTTGTTAGACAGGAGAAAGTACTGAGGGAGCTGAGCCTGCAGGCAAGGGTCTGCTTTGTATCTCTAGTCTTTCTGTTTGCAGAGGTCATTCCCCATTGCATGTTCACCCAGGCAAGGTGGAATTGTGTCTCTGAGGCTTAGCTTAGCCCTGTGGCTTAGGCCCAGTTTGACAGCTAGACCCTGGGGGAAAGGGAGGCTGTGGTCTTCCAGAGTCATCAGCTGTGAGGTATTTGGGCCGGAATCCTGCCAGAGAAGAGGGTTCTAGTTCTCCCATCCTGTCATTCCTCTGTACTTCTGCTGCCCTGGACACTGTCTGGGGCTGGACCCTCATGATTTGGATGTGTCCTGGCAGAGTGGGAGATGAGGTCAAGTCTCTTTCCTCTCCTAGCAGCGGCCCTGGGTTAAATTCAATACAGCCAGGATGACCCAACACTGTAGGAGACAACGCTAAGTCCTTTGTTTGGCTCAGCACATGTGGCTTTTTCCTTTTCCTGCAGATATAGCCAGGATCTGTCAGAGCAACCTACGGAAAAATGTCATGTACGGGGGCCGTCGCCACCTTCCTTTCCCTGTGGAGATAGAAGCATTGCTGGTATTGAGGGGCAGAGAAGTGGGGATGCTGGGAAGAGAGGGAGGGCAGAGGCTTGCCAGGAGGTTCCATGTGCAGTGTTGCAGGGGTGGTTAGTGTTCCAAGAGCGAAATGAGGCATGTGTCTGTACAGCTATTGGAAGTGCAATCCCATGGAGTAGGCAGGGATGTGGGCAGGGAAGAGGCAGGTACTATGGGCCAGTAGTGGAACACGGAGAAGAGGAGGAAGGAAGAGGGAGGAAGAATTGTGGGGCTGATGGGATCCTGCATGTCTTGCTGCCTAAAGACCGTCCTTTGCAGAACGGGCGTGGTGCCCGCCGGCTAGTGATACTGATGCCTGGAGGCGTGGAATACCTCACCAGAATTAAGACATTTACTGTGAGTTTTCTGCTTTGAATTTCTTCATTGATCTGGACTCTGAGCCACACCAGGGAACACCCTTATCTGTCAAAACCTTGGGCTTGGCCTGTGCTTCCCATAGTGCTGTGACAGTTTCCCATTCACTTCCTAGGAATCCCTGTAGCAGTGTATCTCTGCAGGGCCTGTGCAACGCTGGGATGCCTCATCCAGCTTGCTTCTTTGTGCAATGGCCAGAGCCATGCTGCTGCCTGCTAACAAGCCCAGTATGTCTAACTGTTCTGGGGCTGCTTTGGGCTTGCCTGGCCACAGTACTTACTTCTTTCCTCGCTTCAGGTGGCCAAGGAGGTCTTGCAGGAGATCTGTGAGCAGATGGGGGCAGGCGAACAGGAAGAGATGCAGGAATTTGTTCTTTTTGCCATCAGGAGTGACAGCGACAATCTTGGCAAGTAGAGACTAGCATCAAGATCCTTTCTTAAAGCAGTTTCTCCAACAGGGAGTACCATGGATACTGTTTTGAATAGTTCCCACCCTTGCTGGCTCTGGGGAGGTTCCTCTTCAGTAGTTTCCCTTTGTACTAGGGTTAAGGATTGTGCTTTCTCAGGGGCGGTGTTGCTTGTTCCTGAAAGAGGGGTGTGTGTCTCTCTGTGGGTCCGTGTCCGTTTGGAATGGCTGATGCTGGGAGTCGTAAGGGCAGGGTGGAATAGAGGTGTGCAGGAAGGCTCCTGTCCCAGGCCATGGAGCTCAGCCCACTGCCTCAGCGCCAAGAGTGATGACCCTCTCTCTGCATAAACATGTAGATAAAATGGTGAGGCCGATAAGATCAGAGGAGTATCTTCATGACTACCTGCTGGAGGACAAGTTGGTCACTGTGACTTTACGCAGGCTCATCTGGAGGACACCTCTGCACTTTGAGAACAAAATTTATACGGATGTTCACTATGGACAGGTAAGCAACAAGGGCAATGTGCACCAGGAGCCTCCCTAGCAGGGGCAGAGTTAGTGTACAGGGCAATGGGAATGTCCCAAGGGAGCTGAAGAAGCAGGAGGGCTTTGGCTGATTGGCTTCGTGTGCTGTTTCTGGGAATAACTAATAACTGAAGCTATGGATGCAAGGAAGGCAGTGCACCTGTAGCCCTAGCCTAGGAACTCTACTGTTCCAGACATGGTTCGTGCAATTCTGCATGCTCTTCCTGAGCCCAGAAACCCTTTGCTTTTGTGTTATCAACCCAAGCTGGATGTGTTATCAGCAAGGCAAGATGTGGGTCTCTGTAGCCTGGCGCAGCCCAGACCTGCCTGTACCTTCTGGAAGGTTTAACAAAGGCCTCTTTGCTGTGCTGTCTCTCAGATGCTGTGGGATTACCTGAATGGGAGGATACTGTTGAGCCATAGTAAAGAAATGGAAATGGAGGCGGCCATTTTGGCAATGCTCCAGCACTGGGCCACAACAGAGCAGCAGAACTCTGCTCCCTCCAGGTATGTTTTCTCAGGGGTGGGTCTCTATCTCTAAAGGCTGTCAGCACCACAGGGGTTAGGGGTAGGTGCCTGAAAGTACTCTCTGGATAACTCAGGAATGGACAGTTCTGGAGAACATAAGCTACTAATTAATGTCACTACTTAGTGACTGACTCCTGCCTGTAATCAAGAAAGCTTACTTCCTGTTCACACTATTAATGCTGACTGTCTCTGATCGACATTTCCTTTTGTGACTCCTCCTGAGCTGAGGGTCATGAGGGTGCCATGGACATTTCTTTTGACTGCCATGTGTTTGTAATACCAAGAAGGAAGTGCATGAGCTTATAGTTGGGATGAATGCTCCTTTGTTCTTTCACACAAGTGCCAGAGTTTTCAACCCTGGGCACTTGAAGTCTGGAGTGATATGCCTAATGGGAATGAAAATGTCCCTGGGTACTGGAAAGCTTCTGTCCAGCAGCCCTGAGCTGTATTTTCACAGTCCTTCCTTCTTGTATCCCTATGCACTGAGAGCGAAGGTAATGTCTCCATCAGATCCCCTCACACCACCAGCAGCACGGGGTAACGGCATAACCCTGCTGGGCATAGGGAACTCTGCTCTGTGTAGTGCTTTGGAGGCACAGGAGTAAGACAGAGTTAGGTAAGGTGTTTTTCAGCTGAGACTGCCTATGAAAGAAACACCCTGTGGCTCTACTGCCATGCTACAGTCCTTGCTTGAAGAGCTCCTGTTGTCTCCAGAAAGGAGGGATTTCTCTCAGTGCACTAGTCAGCGATGCACAGCCGCCTTCTGTGTGGAAAATGGTGGTCTCACTATCTCTGACGTTTCCTTCCACGTTATCCAATTCAGATACAACCTGTTGTGCTCTTCCCCTCTCCCTCCACCCTTGCCCCCAGCCGTGCAACTGGAAATTGTTGCCACATCCCCTCCTTCCTCTTAATCCCCCTGGTTGATCTTTCGATTTTAGCTGGGCAGGGAGTGAATTAGTATCTGCTTGTTGGCACAGGGAAGAGCTGAAGGAGTACACGCCAAAGGCCCTGCAGTCCTCCATCAGTCCCCAGGCTCTGCAGAACCATGTTGGCATGCTGCTGAGAACCAGGCAGCCCCTCCAGCCAGTGGATGCAAAAATCCAGTTCATAGGTGAGGAAACATGCAGATCTGCTTGAGTCATCTATCCTGAGCACGATGGAAGCCGATCTGAATGCGCTTTTAGGGCAGTTCATGAGGTTGGCAAGGATCCTTGGAGCCTGGAATGGGCCATGACATATGACTCCCTGACAGCCTCTCCCTGCAGACTGGCACTTGGTCCCAAGTACGGTGATTATGGTGGAGGTCCCAGTTCTTTTGCAGAAGTCTGCAGTAGACTTTCAGAGTTCTGTACAAGTTGCATTTTAATTGATATTCTGGCTGCACGTCTGTTTTCTGGTCAGAAAAGAATGGGACATCCATTCAGGCTGCTGAGAACTGAGTATCAGCAGCCTGGGGGGGAGGGAGAAGTTGTCAATCTTACTTTTTAATGTAGAAAAGCTTGGGAACACTTGCAGCTTTTGACCACCTTAGGTTGGTGCAGTAGATTGCTGGCTGGAAGCTGCTGCCTGAAAGCCACCTTTTGCTTTCTTACAGAGCACATGATGAAATTGCCTTTCTTTGGCTACAACACCTACTTTGTAGAGAGAGTCAGCGATAACACAATGCCTGTGCCCTGTTTCTTTGGTGTGAATAAAGAAGAGATCATTGTGGTGGATGGCACCACCCAGGTATGCTAGACAATTCCTCCCTAGAGTCCAGAGCCCTGATGTCTGTCAGATACTAACTTTGACTTTTAGAATAACTTGTGCAGGAAGAGACTGTATTTACCTCCGTCATAGCTACTCTGACAACAGCCCTAGCCCAAAGCAAGTGACAAGAGTGGTAGAACAGTTAGTACTGCCATGTGCTCTTTTGTAAGTCCAGTAATCATGCTAACAAGCATGGTTCACAGTAAAACTAAGTGTAGGTCACATTCCTGTTTGTCCCAATCTTGCAGGAGTTGTAGGGACTTGCTGGCAGCAGGAGCCTGCCCTGTATTCTGTACACACTGCCCTGTACCCCAGTCCTTGTCTTAGGTTTCAATAGGCTCTTGAGGTGAATCCTCTGGGTGAGAATCAGATGGTTTTATTTGTAAGGACTGCACCAGAGAGTGTTTTGTGGCTTTTCTCCTTACACAGGCAATCTCCTGCGTCATTCCATTGAAAGAGCTGCAGAAGATGAGAACCCTGCAGCCTCTCTCTGATGGTGGGCTTCCTGGCATAGAACTGAACTATGGCTCGGCTGCCAGCCCCAAGACTATGTGGCTTGAACTGTCACAGGTGAGATCAGCCTGGACCTACAGCTTCCTCCTGGCAATTCAGAAATTGCCCTCCACTGCCCAGCTGAGCCTCTGCTAGGAGACAGTACTACTGCTCTCTTCTGTCCCAGAGGTGGATGGAGGCACTGCATTTCCCAGGCCACAAAGTGCAGCTTTGTCCCAGCACCTACCTGATATTGAATTATGGAAAGTGATTTATGGGAATATTTAATTATAAGGAACAGCCATTTCTGGGGCAGAGAATGACTGATACTGATTTGTGTTTTGACAGGCTAAAGAAATGTATCACACAATTGTTGTCATCCTGGATAAAACAGAGTTGCACCAGTAAAGCCTAAGAGGAGGAGAATGACCAAGCAAAATGGCACTGTTTTCCTTTGAGCTTGTTCAGTGCTCCCTGCCCTGTCTTTCTGGTGAGGACTCTTCCAAAAGACATCCATGACCTCAGACAGCTGCTTTCTAAGACTGCCAGCACAGTGTTTGTTGATGGACTGGACCATAATCTCACCCCTTGTGACCTGCCATTCAGTCCCCAAGTACTCTTCCTTGAAGCGATGCATGCACTGGCTAAACAAACCACAAGACACCCTTTCCACACCATTGCTTTTTCATAGCCTGTTCCAATGCAGAGCAGCTGAACAGCTGCAAGCAATTGCCTTCAAGCTATGCAGTGTGGGACTGTTCTTTTCTTTTTTGAATTAATTAACATGAGCAAAGACTGATGCTTGCTAGAGATTTGTGTATCACAAGAAAAGCTGAGGCTATGAAATGACTGCACTGGCTGCTGGTGTTTTCCATAGGCCAGCTTTTTCTCTGTATTGATATGCAAGAGGCCCTGTAGCAGGATTTGTGAAGCAGGAGCTTGTAGAAAGCATCTTAATTGCAAAGCAGATCAGTGTTAATATACAATTAACACATATTTTGGGGCACAGATTGAGCTGCAATGGTAAGAAAGTTTGTTGTTAATTAATTTCTTACCAACATAATTATATACATATGTTTCCCTCTGCTACAGGGAAGTCAGTCATGTCCATGCAGCTGTCATACTTAAATGATAGCTCCATGCCATGGAGAAAGTGTATTCAAATGGAACTTGTATTACAGTAGAGGAGTGTGTCCTGGCTTGTACAAAAAATGCTTAATTTATTTTTATTGCTACAGCTATCCTACTGAACTGAAAAGTACCTGCATGTTAGGAGATTGCAATAAAATAATCACATAAAGATATTTTGAAGCTATGACGTGACAGATGTAAACCAGTATCTAACATGGGAAGATTGACCTGCAGGTAACTGGCAAAGCTTGAGGAAAAGGTTGTCACTGGTGGCTGGGAATGGGATAGATCTGAGGGTGCTCAATGCAAGCCCTGATGCACAGCTAGCTTCTTGCTGGTGAGCTGATACCAGCAGTAACTACAGCAGCTTTCCTGTCAGGAAATTCCCTTCAAGTGCTGCTCACCGTGGCTTGTGAGGTCTTAGCTGAAGCGTGTTTCACCCTCCTCCTTCAGCAGTGCGACTGCAAGGCCAGGTAAAGCACCACAGCGACATGAAATAAAGGAACAGAGAAGATCTCTGAAGATTAACTTATCCTTATTGCCCTTCTCTTTGAGCTTTTGCTGCCTTACATAGAAGCACAACTCATCTGGTTAGAAGCGCTCCACATTGTGATAAAGCGCTTTGTCACACAGCCCCATGCCTTAATCAGCCCTCTCTGGAGCCCCCTGATTTAGAAGACAAACAAAGCATTTCTGAGAAGTTCACCCAGGCAGCAGCTGAACTCTATAAGCACTGAACTCTGGAGAGATAGTAACCCCACTTAAGTGGCTGATGAAACAGGATTTTTAATGGGAAGGTAAAATAGAAGTCAGCAGGCAACAGCTGAAAAATACTATTCTGTAAAAGGCTTCTTGTAAAGCCCTTTGTCCTCCAGTGAGCGGAGCAAGCTGAAGATGAAAGTGACTTCTGAGTTAAACATTTTCAGGTTCTCCTTCGGGTTCTAGCTGGAGAAGTCTTGCAGCTATAAGGGGCTGGAGGTGTCTGCTAGCACATGATTCCCATCCATCCCATCCCAGGCTTGCATTTAGTAGCTGTCTGTTCAGAGAAGATATGAGCTTTCATGTCTATGTTTACAGTGATGGAGTCTTAATGTATCTTAGACCAGTCCGAATGATCAATTGGTAAGAAAAAGCTTTCAGGAAGAGTCCACAGCAGCTACAACATTGTTTTATTTTCAGTTCTGCACATACTCTTCAGTACATTTAAAAAAAAAACAAACCAACATCTGTTGAGTACAGTGATCTGAAAGCCTGTTTGATGGCCTCTCAGGCTGCAGATTCCTCTAGCAGCACTAGTGCCTGAGGCCACCAGCCTCTATAGGCATGGAACAAAGGCAGAACCCAACAAAAACCCAACAGAAAGGATTTGTGCCAGGGAATCAGGTTATTTCAAGCCCACTGATACCCTAAGCTTCAGGTCCTTATATAAATATAGCAGCAGAGGCACCACAGTATCAATTTGAGGGCTACAGCAGTACCATAACCAGTTGTAACAGCAGCATTGCCCTCTGTATTGCAGACTGTGGGTGAGGCACAGGGAGAAAATATGGCTTTAGGGGTTACAAGCAAATGCTGGAAAAGTGTTGGCAACCTTAGTGCCACTATTGGAGAGGTTATTACTGAAAGAGCATCACCACTTAAGTTAAAGGGCAGGCAGAACTAGACAAAGTTTAAAAAAAAGTTCAGATTAAAAGAAAAAGAATCTGAGTTTCTCCACCTTCACAAAGTAGGCATTGCCTGCATGGTAAAAACAAAACGCTCCCCCCTCCTGCCCTTCAAGGGAAAACATTCCATCCAGGAACTCAACCATCAAGTTAATCATTGGCAGCCCTGAGCAAAGCATGTGAACTTGTAGCGTAAGGCTTCTAGTGGTAACACTGAAATAAGAACTAAGAGATGGGGGAGCAAGGGGAGGAGCCATCTAGGAAGCAAGATGCCGTCCCAAAGCAGAGTCCCAGTTGGAAAGTCTGAGCCCTTCCCAGACTGCTGCAGGGCGTAGAGGTTGGAGACACTGCAGAACATCTGAGGCAGCAGCCTCTAACCTACACAGCAGATGCAGCCTTCACACCTCTTGGCAAGCGGTACTAGAGGGCTTCAGCGCCCCAGTTACTGGAGAAACTCTCCATAAGTTCACAGAAACTGATTTCCTGGAAGTGCGTGTCATAAGGACAGAAGTGAGCAAAAATGCAGTGGGAAAAGAAAGCTCACTTCTGCAGTTTCATGAAACCCTCCATGGCTGAGTTCTTCAGGATCCCCTGATCCCACTGCTGGAGGAAGGAAGACAGCCAACAGGATGCAAGAATCAGCTCTCTGAGCTCTGCAGCTCCTGCCAGTCTGTCTCACTCTCACACCTAACCCTTGTTTTGAAAAACTCCTTGATGAGCCTCTGTGCTTCCTCCTTCACTGCAAGAGAGGAAGCATGACCTTTGAGATGATACTTAAGACATCTGCCCCCTCTAAAGACATCAATCCATTTAGCATCAGAAGAACCCAAGATTCTTGGTGCTCTCCCCAGCTGCCAACTCACCAGTCTTGCGGGCAGGATTCTGCTCTTCAGTCAGTAAGTGAGACAGGTGCCGAGCAAAGCCCTTAAACAGATCCTGCAGAATTGGGGAAGATAAAGAGCAGAAAGCAGGCATCGGTTACCTCACCAGATTGTTTCCATGTTTGTCTTGCCCTTAGCGCAGGCTGGCTCTAGCACAAACCATTCAGAGATTTAGACTGCAGGAGTGTTGCAAACCTGCAAATACACCTGACCCTGCAGTGCTGGAGAAGCACATGCACGCACATGCTGCCTTGCAGAACACATCAAGTAAACTACACCAGAACTGAACCTGATCTGTTGCCACTCCACAGGTGGGAGCTTTTAAACACTTGCCAGAGTTTAGCGTGAAAACATGAACAATCACAAAGAAGTGTGGAATCAACATGATCTCACTCTAAATCACACACAAACCCTTTCTTGGGAGAGGTGAGTTGCTGCACCTAGAGTCACTAAAACAGCACATACGAAGATGTGACTTGGAAATGAAATGTGGTATCCAGATCATCCTCCCCTTCTTAGAGCCCCAGATCACTAGGGAGATGCAGTCTCCTTCTGCTAGAGAGAGTCTTGAGCTGTGCCCTACCTTGGAAGCAAATTTGCCACCCTTGTAGAATGGGGTCAAATATTTGACAACGATGTCTGCTGTTTCTTTGAGGGACATGCCTTTGGTCACTGGCTGTACGGTCTTGCTGGTTCCTTCTTTATCACACTGTGATAAATTTGGATCAAAAGTCACCTTCTTCTTTGTTGGACCAACACTTTTGCTTTCTGGCTGGGACAGAATAGAAGATTTTGCCACTGTCCGTAGCCGCTTTGTTGCAGGACTTTCCATATCCTGGAGATGGGACAGAAGAAAACCAAACCCACCAATTCCTGTGGCAGCATTACACTTCCAAGCAGCCACTACCTTCTGAGAACATCCTGCAGGCTCTCCCTATAGTGAATACCATGCAGGAATCTATGTAACCCATTTTGCTGTGCAGACATAATATACTGCTTCCCACACAAAGGGACTGTAAGAAAAACCCTTTAAGACTACCACATTTAGAATTACCCTATGCTCTTATTAGGGCAGCTAATTGCTAGACCCCATCCTATACAGGAAAAACTGACAGGAAAACATTTCCCAGCATGTCTGCTGAGAATACAACCCTCGGGTAGAATCAACCACTTCAGGAGCGCTACACTCCTCAATTTGAAAGAGCAAGGGGAAAACTGCACTGTTCAGTAGAGACAGCTGCCAGGCAGTCTCAGATGCCAAATGCAGAACCAGAGACTGAATGGCAAGGAAGGCTGTGAGCATAGTTTGCTTCCAAGTGGTCCTGTGTGTCATTGGCCTGTGGTTGTTCCCTTGACTTGAGAAAGCAACTTGCTAATTATAGTTAGTTACAGATCTAGAGGGGGTGGAGAGACTCACTCCAGGCCAGTCATCAGCAAGGGTACAGTCACATGTGTTGCAGAGAAGAGGAAACAAAGCAGAGTGGAGGGGAAGCTTTCCACTGCAGTCTGAGTTGCTGGCACTGGCCCAGCGGGCAGCAGGGGGACACCAGGAGTGCAACACAACTACGGTTCTCCTCTCTGCTGCAATTGCAGCTGGGCCCTCCCCAGTTAAATAACACTATCAGGTGAAGTTCAGATTAGGAGCATCACTCCCAGAGAGAAATTTGGCACAAGATGAGCAGAAGAAATAGAGGAAATTACCATCCATTAGAGTCTTACCTCATCTGATCCTGGTCGCTTCCCACACTCACCTTCCCCAACAACAGTTAGCTCAGTTTCTGTGACATTTTCAGCAACGCTAGTGGGAAGAGTGGAGAGAAGGCCAATTTTAATCATTCCATAGTGAAGATATTACTGCCTTCACTGTCAGTGGCCACAAGACTCTCCATGGTAAAGCAAAAGTCTCCCTCACCAGCCTAGAGGTCTAATACAGATTCCCACTTTCCAGGACAAGGCTGGTGGGGCTCTGCAGCTCATTAACAGGGCAACACAGGGAGCAGAGAGGTAGAGATTTTACCTGGATTTTACATCAGTTTCTTCCTGAAGGAGTTCAGATTCAGCAGCCTGCTGGGTCTTAAAATCCTCCTCTCTCTCAGTCAGTGTTACTTCTGTCTTTCTCAGCTCTCCATTCTCTGCCTGGGACTGTCCAGTCACATCTTCTCCAGAGACATCTTTGTTTTCCTGAGGTATTGATTTCTCCTGACACGTGCTTTGAGAAGAAACCTGAGGTAGTGTGCTTGCAGAACAGCCATCTTCCTTTGCTGAGCTGCAGCTTTTGGCTTTAGACCCACCTTTGGGGAAGGAGAAGAATTTGGAAATATCCTGTGATTCTTTTTTGGCCGCTTCTGCGAGCATTTGCTGCTTCTTGCTAGGTTTAGACTTCTTAGTAGGGCTATCCCAAAGGGCAGCTTTTGTGTCTGGACTGGATTGCTGTGCCTTCTTCTCAGGAAGGAGTACTTCTATCCCAGCACTCTCACATATTGCTTTGGTTGCTATTTCTTTCTTCTGGAGAACAGGGTTTCTGGTGTCCAGTTCCAGACTGCAGTTGCTGCTGTCTTGCCCATTTGGACAATCTACTTCTTTTCTGACAGGCTTTGCATCGCTCTCCTCCTGGATCTTCAGCAGTTCTGAAGCTGTCTGGAACAAGCTGGATTTCTTTGGAAATCCTGCTCCCACACGCTTGGGTTTGAACTAGGGAGAAATGAAAAAGAAGAAGAAATTTTGGATATGAGAGCATTAAGGAAGTCCTGTGTACAGAACCCTGAAAGGAGCTAAGTTTCTGTATACAATACACCAGTGTGTACAGCCATAAGCTGGGAAAGGCTCTAAAACTGACTCATCATCATAACCATCAACTGAGACATCAGGGAAATGGATTAGGTTAAAGTCACAGGCCCGCAGTAAGGAAACAGACAGCATCCTTGGTTAGAGCAAGACGAGAAAAACTTATTAGACGTAT
The DNA here is from genome assembly GCF_035582795.1 of Mycteria americana. Classification (NCBI taxonomy): domain Eukaryota; kingdom Metazoa; phylum Chordata; class Aves; order Ciconiiformes; family Ciconiidae; genus Mycteria; species Mycteria americana. The sequence goes on along the minus strand of NC_134380.1, from coordinate 6,425,324 downwards.
GGCCTGCACATAGGTTATATTCACTAATAGGAACCAGCATGACTAGTTGATCTCACCCCAAAACCAAAGGACAGACAGGGAAAGCAATTCCAATAGAAATATACAGCTATGGCCACACAAAGGACATAAATAAAATTATAAAAAAGCAGATAGACAAGGAGGGAATGGTGTGCTTTGTCTATCCCATCTGTACTCACTCACCGAGTAAACCTGGGATGCAGGGAGGAAGTCCTCTTCTGCCAGAGACCCAGATTTTATTTCTAAGCTGCTGTTGCCACCAGTTCCAGACCCAAAGACTGAGAACAGCTCTCCTTGTTTTGAGGCTTTGTTGATTTCTGCTACCTGAAAACAGAAATGTTCTCTAATGGCGAGAATCTTCATACATTCCTGCCTCTGTACACACTAAAAGCCATAGTGCCAAAACATATGACCCCCTGGAGAGACACCTATCTCAAGAACAGAAACATCTTCAAAGCAACCTATTGCAACCAGCTAACCTAAACCAAGGCTTCTCTATCGTCAGCAACAGTCTGAGGAACTCCCCATTCCCGTTATTGCTAGACCTAGAGGATATTTGGATAAGCTTGCACTGGTATGTAGGTTTCCAAAGCCTGTAAAGCCAACAAAGATGTGAAACCAACGTGATTCTGGGCCCTCCTGGAAACAAAACCAAGAAGAAAGACTTGGAAGACATCCAAGGCAAAGCAGAGCTTCTCCTTCATCTTTCCCACACAAACTCTACCCTATTTCCCCTCAAGCAGAGGCCACAGTACATTCAAGGGAACAACAGCAGACATATGGTCCTACCTTCTTTAGCACTGTTGCCTTGTATGAGTTAGCCATTTTACTGGTTCGGAAAGCTTCATACTCCAGCTCCACAGCACAGGCATGAGGGTCTGACCTGTAACATAGGCTGGGGTGATTTCTGGCAAGACACACTTCTATATCTGCAAAGGGAACACTAATGCTTAAGCATCTCCCAGGAAAGTACAAAATTCACTCCATCTGGTGCAAGAATAAGTGATAACTTCCAATTAAGTCCCAAGGGATGCAGCAGTGAAATGCTGGGGAACCTTTGGAAAGGGTGGTGAAAACAGTTTTAGATCAAAGTCCTCCAGTTGCTCATTTTGAGAAGTACACTATCCCCATCTTGTGGGACAGGGAAGAATTGCGACTCGTAGGATCAAGCTGATTTAGCAGACTCGGACACAGGAATCCTCCTATCTGATCCTGAACATCCCTACAAGAAGGATGCTGTTAAGTGAAACTACATCCTTGGACCAAATAACTTAAAAAGGTATTCCCCGAGAGTGGTAATGTTGCTCAGGGAAGAGTAGGCCCTCTGTTAAGGGAGTCAATATGCTACCCCTTTTCTCTCATCTCATACCCTTTTCCTCCTGCTGCTGGAACCTTTTGATTGGTGCTCAAAGCTTCTTCCAGCATCTTCAAGCAGTGTTCCCGTCCCTAGGAAACATGGGATACTCAGACATGCTCTACAGAAGTCATAGTGCCCCTTGGATTTCCATCCCTGAAGGAGTAAGAACAGGGCAGGCAGAATCTTTGTTGTTTGCAAGCCAACAAGACAATGTTAACCAGCCTTTCTTACCTTCACTGTGAGCTTAGAGATTCTCCTGCTGAAGGCATCTTTCAAGGGGCAGTCTGCACCTACCACACAAGAGACATTTGGAAAAGGCATCATAGCAGGGCTGAGGCTGATGGAGAACATCTCAACTGGCACTGGGAGGGTGCCAGTCCAGTACTGCTTGGCATGCTCCTCCCTGCACCGTCACCCCAAGGACCGCTACAGTCACCCTTTTTACCTGGAGAGGCTGCAATCTCCAAAAGAGTAGACAGAAGCAGAAGCGAGATTTTTCTCTCTGGGTGAGAACGTCTACTTTGCTTTACGACTATAGTTTACGACTAACAGCTTTCCAAAACCTCCCCATCTCAGGAAACCCTTTTTCAAGGAATCCTAGCTCTTAAGAAACACAACCCTTTTCTGCTCCCTGCAATACCAACCAAAAATAAAGAGGCTGAATAGAGTAACATGAACTACCAGCTATTCTTTTACAATAGTGTAAGAAAGAACTGTGTTGCTAGACAGGGCCCCATGTAGCACAGTTACAAATGGCAAAGTTTTTCAGCAGTTTCCTTATAGCCCAATTGAATAATGCTGCATAACCACTGCAGAAATAGCCTACCAAAGTCAGGTTAGACAGTTTTCTCCTCCTCTCTTGCTTATTTGGACAAATTGTTCAGAGAGATGCATTCCATATCTTCACACCAACCAAAGCTAAGCTGTGATCCATCTCCTCCAGCCAAGCTTTCATGGCCAAAAGCCTAACCTCTGTGCCTGGGGACTGATACCTCCAGTGTTGATGCTATATAAACTACACACAGCTGCAAAATACAAGACTTCCTTCTCCCAAAGAAATCCCACTATGAATCAAAGAAGATACTTACTTGGAGGAACAAAATCTTCCTTTTCTGGTTCTTTGCCCTGGAAGAAAACAAAGACCAGTCAATCATTTCCATTCCTGCAACACACATGCAGGTCTAGAAGCACAAAAGACACGTTTTAAACCCCTGCTCCAGGAAAAATTAATGCTGAAGTTACAAAGGTACTGAAAAGGCACCAAAATGGGGGAAAGGAGACAAAGGATGAGAATCAAAGCCGAAAGTTCACCTTTGCTATAGGAATATGCAAGAGAAGCTGAATGGGGAAATCTGTTTTTACTAATATCAGAGGTGTTAAAGACAACAGGATCCTCTTGATTAGCACTGCAGAGAAATCAGTACATGAATGAGCTGTGTTGTTCATTTTATGGGACTGACCCAGAATATGGAGAACACAGCAAAAGCAGGGCTACAAAAAGTGAAAAACAGAACAAGCAACAGCAACATGCAATAATTTACTTTCATTAGTGCCAGGAAGCCTTTATGTCTGTAAGACAAGCTCACAGCAGACAATCTGTGAATCTCTTACAACGGGATACCAACTCACTTTGCGCAGACTCATCTGCTTTTTGTAGAAGTTGTTCCACTCCCGTTTCCGAGCCTCTTCATTGGCTTCATCCCCATTCCCACTGCTTTCTTCATCATACCTGGATAAGGCAGGAAAACAGGAGGAACGAACATTTCTGTAGCTGCAGCATTAACTGGGGGAGAGGCTGTAGAAAGCCTAGGTCATGCCAGTATTTATAAAAGATGATGTATTTCACATCCTTTCTGAACAAGTCTTAGCTGTTAGTTTCACTACCATCCTTCAACCTGGACAGTAGTGAGTGTCCTCCAAAAATTCATGGGATTTGTTAATCCCATGAACTGGTGAGCAGTAGCATGAACTAGTAGAACATAACTAGTGCTCTGAGAACGGAGGGCTCTATTTCAGAAGCTCTGCCAGCTTCTCCCATGGAGTTGAGGTGTCACTGCCTTGTGTCACGCACCCCATCTGTCAGTCATTACTGCCCTTGGAGCAGAGATGGAAGAAAGGGCAAAGCATCCATTCCTCCGCCTCAGTTGTTCACAGGCTGTTGTATTAAATGAACTCTCCATCGCTAATACACTGAAATGCAGCAGCTGATTCTTGCCAGAGGTACCCCAAGCATTTACTGCCTTCCACAGCTGTCACAGCCAAAACTTACAGGTATCACAAATCAGAGCTTTAAGGCTGTTGACTATTACAACCTTCAAGGCAAAGCTACAACCGAGTCATGGAGAGGCTGAATAAATCAAGTGGCAAACAGTGTGTTGTACAACAGCATTGGTTGTGTCTTCTCAGGTCCTGAGATCAAACACAGGCTTAGGTCACAAGTACACCAGTTTCCTCTGACTCAGCTGGACTTGCCTGAAGAACAAAGCTACCAGTCTCAAGCTGTTTAAGCTAAAGCAGAGGGCTAGGCCAGCCGACAGCGCCATGCATCCTGGCAGAGCTTCACAGGCAGTGCAGGCAGCGAAACTTGCATCCTGGTAGAGCTGCACAATCGCTGCAACTCAGCCAGAGAACAAGGAGGAAGAGAAGTTGTCATCTCCACACTGCCAAGCATTTTACAGAATTAATGATGTTTCCCACTGCACATCTTCCTTTTGCTGTCATTCTGATGGGGAAACACTAAAATTTAGCAATCTGCAGAAGAAGCGGACACTGGCACTCCGTTACATCCTCTGTGATGATTAAGTCCTGTCAGTGGCCCCCCAGCCTGCTGACCCACGGACAGCCATACTAAGTCAGGAATGAACTCTGGACCGTGTCATACTTTGCTGTCACGTTGGTCTCAATGTAAACATTTTTGATCCTTGTGACTGTGAACAGGCTGAGCCCACTTACTGCTTTCAAAAAATTTCTGGCTAGTTTCTTGAACCATTTACATTCTGCAGGGCAATTCTTAGGTCAGTCAAAACAGCTTTTGGCTCTCTGGGACATGAATGTGATCAAGGCTGCCAAAGTGTGTGGAAAATGAAATTCCAACTCCTGCTGCCAGGAAGTTACAGGAAAATACCACCACACAGAAACATGTGCTGAAAATAGGAGTGGCTGGGCCTGCAGCTGGGAGATGCTCTCTTCTCTCTGATAGCTTCTATGAGCTGAGTTTGAGCTACCAAGTACAGACCTGCAAAAACCTCTGCAACCTCTCCTCCCGCCTTCATACAGCTCTGGGTCATAGCTATCCCAGGAGGAACCCGTGGGCCCAATGCAGGTTTTGCTCCAGCTGTTGCTGCAGCGCTCCAGTGACTCCAGTTGTCTTTTCACTGCCCCTGGGTTCTTGCAGTAATCACAGCACTTGTTACAAGGTGGGGTGACATCGCCAAAGTACTTCGCTATGGCAGCATGACGACATCTAGGAAACAAAAGGGAAAATGATCTGATAATTAATTTTATTGACAAGAACCCCACCCTCCAAATGCAAGGTATCTTTTGATAAGAACTTGAGTCTTTTTTTGCAGAGAATGCCTGTTCCAGCAGGAATAACAGGGATTAAGCCTTGGAGCAGAACTGGGGTTCCGTTCCCAGCATCCTGCTTAAGGTCTCTCTGCCTCCACTTCCCCATGTGTAAAACAAACAGTGGTGTCAATCTCTTCTGCCAAATGCTTTCAGATCTTTGAGATCTGCAAAAGGCATGGTGGATGAAATATGCAGTTATTAATTCTGCATCGTTGGCCAAATATATTCCATGTCCAATCAGAATGCGTCTAGGATAAATATGTAGAGAGGTCCTGTTAATCCCTACACTTCAGAGTTCAGAGTAGTTCTGTATATTTCACATTGGAGAGCTTCTAATTTTATTGTTTGTGGTTTGAAGGTAAACAAATCTACACTTGAAGAAACAGGCATGTAAATTAAGCCACAGAAATAGAGTCCAGACTGAGGTCACACGGGAGCACTATTCAGATAATACAGCCTGGGTCTCGATCCGCTAACACATGCGGCCAAAGTTCGGGTAGAGTACCTACATCCATGAAAACCAGTCCATTTGCTCATACAGTATTGCACAACCAGTTCTACCAGCCTTAGCAAACTAGCCATGTGAAGATGATTAGATTCTTCCAGGAATCTTCAAAAGATTTCTGGCAGACATCAGTGCTTTTGGATATGTAAAAAAAAGTTTGGTGACAGAGATATGCTCATCAGCAATACAGGCAGGAAGTAATTTTTCTTCTAGAACGCTCCCTAACTTAAACCAGTGAAGACACTGATTTTGCTAAAGAAAGAAGAACCAGGTGGTTAACTTTTTTCTTCTTTTTTTTTAGGAAATCAGACAGGATTTAGAAGAGCTTTTTAAAACCTGAGTTTCACAGCAGAGGTGGTCAGTTGTCTCTTAATCAAAATGCTAATACCAGGTACACAGAAACACTTACTTCATCAGGCATTTAGAGATCAAATCCTGCAGCCAAGCAGCAATGAGAGTTATTTTAGAAGAGAATTATTTTACTGCAAGGAAGAACAAAGTGGAGATTTTTCTTCTCTACCAAGAAGTGCCCTAGTTGGCTTACCAACTTCATCTGCAAAAAGTGGGTCACAGAGGCGAAAAGTAAGAGAGTGAGCACTTCATTTATTCTTACCATAAACCCTTTAAGGCATGACTGAACTTGCCAGAGATCTAATAAATGCAGTTTGCTTCTTAACTTGTGTGCGTGCATTTGTGTGTCTGGGGGGAACATAACTGCATGTTTACCAAACCATCACAAACCAACCCTGCAAGGGTCTACAGCGGCAGCTGGCTCACTCCTTCCCACGGCCTGGAAGGTTAATTTACCAAGCAGAAGAGTGAGTGAAGCAGCAAAGCAGCAGGTTACAGACTACTGTCGCCAGAGCAATGAAATGCATGTGTTGAAGCGCGAAGGACCCGGCGCTGCTCAGGTAAGGAGGGCTGCAACAGGATGATGTTGCGCTGCACGGTCTAGGGCACTGAAAGCCTAGAGAGGGCTACTACAAAGCTGGCTTTATATCCCCCTGCAGAGCCGCACTGACTCACTCTCGTCTTGCACTCAAAGAGCTCCTTTCACATGGTGGGGAAGGGTGGGGGGACCGGGACGGGGACAACACATTCGATCCCCTTGTCCTGCCTTTCCAAAAGAACTACTGGTGCTGCCTGTCCTGCCAATGCAACGTGACTATAGAAATGTCAGCGAGCTGCAAGTCAGCTTTTTGTTTCCCCAAAAGAAAACAGGCAGGCATTCTCATTAGTCCATGTCTCCTTCTCTCACATGCACTAATCTGTATTAGAGTTAACCAAGGCATACAGTAATGGTCAAGCCCTCTCCTCACTTCTACAGCCTACTCAGCAGGCTTATGCTGGGGAGGGACATCCACGCACACCTCTGTCCCTTAATGCAAACAAGAGAGATGCCCCAAGGGAGGGCTTCGGTGGAAGCAGAGATCAGCTCTGAAGTCAGTGAATTTGGAGCGGTTCTAGTTTCTAACCCATCAGGCTTGTAAAGCCCAGCCTTTGCCATCCAGCCTCCTGTAACTGCCTGTATCTTCCTGCAGAATTACCCAAATCGGGGCCACAGCCCCACTTTAGCCAGTTGCGCTCATGAGTTGGGTCATAACGGAAATTCAGTTGCAGAACTAAGATTGCAGTTCTATAATTAGAGTCAAAAGGCCAAAACCAGAGGTACCAATAGGGATGCTGGGGGTAACCACTGGATTAATGCTTAACTGAACACAAGAGGTCCTGAAACATAGTTGGTTATGCATTGACATGTGATGGGAAAACTTCCTGAGGCACACGAGCACCTGACTAATGCCCACAAGATGGAGAGCCAATTTACATAAATTAATAGTAGTTTGTATTATTATACATGTCTTAAAATTATTTCATCTTCTAATCGTGCAACTGTATTATTTGCCTCTCCCACCCTTCAACAGGAGTATGTATAAGCTGACCACTGGTCTTTAAAATGTCTAAACAAAATAATTATTTAACTTGAGACATCCCACCCTGGTTTTACATCATGGGATAGGATGAAGAGCAAATAACAATCAGGTTTATTAACATGTTTTTGTCTGTGGCAATACATTTCAGGAAAGTGCTAAACTGACCACACGGCTGCCTGCACCATGCCTCCTTTTGCTACTCCTTGCTTTTGTAAACCAGGTAAGACAGAAGCCCTATTCCTGCAATTAACAGAAACAGATGAACTGTCAGAGAAGAAGGAAAGTCACATATCCCAAAAGAAGCTCTGCCTCTCCCAAAATATACCAGAAAAAAAGCATTCCCTCATATGAGCCAAAGAAGGGTACACAGCCTCATCACAAGAGCTCTCCAAAAAAACCCCCAGCAAGTCTTGGAATAAAGCCAAGAAATGAAAGCATTAAAAAGACAAAAATCATATGAGGACAAATTATTTACATAGATGCCAGTTGCTGAACAAAAGCTATTTAATGAGCTTTATCAAACAGAAGAGCAAATTATGAGGTTGATGAGGAATTACAATTTTGCCTATCTGAAGGACTGGATCCTTTGTAGTATCAGCTGAACTTCAACAACCCTCTGAGACACGACAGCGGGTGTCAGCTGTCCCCAGGATACAAGAAGCAAAACGCACGGCATCAAGAGAGTAAATGACTTGGCCAAGGGCACAGAGCAAATTCACCACCTCAGTATCATCCCCGCTCCCCTGTCAGTGGCAGACCGTGCTGCACTGTCCTTGCGATTTCTTGCTCAGCCCCTTCAAAGAACACAAGAGAAAAGCTCCTTCCCTGGGGAATCGGAAGGAAAGTGGGCAGCATAAAGAAAAGTTAATTGCTTTAACACACACCCAAACTATCGCAAGGAGAGAATCAATTCAAGTCCCACTCCAGAAAAAGCTGTAATTAAAAGGAAAAACAGAAAAGACCTTGCTAGGAGGAGATGCAGAGAGGAAGCGAGCAACAAGTGCTGGCACTCGGGCGCTCGGCGGAGCTTGCACCAGCGGCTGGCTCAGCCTGCGGTGGCTCCCCGCCGCCCGCACTCCCTCCCTGGCACACATGTAACACGAAACTTCGTATCTCCAGGACAACCAATAACAAAAAAAAAGGCAGAGACAACAGCTGGCTGTCAGCAGCAGAGCAGAGAGGATCCGAGCGAGGAGCGAGACGCAAGCCAGGATGAGGGGAGAGATGACTTGAAAGTTTAAGAAGACAGAAAGAAAAACAAGAGGAGAAGAGTTCCTGGCGCAGCTGGGGTAAGGCTGAGCTATTGCTGGTGTTCGGTCAACCGTAGCACCTTAACATTCAGCTAGTTAGCAAGTAGCTGGAGCTTTTGTAGCTCTCTGTATGGTGAACTGCAGAATCAGCCATTGAGCAGAGCTTGCTAGCCTGAATTTGTTCGCAAGGGACACTCAGGAGCAACGGTGGCGAGAGAAAAGCTTTTAACAGGACTGCAGAAAGCTGCGCTGCAGCCGTACTGCTAACAAAAGGATCCAGCCTGCAGTCTTGCATTGCTTCGACAGTCGGAGCAGGGGTAAGCAACTTCTTCGCTGATTAGAAAGGCTGTCTGCTCATTTTGCTGTTACGGAATGTGACCTTAGCTGATAAGCAGGTCTAGCACAGGGCATTTTCCACAGTCATGACTTGATATATTAGCGTGTCCACTTAGTGTGGACAAGAGAGCTGGTCTGCTCTTCTGTACAAGTAGCGTATGTGCCATTAGCGAGTAGCTGCCGGCACAGGCAAGGACATGAGAAATCAAGTGGGTCCCAGCCACAGCATTTCTCCAGAGCCCCTCCCAGCTGGAGCTAAGTTTTATCCCCAAAATCCTGAAGCAAACAGCTTGAAAACAAACCTTGGTCAGGGAACTAGCATACTGTGCAAGTTAAGCATCTGTGTCCAATAGAAATAAATGGAAAGATTTTACACAGCTTCTAACAAGAGCATTTAAAAAAAAAAAATCAACTAGCCTATCAGGCACAGATGCTGGTTTACTATTCAAAACAGCATGAGAAACCACTGCTCTGAGAGAACACATACATACACATACATGGTCTATGGCTTACAGTAACAAGACCGTCAGGTCTGAATGCAGTGAGAAGGGAAGGAAGACGAAAAGGATCCCCCAAATACATTAAATTACCCATTGTAAGCCTTGGTTTTACATAGAGAGATGTCCCACAACCTGTACTCCCATCTCCATTTGCTGCTGGGTGTGGGAAGGGTGCTGGCAAGGAGACTGACCATATAAGCCCTCATTTTCTGCCATCTGAAGCTGATTACTCGGAAGCTCTTGCAGCTCCTAGCACTGAGCTGGGACTCCTTGCCTCTTCCAGGAGGTGCACGGGCAGTCAGCTGTTTACAAACAGGTAGGGAGTGAGGCAGAATGCCAATTTTTACAGAAAGGTGTCTTCCCAATCCTACACATGCCTGTAGGGAGGAATGTTAAGGATCAGGTATTTCCACTTCTCTCTGTTTCCATTAACATGGAAGGGAGGGCAGGTCTTTCTGACCTTCATGTTGTGCAAATGCTGAATTGGAACTGGCTGTGTGACAAGATCTAGTAGTTAAGACATACACACCTCCAGTCTAGCCCTAGGTTCAAAGGGGATGGAGGGAAGTTTCCACCCTGCTAATGAAGGGTCTCTAAGTTGTTTGTTGCAGTTAAGATGGTTTCTTAAATAAAGTACAGGAAAAACAAAGTTTAGGGGGGGGGAAGGAAGGCGGGAGGAGCGAGGGAAGAAGGGCAGGGGAGGGAGGGAGTTAGCGAAACACGCCAAGTTTTTCTCGCCAAAAGAAAATCTTAATGGGTTTGGCTGGGGGCTTGTCCAGCCACAGCAGTGTTGTACATATGCGGGGGGGGATAAGCAATATGAAACACATGTCTGGATAAAAGAAGAAGGACATGGCTTGTGTTACAGCTGTCAGAGTGCACGGGCCTCTTAGCCTGACTGCAATGCAAAAGCGGTTATGGGAATGGAGGTACAAAATAAACCAAGTTTGATAGAGCAGATCCTTTCTGTAAGACAACCCCCTGACCCGTACAGCTTGCAGTGGGCCTGTGAGCAGAGCTGCACACTGGACGCAGGGACTATAAGAGACTGTAAGAGAGCTGGGTGAGGAGAGCAGCACCCACCCCTTGCCTCCATGCAGGCTCTCACCACTACCCTGTGCAACCACAGCTGATACAGTTCAAAACAGCTTCGTCTGAGGAAGCAGCTGTTGTAGCCTTCAGTTTTGAGTTCCTACAGCCAAGTGACATCTTTACTAGGATTAGACCAGCATATTTCAAAAAACTCAAAAAGGCATGTCATTTCTGAGACCTGCAGGTCTAAGACCAGTCAAGGACAGGACACAGAGGTGGCTGAAAAGATGGAGAAGGTGTTTCCAGCACTCTGAGTGGGCTGCAGCTACCTTACCTCAAACACCAAGCTACTGATAGATCCCAGGGTGTTTGTGAAATAACTGTTTACAAGGCTTTCACAGCTACCTCTCTGTCCGCTTCCTGGGAAATGGTTATTTTGCTAATATTAGAATAGACTTTCAGGCTAGATTCAAGCATCAGCAACCCTAAAAAAAGTTCTCTTGTAGAAGAGCTACAGGTTTATTTTTAAAATTGACCTTTTCCTTTCACTGGATGGCTCTGTGCTTTGGTTTCTCCACTTCTTAAAAATGGGACTAGTTGTGAGGAATTATCTCATGGGGTTTTGTGGACTTGTTTGTGGGATGGGCTGGAGAAAACCAGCGTGTTCTACCAGAGGTGTAAAGACTCTCAGCAAAAAGCCCCACTGGGTACCTCAGCTTCTCAAACTGCTATTGCAGGGAATTCAGTGCCTTTTTATATTAATCTAATATTAGGTTGTAGGGGAGGGAAGGAACATTTATGGTGCTGCCTCAAAACCAATCTCCAAATAGTGGGTGGTGGAGATGACAGGGTATTCCAGCCAAATGGCTACCCAGTCAGGGCAGCTTTATAATACGGAAGAATGCGTGGCTTTCTTTTCCAGACCAGCTGGCAAAGTCAAAGCTTTTCTCCCATGCATTGAGCTGCAATTTACCAGTTTGGGTGTGTGCTGTTAAAAAGCTGAATTCTCTTGATACTGGAAGCTATTTTCATCTGCTTGGGAATGAATTATAGGTCTGTCTGGCTCCGTTCACTCCTGTTTTAGAAAAAAAGGGCTTGTCTGTGAACTATAGTTAACATTCACATGGCTGGTTAACTACAGTAATGGCAGCAAACATTGCATTAACAATGATGAGGGAAAACCATGAACTGATAATACAACTACATTTCTATAGCCCTTTTCATCTCAGAAGTACACTACAAACTTAGAACAATAAACAGGAATGTACAGGAATTATTACGTGTTCTGCCAAAATGCATCTAAACTGTAACAACACCTCGCAGCCCAGCACTGTTTTAGGACAGGAAGCATTGCAGACCTTATCCATATGAAATCAGAAGCACGTTTCAGGAACCAAGAACAAAGCTGGTAGGCTTAGAAACTGGCCAAGCCTTCATGTTCTTAAGAAAGTAGCCAAATACATCAGAGTTTATTTTAAACTTTTAGACCAGAATTAAAAGCATCCCCTCCCCTTCAGCTGCTCAGCACTCTCCTTCCATGAGGCTGGGATTGCCTTCTAAGATTTCCCACCAAATAAGCTACCACAATCCATACAGGCTTGCCATCCCTGTATTGGTCCAATTTCAACCAACTTATTTGACTTGTTGAGTAAGAACAACACAAAGTATTTGCTTCTCCACAGCCACAGTCTTGGGAAAAAGTTAACGTTGCAATGAGAATGTTGCCCTGGCATTCTGCTTGCTTGGGCACATCAGGGAAGTCCTACTTTGTAAGGTCTCTGGAGCACTGCTGATCAGGGCAGCGGGCACAGCAGAGGTATCAAACTCACCTTCACTGGGACTTGCTGTATTAGGACTAGAGGCATTGGCAGCTTCAGGGCACCACCAACAGATTCCCCCTCAAGCATAGTCTCCATTCTTAGATTACTGTAGCGACAAGTCCACACAAGCAAAGGTTCTCAGAGGGAGCACAGTAAAACCAATGGATCGGGAGGTCATGTCGAGAGAAATAAACCATGTGGAGCATGACTGGGTAAGGAGCAACCAAGAGCAGAAGCCATGCTTTCATCTACTTTCATCCTAAATGGGCTCAGTGCCTGAAGTGTAACAAGCAGTTAGCAAGCAAAGGCCATTTCATTTTGTAACTGCAACAAAACCAGGGACTTACTGTCTTTCTATGTAAAGATTTCAGAGCATGTTAGATACTTTGACACACAACAATTAGCAAACAAACCTCTGATGGTGGTTACATGTTCTGCTGCTTTGCAGAGATGAAGTCACCAACAGAGGGATGGGATGACTTATCCAAAGTCACACAACCAGTAAGCATCACTGGCAGGCCAGGAAGACTGCCTGCATTTACTAACTTCCAGTCCTGGGGCTAAACCACAAACTCAAATTCATGTTCTTTGCACTGAAATAGGCTGCTCAAATGCTACCAGGGTTATGACTAAACAAGTGTCTCATTCCTCAGCAGTAAATTTAAGCTCACCCACTCCCTACAGTTCAACTTTTCATGCACCTGTGTAGACAGACAGATAGGATACAGCTTTCCAAACCAAAGACAGACCAAAAAACCCAGATCAATTTACATCAATTCCAAAATACTTACAGCAACTTGACTAGTTTAAGGCAGACAGAGGGATGTGGGACCCCACTTTACACAGTCATCCCAAAGCTCTTTTTCTTGCTTGAAGCCTGGAAGCTGTCACACACAGCCAGAAACCCTGGGGGCTGAAAGAAACCCTGACCAAGGCTTTTCTCTTGAATGTCTAGATTGAGGCCTTTTAATGGCTTTATTCTCCAAAGGGCTGAGCAGCCAACTTCTTTGAGTGCTTCAGTATGGCATAAGTCCATTAAAACAGTTCAGAAAGATAATTTCAGTGCTATTATGGCAATTTTTACAGCTTTATTCAGTGGGCACAGCAAGATGAATCTGCATTAAAAATAAGTATTAGCACTTTCTGGGAATCTAAATCTACAGAAGCCCTAAACATAGGACATGCTTGTTTGGTTTTAAAGGATCATCTAATCCTTGCAGCTGAGCAGCACACCTGCAGATGTTAGGCATTCCCCTGCATTATTACTGTGCTCTCTCTTTTCAACCAGGGCTAACAACTCATGGCACATGGCAGATTCGGCCTTTTTTTCTCAAAAACAAACCAACCCAAATTAAAATACTTGTTTTATTCCCTCCCCTGCCAGGCCTTCTAACATAGAGGAGGGCAGAAAGATGTGATGATCTAGTCCCACTGGCAATACTGGATAGATGAGTTATTTTTTAAACAACAGCCAGAAGAGGAAACAGATGAAACTATGAATTTCAGGCTGCCACCCCAGCAGGAACTTCCAACCTGCCTGTCATAAGACATCAGCATCGTGTTCACTTTCTTTTCTATGCGAGTTTCTCATCTTGCCTTTCTTCACCCTATTTTCACTTCATATGATCTCTAGCTACAGCTATGGAGCAAAAGTTTATGACATTAGTCTGACAATGCGTTATGAAGACTACATTGCACTGTGGTCATTCAGCATTTCTTCCGTAACCAGTTCCATCAGCTTTGCTGCCCTAATGGCCATGTCTCCTCTGCTCTGGAGGGTTCCCATCCTCAGCGGATGCAGTTTTGAGGAAGGACAATGAGCAAGGAGAAATTCCCAGTTGAGAAAAACACTGGCAGACAATTATGTTTGCTCCAAACCCCACAGAATCTGTGAGGTACCAACTTGGGTGACTGTTCTAGGCTCTAGAACAACACTCCAGTCTTAGAAAGTAAGCTGTCAGTTAAGACCTACAACCTTAAGTTTCAAATCTCTCAAGACTTGCCTGTTTTAATAGTAATCATTACAGTTACTGCTTCAACCAAATATCCTGCATCACCTGGCCTTTACTACTGTTGGTGACTGGGAGCTTACTTGAACACAGTGTAATAAAAAAAAAGAATTAATTCTTATTAATTCTTTCCACTCTGAAATTTTTAAGTAATGTCATCACTGTTGTGCTGTACATGAGGAAGATAAGGCAAATGCATAAGACAACTTGTTTAAGTCACACAGCACAAGCCTTACCCTTATGCTATTCTCTAGGGAAGATCTTGGTTCTGCGGAGATCAATTGGAAAAAGATCACAATCAAAACTAGTCCTGACCAAAGACTGTACATCACAAGTAGAATGGAAGATACAAAAGTCCATGAATATAACTAGCTTCTTGGGGGAGTTTTACTTTTTTTTTTAAGAAGTGATTTATTCTTCACCCTTTTGCTATGCTCCACAAGCAGAAATCCCAAAGCAGCAAGAGCCCTTGGAACCAGTCTGCAGTCAGAAGTGCAGTCAAGCAGAAAAACATTTGCTTCCTCATGGGTAGGTTGGAGACTGCACCACCAACATCAAACTTTGTCCCTGAAGAAGTGCAAACCAAGGTAAACAAGCAACATTCCTTGCAAGTTTTAGAATAAAAACTCCTTCACTTAGCTCCGGATCAGGTACCTTGGGGCAGAGGAATGTCCATTAGTGAGACGACAAGCTCTTATCATTTTAGGCTATGCACTTTGCTAATCCACGTGGAGTTCTATAATCCTAATCAGTAATTTTACACTGTATACCCAAACTTCAGAAGCCTGGCTCTTATACTTGCTCCTTCTGGTGCAGCCAAAGCATGGTACGAAAGGTTACAGCAGATTCCTTACTAGGAGAGCTTCTGGGCAGGCAGAAACACCCCCAAAGGGAAAAAACATTTTCAGAATGTTAGAGCCAGAAATACTTATCTTTTTAAAAAAATTTTTCTTCTAGAGCCAAGAGCAAAAAACACAAATCACTTCACCTCTGCCGGCACCACCATCTCTTGGAATGCAAAGAAAACTGGAAACTGCTGACACAGAATCCCACAGCACTGTGCAAAGGATAAAGCAGCCATTTCTGGAGCAGCTCACTTGGGGTACAGCAATCATCCAGAAAGAACTATTTAACCCTAGTCTCAAAAGTGACCTTTTCAGGTCAAAAGGCCACAGCTATGCCTCCCTGCTAAGTTGCACAGAGATCTTTCTGCAGATGTAGATTTTCTATCCACACTCATCCCTAGGAAGCCAGCTGGTTCTGATTTTTATTCCTTAGCTTGGATTTAAAAGAACAAAGAAAACCCTTTTTGAATTGCATAAACATACAAAATGTAATTTAACTTGGCACTGTAGTATTTAAGCCCAGCATGCAAAGAAGCAGCCAAGGTCTCTCCGTCCTCAGTGTGTTTAGAAAAACTGAACTCCAAGCATCCATTTGTTTGAGTAACCAAACCAGATGTGCAGTAATGAATGAGCTGGCTTATTCTGGAAGTACTGTCTTGGTCACTTGGCTTTGTGTTATCACCAAGACTAGGATATTAAATTGCAATGTTCAAGTCCCATAAACCAGTGTTGACTATTACAACACACGCAAGCTAGTACATTCTGATATAACAATGACATGTTATAATCCATCCAAGTGTTGACCTGTCCAAACACTTGTTTTAGGTGAAACTATGGATATTTCTCAACAATATCTTATTCCAGTTACTGACTGAAGCAAAATTTGAACTTCCGTAGCTCTTATGCAAGCTTGTTTGTTGCAATGCCTTCCAAAATTTTGCTCACAGGGAAAAAGAACAGCAAAAATTGGTGGCAACACTGAGGCACCTAACTTTGACTAAACTAATAATATTTTCAGTAACAATAGTTCCCGGCGATCATTCTTTCTGAGAATAAAGAAGGTGTAAGATTACTGAGCAAGGCAGGAGGGATTACCTCCACAAAGGGAGGTATCTCCCTGAGAGATCCAGGGGCTTTTGCTTTGCTTACCACCAGCAGTGATGAGTGGACATCCACTGTTCAATTCATATATTGCTCCATTAGAACAGACTGTGGCTTAGAAGAAAAAAAACCTGCATTTAGCTTACCATATAAAACTTGCAGTCATCTGTAAGAACTTGAAAAGCATCTAGCTGTTCGCAGTGAAAACAGACTTTAGCTCTTAATATCACCACTCAGTAAAACTGGTTGATAAAACATTATTAATGTATTGTAGTGAAGCGTTGAAGTAAGCGCCTTAGTTTTTGGAGGGGCTTTCTGTAGCTGAAAGTGCAGTAAGTCTTCAAAGGGGTCTACTTTGTGTTACTCAGCAAAAACAACTGAAAACTATGTTCCACTGGAGTTCAGCATTTGGAATTCAAGTCGAGTTAGAACTGCATTTCTTTCTGGAAGGACAAGTTAGCACAACTGGAAGAAAAATAATTACTTTCATTGGGTGAAAGCCAAGGGCAGACACTGTCCAGTTCTAACTCTATGCCTGCTGAAATAAGTGTCCTTTTAGAAGAAACACCGTTTCACGTTTGCTCAACAGTGCAGCTGACAAAAGCACCCTCAAAGCCAGATTTTGAAACTAAAACAGCACCAGAACACGTAGACAATTAATAGTCCTCCACCTTAGCTACTGGGAACAAGGACTGAGACCAGATAAACTTGTTTTCCTTGTGATCACCAGCTTTATAAGAAGGCTGGCAGCTTCCTAGCATTAGTCAGTGAAAAGGTTTATTCTCTATTTGGTTCTTCTACAGCATAAAGCCTGGAGAGGTTGAGCCAGAATGTCTTCTGAAGGTTTTCTGAAGGAAATGCAAACCATTGGTGAGAAGTTTCTCCTTAAGCTCCAGAAACTGCCCAAGGCTGACCCAGTGGAGATTGTGTCCTTTTGTGTGGTTCTTCTGTTTATTGGTGAGTTTATCGGTGGAGGCAAAGGGGTGTCAGAATGTCTCTTCTCTTCTAAGGGGGCAGCTTGCTCCATAGTCTTTGTTGGCGGGTTGGTGTTGCTGGCTGTTGTTTTCCAGGCTGTGCTCTGAGGCCCAGTTTAATTTCTAGGTAATTTTTTAATAGTCAGTGTGTATCTCTATGTGCATGCAGAGCACGATAGGCAACAGTATAGCTTTCCCGAAAGCTCTCAGATTTAAGCATTAGTTTAAACAGCAGTATTTTAACCAACCCAGAGCTGCTGCAATGTTTTGATGCAGAGGAGATAGTTCACGACAAATGGTGTTAGGGCATCTCACTGCCGCAGAAGACACTTGAAGTCTGAGACTCTGAGTGTCACTCCTGTGCTTAGTTCAGTGGAAGCCAGTATGCTTCAGATGAGCCTATTTATTCTCCTCGGGTAATGGCAAGATCCCTCCTGCTGCTCTGTGTGGGGATGGCATGGAAGGAATAACAAAGAGCTGCTTGATCAAGTGGGATGAAGTTTGTTTAGACAATGGGAAAACATGCAGGAAGGCAGGCAGGCAGGCCCTCCCCCTCAAAGAGGCGGAGGCATTTCCTTTTCGCACCTACCTTTTGCTCCCAGCCAAAAGGAAGGGTGTGTATCCAGCCTGGACACTCCTCCCTGGGCTGGAATTCAGAAAGACAGCTGCTGCTTTATTTTTTTCATACGTACACCTGGTTCCCCACAAGTCCGGTAACCTGGTAGCCCAGCTCCAGACTTTTAACGAACATGTGCACACACACGTGGATGTTCACACACTCTTATGCGTTTTGCAGGATTAAACATGTCATCCTTTTCTGTCCCAGATAAACGAACGTATCCCTCACAACACCAACCATTATGTCTAGTGTAGAATAACAATAAGTTAGCCTACTGCTTTGCGAAACAAAACCCTGTGTTTGAAGTATCTATTTTCTCAAGCTAAATACAGAAGAAAGAATAAAGCCAACCCAGGCATAAATATCTATCCTCATTAAAGGGTACACTGCATGCACTCTTCAGAAATGCAACTCCCAGTTTGACTAACCAACTTCTCTCAAATTGCTTCTGACACAACTATGGGGAGAGTTGGATCTCCATCCTTTCCAGGCACACAGCTCTACTTAGTTGCTGCGTGTCATCTCCAAAACATCAGCCCATTAGGCAGGTAAAGATATGCCCCCACACGGTTTGGTACATAGCTCTTAAGATCATGAAATATCCCGTAATGATTGTCCACATTAAACGGATAACTAATACAAGCGAGCAGGAACTTAGGAGGAGGGAGGTGGGGATATGGGGGGGGGGGAATCAGCAAGAAACCAGGCTTTGTTCATTCAGCTGCTCACCAAGCAACTTGTAGGAGACATAGGGTTACTCTCCAGTGATTGCTCCTACATCATGAAGCAATATCCTTTGCTCTTCCCAGTTACTGTTCTGCTGCTCATGATCATTGCCTGCAGTTGCTGCTGCTATAGCTGCTGTAGCTGCGATGGACGTCCTGACCACAGACGTAGGAAGATCCAAGTCCGCCCAATTGCCCATTCATGAAATGCAACAAGAGGTGATACAACCTACTATCAAGGACATGCATGGACATCACGATTCAGTCCTATGGGAATGACTTTCTACACTAGCTCACTGAAAATGGCAATAACAATATTAATATGACTCAGAGGACCAGAAATCACAGAATGGAATTCCTTCTTTCTGTGACAACCACTGCTGGGCTCCGTGGCGTGACCAGAAAGGTAACGCTACTTTACCATCACTGTCTCCCTCTTCTGGGGTGGGGTGGGGGTGCATGGACACATGCTGCTGAGAAAACAGACACCCTTTCCCAATGACAGCCCTGCAGCTGGGCCAGCCAAGGATTCCCTTTGTGAGCATGGAGCCACAGACCAAACCAGAGAACACATATGCTGCCACATGCTAGGCAGCACCCACTCTCTTCACAAGTGGTTAATCCAGAAGGATGATGCTGGGCACTAGCAGAACCCACTGACATCACTGGGAGGTCCACATGCCCAGTACGTCTTGGATCAAGCCCAAACCTGCTCTCTTAAAAGCCACCTACTACAGACACGTTTAGCTGAGATGTCTCCTGTACAGCTGGTAACAAATGCTCCCTGCTTTATTTCATCGGTGATACAATGATGTGAAAGTGCCAAAGAGAAAAATCAGACCATGTGCAATACCCTTTGTAAACAGAAAGATGAAGGCAGAAGGGAAAAATTCACCAATGCTACAGCTTAATTTGATAATGCTGCTGCTAAACGTGCTCCCCCCCACCCCCCCGTGTGGTTCTACTCTCCTACTTATTGCAGGTAAATGGTCCTTACAGAGCATGGGAGTTACAGGAGATGAACAAATCTCTATCCTTACTTGAGGGACCTGTATGCCCGACTCCCTGCACTGTGTGCAGTTTATTTTAGTGGACACAAACGTTATGCCTAAGGTATGATTATTAGCATACACAAAGGCATTTCAGAGGACTGACATACAGTATGGTAACTGTCACTTCAGGGTATACATGCAGCAGCTGACAGCGGGCATTGTGACAAAGCAGAGCCAAGAATGGGCTGTACGGCTTAAGTTAACAAGTGCAAATAAATCCCTTTTCCATGCTGCAGCCACTGTGTACGTTTGGTTTACACTTCAGTGAACTTCAGACAGGGATTTATGAAAGTACAAGGCTATGGCGCAGGCCACGACTTTCATAACTGGGACAGCCAAGCAGAAGACCATCATACTGCACGTAACACTGTAAGCCACTGGTCTTTCAGCCCCAAATGTGAAACCAACTACCTTTATGAGAAGGTATAAAAAGTTGCATGCGTATAGATAAGTCATCTTCTACCCTTGTATTCCAACTGCTAAGTGTAGAGGAGTCAAAGGGATTACACATGTATATACCAGAGCCAACATCTAGCTAGAGAGAAAAGAATCGTCAAGTTTGTAACAGTGGGCTTTTAAATATTTTTACACTTCAGAAAGGACAAAAAAAATGAAAACTTTGTAAAGAAACCTCTTTTCTCTGATGCCTGCACCCAAATTAGTAAAAAGCACATTACATCAGTAGCTTCTCATGTATTTAATGCACTTTAATTTTTGCAAAGAAACTAGATTTAGGTATTTTGCATTTTTGTACTGCTGCACATTGGAATATATCTGCAACCAGCGACACAGAGAATAGTCGACACAGAGAATATTAATTTTCTTAATAATTAAGAAAAAAAAATTTCCTCAAACTACCAATGTTACTTTTAAATTAACAAAAAGAAAAACTTTCCAGCAGAAGATGAGGATGTTCCTTAGAAAGTAAATATTTGAGCCCCAACTTGACAACTGCCAACAGAAGACTGCACTGGTATGAGCTACTGCATGCACAGTTACACTAAGACTAACAAAGCACTGGCCTTTATTATGCTGTCCCAAAGCTTTCATTCCCAACCAATATGTTAGGGTAGGATAAGCTCAAGCGAGGCATCAATTTACTCTAATCAACATTCAGAGATGTGTCATACTAACCTCTCTGTCAGATATGTCTTTGCTCATTTCTCTTACAAACAAGTGACAATCAAGGCGACATAGGAAGTCTCAGAACCTCTTTTGCAGGGGACAGACTCAACAGACGTTTCTGTATCTAAGTTAAGTCACGAGACCTGTGAAAGAACAGAGCTTATTTTCTTTCCTAGCCTGTGCTAGACAGTGCCAGCTACAGGAATTAACAGAATCCCATTGAGAAATGTTTCAGCAGCATGGAACCAGTCTGTGCTAACAGTCAGGAGGAAGCTCAGCGGGCTGGAAACATACCAACGACTGACAGGTTGCTGTCACTAGGAACAAGCTGCCAGGCCTTATCTCAACAGGAAAAGCTACAAATACATGTTTCCCAGTGGTGTTACAAGTTAAACCACTGACAGATACCAGGCAGGGGAACAAGAGAAATGGCTCCTGTCTTATCTCTGCCACTGTAAGTTCCTGAATTAGAAGCAGAGAATAAACACAGCACTGTTAAAAAAAGAGAAGGAGAGAAAATGAAGCAATTGTCTAAAGAATTCAATTGGCTTTCTGGAGCAGAGGAGCAGCCACCACATAGAGGAGGGATCCCTGGACCAATTTCTACATACTTACCTGGACCTCACAGGCCTAATGTTCTGCTTTGTACAATTTTGTGCCATTGTACTCAGCTGAACTATTCCTATACTTGGTATTTAGATATGCCAATTGCTTGCCTGGGCTGGGTGGGGTCTGCTGCCTTCCTGCATGCAACGGATCAGGTTGGCCTGAAAGATGCCCAGCAAATCCCCAGCTTACCACAGCTCTTCAGTTTCTCTTGACTAGAAACGTGCCAGTCTTGGGTCCCTGCTCACCACTCACACAAGCTTTTGTGTTGTTGGCTTCAATCATGACCCCCATAAAGGGACCTGGAACACCCTGAGCACTAGTGAGGATGGATCCTCTCTCTTTCAAAAAGCAGAGGGAGATTCAGAAGAGCACAGACTAAGGTGAGACTGCTTCCAACACAGCAACTTCTGTACATGTTGTGAAAGCCTGAGTGAGCCTAGAAGGAACTGCAAGTGAATACAGTTACTTCAGTCCTGATGATGCAAGTGTTGAAATAGTTTCTTTCCCTGAGGAGCCTAAAAGAGACAGTGAGGCCAGCCACTCCAGCAGAAGCGGCTGAAGTTCTACTGACGACTTAATGGAATAGCTTCTATTCTGTAACATCATCCCTCTGGTTTCAAAGTGATTTGCTTAGCTTGTGAAAAACAAGTTCCCTTTTACACGCATGCAGTCTCACACACCACACTTCTCCCCTCCCACCTCTCTCCAGCACCATCCCTCTGGTCTTCTTCAGTTAGGAAAGCAACAGGAAGTCAGTTTTATTGCACCTAGCAGCAGTACAAGGCTCTGTAATGAGTTTATCTACCTAAACTGTCACAATGAAGTTTGGACTGGAGGGCAGTCATGTTCACAATCTCATTTTAGATATGGCAGTCTCCTAATGGAGCTTACAATACAGATCCAGGAAACAAAGCCCTCTTCTCTCCACCACAACCCACAGCCTTCCCCAGTCAGAGAACATAGTGGGCCTTTACAAGCACTGGAACAGGTGCATGAGTGGATAAAGCCATCGAGAGGAAGAAATGTCTGAGTGACAGCTGAGCTAGGTCTTTTTAACTAGGCTCAAGGCCTTTGATTAGGTTAGCCACACCTTTGCAGGAAAGTCAGCTGTTAATCATTTACTGCTGTACAAACAGGCAACTTCCACACTAGCTCTACAAGTCTCCAGGTCACTAAGGGGGTCCCTCACCACAGGCCAAGATCTCTTGCAGGAGGTGCAGAGGAGGTACCAGAAGAAACATCTACTACAAACACAACGGCTTCAGGTATTTGTAAAATCACATACAGCTCTCCTGTTTCAGGGGATTAAGTGCAGTTAGCAAAAGAGACAGGAACTTTATAGGGTGTACAGTCACACAGGGTTTCTGCCTTTGGGTCTACAGAACTAGTATCTAAGGCTGCCTCCTTTTTAAAGGCAAAGGAAGCTATCCAGAATGGCTTTCTTGTCCTGTATGCCTGTTGGTTAGAGACTGGGCATGGCAATCTGCCATCATTCCAGAACACAAAGCATGAACTGAATATATTTGGCTGCTGAGAAAGAAACAAAAACTTCAGTGAACTGAAGTGTAAGCTTGTGCTCCTAGTCAAGTGTGACTTGCTGGGGATGAAACATGCTTTACATCACTAATCCTCTTCCTTACAATATTAAGGATACAGACATAACGGGCAGCAAGTCAAACAAATTTTCAAAAATAATAAAGATCTCTTCCTTTTGTGTTATGTCTGTACAGTCATTTGAGACAAAGTGTGAGATATAATCCATCTTTTCCCTTGAGAAGCAAGGAAGCTTTAGTAAAACCACAAGATGCTCGCAAAGAGATGCTGGATGTTCTTTAGAAAGCTGCTAGCCAAGTCATTATGCAAAGTATCAGTGAAAGAGCAAGTGTGTAGAACCCACTGAGATCCCACTTTAAATTATTGCTGGACCTAAGTACTTCATGGAAAGAAAACTTATGCTTCCAGAGTAACAAAAAGCATTACTGAAGCAAACTCTGTTAACAGGAGACCTTTTTCACATAACTAGACTATTCTAAGCTCTATGGGAGCAACAAGTTGTACATGAAGATCTTTGCTTATTGTTGGTAGAGGGTTTTGTTTGTTTGTTTTTAAATAAGTGTTCATTTAATCTCCAGTGTGTTCTCAGAGTTTAAGTGCCCAACTCCTTTTTAGAGATCTTTCCAATGGTATCAAGCAAGTTCTCCCACTGAATACTTGTCTTTCATGTATAGGCTATACAGTTGACAGAGATGAAGAGTTCATACTGAACATGCTGGGAGAGACACTATATTATATTATTAAAAATATTGATAAACTATGATTAAAATAAATCAACTGCCAAAATCTTGTAAAGCCAGAAGCTTTCCTCTTCACATCTCTGTAGATCTGATTGTGAAACTGGCCTCCGCTATCTTTCTTTCTGGTTTATGTTCCCATTTCTGTGAAGGGTGACTCCCCCTTTTGGAAGAGGGATGCCTGCAGGCACAGACAGCATGCATGCCTCTACTGGTTTTGGGACTGGCTCAGAGCATAGAGAGGATACACCAACATCTGATATTGTTCTTGTCTACCTCCAGCAGGGTGGAAGCCAGCATGTCATCAGTGCAAGAGGCATCCTCAGTTCTGGAAGACCTAAAGAGATTGATTGTAACAAGTGACTGGGCTCTTGGAGGGCTAGTGGTGATTGGCACCTTCTGTCTTGTTTTTGTTGCTCTCCTCTTATTTGCTGCCATCTTTGGGTGCTGCTCATCTCCAAGGCACAGAGTGGTGCACAGGCAGCGATGCTGAGATGCAGTACTTGGAGCCCTGCAGCTGAGCAAGAATCAGCCCAGCTACAACCTGATTGTGTTGCTCCTAGAAAGCTTTTTCATCTTCTCTCCCTGGGTGGTTATTTCTCCCCATGCAACTTTCCTGCATCAAGAGCAATGCACCAATGCCCACAAGTTGTTTTGCAAGTCCACAGCAAACTCCGTACATAAAGCTATCTGTATTCAGGAACTGCATGACTAGCCAAATACCAAAGTCAACTCACCCCTGCCTGATTTTCATCTTTCAAGCAAAACCACTGGTTAGATGTGGCAAATGGGCAGCTACCACCTAAAACTGATAAAGATGTCTTCTGCTGCTGCAGTTACATGGGGTTTTTTTCCATCTTGCAAATGGGCAACAGGAAACTCTGACCAGCAAAAGCTTTGTCTAAACCCACTCTCTAAAAGCAGCTTATACCATTGTTCTCCTGTCATACTCTGACAATAGCCTAAATATACTATGCAAAAACTTGCTTGCCAGTATACAAGTCTGTCTTTATTTGTTCTTATTTAGAACATTGCAAGGTCAGAGTTTCAGTGTTTGGACAGTGAACAGAACTGTATTAATTCAAACTATAAAAAAGAAATGCAACGTGGTGTTCCTTTACATAGCATCTTGGTCTCCTGTACAGTTATGAGCCAGGAAGCCAGTCAATGGTGCCGCAGTATGCGACTCTGGGATGCATATGGCATGTTATACAGTAGGAAGAATGTACCAAGCTGGGGAAGGGAGCAAAAAGTATGGGAGACGTGATTTCTAATTAGGTCAGTGATATTCCCTTACAGAAATCTCTCTCTTATGTACCCAGTGAAATCCTATTTCCATTAATATTCATCTGAGCAAAGGAGAATGTGTTCTCTCTGTCCTTGCTCAGTTATTGCATCACTGCTGCAGTGCAGCTCTAGAGAAGGTCCTCACTTCAGATAGCAGTCAGGCTCTTTACAGCATGCATGAAGTGGGAGATGCTGTAAGGTGGTTACATGGACCCTAACTCATGCCCTCACTGGGACACCAGCCTGGAATGTCCTGTGACTGCTTCTGGCTTGTGCAAGGTTACTTCAGTGATCCCAGCCCAGTTCTTATGGTACTAATGTCCACTCCAAGAAATGACTGTCATGACTAACTATACTGATAACCAGCTTAGGAATCAAGGTGAAATAGATACCAAGACAAGGTTTTCTGAAGTTAGCATGTAACCAGATATACAGCTGCCTCTCAGATTACACAAAACCCAGACACAAACAGCCATCTGGCCACTCTTGCTGTGAGCTGGTAACAAACACCAGGAGGAGCTGAGCTGCTTAGCCAAGTAAGTGGATCAAACTCTTATAGCAAGAAGCCTCCTAGCAGCTACTTCCTAGAATCGGCTTGACCTTGGGCAAAGAAGTGCTCCTTCAAGTGTCCCAGGACTCAGTGTTGTGCCATACTTCAGTACAAGCAAGACTTTCCTAGAGCAACCCCATAAAAACAGGATTTGTTTACCAAACACGACCACAAGGAGAGAACATGCTCACCAAGGCATCAGAAAAGAAGCACGTTATATTCACACTGAAAAAGCTGCCTTAGACATAGGTGTGAAAAATGAAACAAAATGCAGACTTGAAAGCAAGACACATGCTGACGATTTTCAGTTAGTGAACACATACTGCTCTCTTACTGGCAACATTATAGCTTTCATGTCTTATCCAGCATAGAATAGCAATTAGTACAATTACAGCTTACAAGTCATGAACTAAACCTGAACAATGCACGTTGTGGTTGCTAGTCTGTATTTAGATTGGGCACGTTCATAATTTGGGCCTGTTTCTGAAACATTCTAAGCACCATCAGCTCCTTCTAAGGTCAATGAGAATCACAGATACCTAGTACTTTTCAGAGTGGAGCCCCTGAGATTCAGAGAAACATTAAATCTAAATGCTTCCATCCCATGCTGATTAGGCTGTCTGTCTGTCTCCTTAGAAGAGAGATGATGTGAAGGAGGAAAGAGTCAAAACAAATGCAAATGCAACTAAGTCAACCCATCATCAAAGACAGAACATAGTAAAATTCATAGCCAGAGGAGTTATAGTTTGACATCACCATGTCACTTGGTCAGGCTCGAAGACCAACATCTCAGTTAACTCAGAGGTGGGAGTGAGTGAGAGATGTCTCAGGGATACCCTCCTCAGTCCAGACAGCAAAATATCAGGCAATTCATTCAGTATTTTCTTTTTCCTGAATATGCAAGATGTCAGCTATAACAGTGCCTTGGAAGGGATAGGGCATGGTTTCCCATTACCCAACATTAAACAGTGTTTGAAAGAAGGGCACTCACCCCAGCTCCTCGCAGAAGTTCACAATAGCATCAAAAGCTGTCATCACAGCTTTGTCAGATTCTTTTAAGGTGCCTTTTTTTTCCTGAAAGTAGATGGGGACAATAACTATAGTCTTCAATTTAAATATAAACAGATAAAGTAACTCTAGCAATGACCAAATCCAACCATTCTGATCAATATGGCAAACAGGTATAGACACCACCCTGTCTCTGCTCCACACTTCTGCTCACCCATGCCTAGAGCTGGAGCTGGGTCTGGCAGCCCTTTCCCTTCCTGCTTCACTCCCTTTTGCTATCCCTTGAAACAGGGTTACAGACAGCTCTAAACCCAGAAAAACTCATGTCATCTTTTCATATTCAGAGGTCACTGCAGGCAAGAGGCAAATCAGATCAGAGCAAAGGCAGCATATCTAGCAGGTTGATACTATTCTGCAGATATTACCTGGATGTTAGAGAGCTCCTTCTTAATCAGGAAGCTGACTTGATCCCGGTCATTTCTTGAGTAATAGAGGCGGCAGCAAGATGGCTTCCCATCTCTCCCAGCTCTGCCAGACTCTTGGTAATATCCAGCCATTGACTTAGCAATATTCCAATGGGCAACAAATCTGCATGTGATAAGACAACAGGAAACATAAGGCTGCAGGTTTCTCAGATCGCTGCACGCATGATTGTGTTGTTCATGGACATCAACAACAGTAAAAAAATAGGGCAGCAAAAACATAAAAGACAGAGGACTTAGCAGAGCAAGGGATTCTGCACACAAATTTAAGTCCTCTTAACACGAGACACAAGGACAGCAGCAGAGCTGTAAGAAAACAAATGCGTCTGAACAACATGTCAGTAGGATGTCACCCCAAATGGATGGAAATGAATGGGCACATGAATACCCCAAACACGCGTACAATTGCACAGCTATGAAGAGTGAGAATAAGGACATTAAGGAGTTTGGGAGATTTTACCGTGAAATACAGCATTAATAAAAAAGCCCTATTTATTTTGTGGAACAGAATTTGAACATTACAGAACATAATTTGAAATACTCTGTTTTAAAAAGGCACTTTGCCAACAAAGTCTGCATGGTAAATTCTGTCTCACCAAGCTCACTTGTAGATAAGGGCATCCTTCCTAGCCAGCAAATGACTATGAATCATTACTAAACTATATGTAATCTCTAAAGGAAGGTTTTCACACCACTGCAAGACTGCTTTCAACCTTGTACCTGAATATTCAGGAATTCAGCTTATACCTGTGTTGAGAGGATTTTACAGTACAGTAGCACTGCCAATGTTTTAAATACCAGTCTGCCTCAAAACCAGCATGTCCCAGAGGCAGGTATGACGCATATGGGTGTGGCAAAAGATTAAATGACAAAAGCAAGCAAACATGTTTCTTCAAACACAAACACTCCAGGAAGAGGCCAGGCAGGAAGCATCAGAGCCCTACACTTTATTCCCCATCAGGAAGTTTACTGAAGGAATTGATAAATAATCGCAAGCAAAACTGAATTAGCAGTGAAGAGAGAGGAGCAAATTCCATCAGAAAAAGAGACAACGCCTCTGTTTTTCCTCATGTCCAGAAAAGTCACCTCCAGAACTTGTCAGACCTGATCTTACTTGATAACATATGCATGAATACTCAGAACTCTGCCAATATAGAGCAAAGGCTAAGCAGTAGTGCCTTGTTGCCTAGACTCAGTTATAATGTCCTTTAAACTATTAAAAAACATCCTGTAAAGAGTCATTTTAACTCCATTCCTTGGAAACTAACCAGACTACAAGCATGTTTCAGCTATATTTCACTCTCAATCAGCCTATGCATTTCAGTTACTCTCTGCCTTTTTTAATGACCACTGGACCGAACAGGGCAGAGCCATTTCAGCAGGTCATTAATTCATGCTGCTATCCTAGGAGACTTCTCATTTCTCTGTTGGGTAACATGCATCAAGCAGTAAAATAGTCTGTCATTGCTATGGGATCCTGTTATCTGTCAGCACAGTGACACAGACAGAAGGATGGCACAGTTGTGAACAGATGTAGTTGTCTCAATGATGTCCTGCCCCTCTCCCAGTGTCCAGAGCAATTGCTTTATGTGGCTTTTAGAGTAAAGAGTAGGTCTGTGTGGGGTGTTGTGTGTGCTGCACCTGAGTTATCCCTCTATTAAGTGATCACAGCTCGCAATACTAACTCAGCACAGCTATATTGCGGTCAGGAATTCTAACAACACAGAGCAATTATGGTGACAGTTAGAAGTCCCAGAGGAACAGCAACTGAAAACATGTGCAAAGTTTCTGTCCTTGGACTGGAGCTGTATTTTTTATATTTTGGTTATATGGTTATTGGCAATAACAAATGGTTATTGCCATTTGTGAACTGCTATTTTTTTCCCCATTGCATTGCAAAAGGAGATCTCTAAAAAAAGCTGGCTCTGACTATTTTAGTAGAGGGTGTATGAATTATTTTAGGTGCAGATTTTCTTCCCACTGCTTTTTAACAGCAACTATTGCACTAAGAGAAGTGAAAGGGACAGCTGTGATTGCATCGAGATGGCTCTTTTTGAAACCCTGGAGGGTGTGGCAAGAAACAAACATTCCTCCAATTTTCTTGGTTTTGAAGATGACTGGCAAAGAGCAGCTCTGGTGCTTTGTTTTTAATTTCTTTACAAAACCCTTCCAGGTTTGTTTTTGCTGCTTCTAAGATAAAAAAACTCCAGCTCTGTTTTTGTGGGTTTTAGCAGGTGTT
Source organism: Mycteria americana (assembly GCF_035582795.1). Classification (NCBI taxonomy): domain Eukaryota; kingdom Metazoa; phylum Chordata; class Aves; order Ciconiiformes; family Ciconiidae; genus Mycteria; species Mycteria americana. The sequence goes on along the minus strand of NC_134380.1, from coordinate 6,396,092 downwards.
CATCAGGCATTTTAGTCAGATGTATCAGGTAACAGAAAGACTGAGGTTTTCCCTTCCCACTGCTCAGGTTTCAGGTTCCAGTGGTGCACAACACAGCCTCACACACCTGACGTTTGCTTTGTCTACTCCCATTCCAAAACTGATGGTTGCAACAATAACTGGGATCTTCTCCTCCATCCATTCATTCTGGATTGAAGTCCTGTCAGCTGCCTTGAGTCCTGGGAAGGGAAAAAGAGGGAGGGAAAGAAACAACAACAAAGAAAAAAAAGAAAAGAAACAAGACTATTTTCTTCCTCCTCCATTCCCCCATTGCAAGCCAACCCCCTCACTAAAACAGACTGATGTAGACACTCCTCTCTGCCCATGTTTAAATTGGCCTGTGATCAAGCAGAAGTCTGTACCAGCTGTTTCTATTCCAAAGAGAAAAATTCACATCCCTCCTGGGATAAAAGCAGTTGTTGTATTCAGGCCATGCAAGATCCAACAAAACCAACAGTTCTGGAGTGAAGGGAATGCCATTCTGTTGAAGGCCCCACAATTACCTCACAGACCTGACGTGTGAGCATGAGACACGTTGCAGACCATGCCTAGAAAGCTGTTTTCTAGGTAGCCCCAACCCAGGCCTTAAAGGTGGTACAGTTCAGTTCTACCAACTGCTGAGAGATGCAGATGCAGCTTCCAGTACCTGCATGATATGCCTTGGCTTTCACTCCTCGGTAGCTCAATTCAATAGCCAGCTGGTCACAGACGTCCCTCATCCTGCAGTACACAATGCCACAGCCGGAGTACACCTGGGCAGACAGGAGAGAAAGTCCATGACACTGTCTGAAGCCAATCAAGAAAGCTGCAGTCATTAGTGTGGTGGAGACAGGAGGGATGCCTAAAGCTCATCTCTTCTCCAAGCTGATTCCCTAGCAACTGAAAGATACTGTTGCAGCACAGAAGTAAATCAGACATAAAGAGTTCCCCTACAAGTCCTACAAGGTCTAATATCGACCAAATATGGCCCCCCAATCCTCTCCCAGAGGGCACAAGGCAAGAAGCAGTCTCTCTCCACCTTACAGATAAACTCAGGTGCAGAGGCTATAACTGAGTTGCTGAGAGTTATTTTGGAAATTAGTGTTAAAACAGGAAATTCAGTACAACACTCCAAATGCTTCTGTTCACCCTCGCCACACTAGAAGAGCAGAACACAATCAAACACAGTGATCACCTGGGACATGACAAACCAAGACAGAAATGCTAGTCACATATTCCTAATCCATTTTCTTTTAGACCAACCCCTTTCTGAGGTCACCTTTGAAAGGAACACAGCCTTCACGTTCTACCTATTTTAGAGGAACTAAAAAATATATGTGAGCACTTTCCTTCCAGGGACCTCCTCCTTCCCTACCACAGACCTGTCGGGGCCATACCAACCACTGGAAGGTCAGTGACCATTAAGGTAGATTTTGTTCAGTTTAGCCACCTTCTCCAAATGTGAAACCTACCCCAGTGGTGTTCTTCACTTCAAGCGCCTTCAGACAGAAATCCTTCAAGTTGGTGTATGGATCAGCCAAGAGCTCTTTGAACTGCACATCATAGAACAAGTTAGATCTGAAGCAAGGAGTCTTAAAAGTGGAAAGCGGCTGCTTTAGCTTAAGCGCTGCCACAATGTCCTCCTGGACCTGCTTGGTGGCAGTGGCAGTCAAGGCAACACATGGTGTATTGGGTATGCGAGTGCGCAAGGTACCCAGCCGTAGGTAGTCAGGTCGGAAGTCGTGTCCCCACTGGGAGACGCAGTGTGCTTCATCAATTATCAGGTAGGACAAGAGGTTTCGGGACACCAGAGAGTTCAGCGTAGGTTGGAAGGAAGAGGCAGCTGCCATCTCTGGAGTGATGTACAGGAGCTTTACTTGGGGCTTCTCATTTGCTAAGTCAGTCAGGATGGTCTTCTTTTCCTGGGCAGAAAGCTTGGAGTTCAGAGAGCAGGCTTTGATCTTCAGAGCCAGCAAGTGATCCACTTGATCCTAGAGTAAATACAAAATCAAAATTAAATTAAAAGCAAATGGATATAAAGAACGTCAACATCACCAAGAAAGACTACTAGGGAAATCCATGTAAGGCCCCAACTTCCACCTCAAGGATCGAGTCTCAGGACAACATACACCTACAGTCTGGGTATTTAGAACTTCAAATCTAGATGCTTTTATCTTCAGCTGCGAGCATATCTGTCCAGCTCTAACATCCAACTGCATTTTTGTGCATCCATTCACTTTAAGACAGCCTTTTTGCTGCTAGGGAACACCAGCAGGAATCTGTGAAAAATAACTCATCATAGCCACAGTGAGCTGAAACAAGCCACCAACGCATCTCAGGATTTACACAATCAAGTTGTCACAGATGGAAGATGAATACCACCACCCTACAATAACAGAGTGCATTTCATTCCAAAATAGCTAAAGGATGTTACAAACACAGCTGAGATAGGACGAAATATAGGAATCATGCAAATCACCACTGCAACAGAACCAAGTCTGGATGAGAATCATGCCATGTAAACCAAGAAGAAAACATGGCATCACATCCAGATACATCCAGATGAACCCTGGGCATTCAAATTCACCTCCCTCTCCCTACAGTGAGCTGTTCACTTGCACTTGACTAGCACATAACATTTCAGAAGATATGAATAGTCCTGAAAAATGGATATCTCATTATTTCACTCAATAACTGGTTTCAGTGATTAAATTAATATCCACTGTTTTCTGTCCACAGAGTCAACTCTCAGCCTTCCCTATAATAAACTACGCAGACTAAGCTCTTGAAGTTTGGCTACACTGAAATATATCATGATCATTTCAGGCATAGACACCCCATCTCAGGGCTTGATGAGAAGACCTCTGAAGGTTCACTCCAGCTCTATTCCCTAAGACTCATTGAGCCTGTCTCAACCTATTTGTCACTCTGACACATTCTGCTTCACCTGCAAATCTTACAGTGGTAACTTTTTTAACCTCCATTTCACTGATAAAATATTGCCTGTGCTGGAGCTTAATTAGAAATCCTCTCACTTGAAACAAATTCACTATTTATAACACCTTTATGAGGTGTATCACCAAGCCTGCTCTTAATTCTTAAAATGTATTACATTAAGACTGTAAAGTAGTTAAAAAAAAAAAAAACAAAACCACTACAAAAACCAAAACAGCAGCCTACAACACCAGATATCATGCAATGTTAATCAGATGCTTTACAGATGTCTAAGCAATGCTACAGCTGCTCTTACAGGGAGATGTTTCTCCCAACAGGTGATGAAACAGTAGAAAAGGCAAAATACAGGAAAAAAAAAAAGGTCTCACAGTTGAAAGCGCTCAAGGAGCAGCTTTGCTAAACCAGCTTCTTCCCATGACAGAAAGACTGACTGCAACAAAAACACGTTTTGATGCAGAACAAATTATGCCTTCAAAGGCAACTTCATCATTCCCAAAGTTATTACTTTATAGCTAAAATGGCAGTTTTATTCTGGGGAAGGATCCAGTTCGGTCCATTTGATCCAGTTTGGTCCACTCTACTTTGCTGCTTCTGTATAGCACACTGGAGGTAAAAGACAACTGGAGAAAATGGAGAAAGGCTCAGTTATAAAAACTACCAGGTTATTATTAAAGAAGAAAAACCTCCTTTAGAGAACTGCATAGTATCATGCCAGAGCATGATCATGCCAGAGCATTACTCTGCTCTGCAGCTAAGGTGCAGTCTGTTCACCTATCACTGGGTAAGGAAAACACACTGAGACATCAAGATGAGAATCCAGAGGCAGGCCAATAGCAGAGACTCGTGGACAGAAAGACAAGAGTCAGCTGTGCCTCCAGCGTCTCCCAACCCCCTTCACTGACCGCTTTTCCACAGCTAACGGGAGACAGTTACCTGAATCAGTGCAATCAGAGGTGAAATGACAATGGTGATGCCCACTGCCAGAACTGCAGGAAGCTGGTAGCACAAGGATTTCCCTGCCCCTGTGGGCATGCATACAAAGACATCCTTCTCGCCTGCAAAGACAACAGAAGAAAGCTCAAGGCTACTGACTGCTGGTGAGTTCCCAGAGCTCTGACTGGAGGGGTGGGCAGAAAGGCTTGTAATCTGTGAGAAACAGCATATGTGGACGTGTACCATGTGGCATACCGACAAAAGACACTTCATGTTAGGTTCTAAAAGCATAGCAATACTTTGCATGCCTGCAATGGTTTCCTTCAAAGAATCTCTGATAGCTTTGTAAACATTTAGAAACAGCCTTACAAAAGTACCAGAAGATACACAGAAACCAAGATAAAGAGAAGTTAAACAAGTTATTCATGCTAATTCTCTTCCAGATGAGCTGCTTTCACTCATCTTACAGACCTCCAGTTACCAAATTACCAGCCCCATGACAGACCTTTACCACATCCTCTTAAAGCTTATCCCAGAAAGGTACCTCATAAGAAATAAGGGTTGGAAATCTCAACCACATAGATAATATCATGCAGTTAGTAACTGTCACTGCACTAAGCAGTATCCACTTCAAGTCAGGGGAGATGCCAGTGCATGCAATGTTAACAAGCAGAGACACCCTGCTGACAGAACACCACTTTCAGCTGGTTTGTTGTCAACAGCACGTCTGCACAGCTCCTGGCGACGGAAGAAAATTGTAACTACATCCCAAGTGCCGAGTTTGACACTGTTCTGATTCACATCGTGAGACCTGGCAGGGGAGCTCACGGTTGGCAGCTTGTATGCAGGAGCTGCCTGTCCAACCAACAGCGGTATGTTGGTGGATAGGTTAACACCAGCAAAATCATGTTTCTGATAATGGCCACATGATTCAGAGAATAGATACAAACTATGCCAGGAAATCAAGTCTTCTACTGATATCATCTCTGTCTAACATTGCCTACAACAAGGACAAGTTTACTCTGAAAATGTATAAAGGCAAACAGTTTTGACCTCATCTGACCATAAACATGCTGGCAGATGCCTCCAGTGGAGATACCAGCAAGACTGTACTTTAAGGTTTCCTATTTTCTGGTTGATGCAGTAGTGGGGTTATAAGACGAATGCAAAGGAGAACAGGCAGGGCAAAGCCATGCTCAGAGAGCTTGCGCACAGCACATGCTCGTGCTCCTATGCCACTGAAATGATCTCAGAGCAGGGGAGGGCTTGGAGGGCCAGGTGGTCCTGCCTAGTCCAGGTGATGTGTCTTCTCAAAGCAGGCACAATACCAGCTCCTGCAGTACCACCCTCACAGGAAGATGGAAAACCAGACGTGTTTCACATCTTTCCGATGCTGAGCCTCACCTCTTGCCACAGTCATGGTCGCGCTTTCCTGCAGGGAAGTTTTGAAGGATTCAAACCCAAAGACCTTTCGCAGAGTTTTCCGGACCCTGCCTTCCAGGCCCGGGGGAGCCTCGCCGCTCATCCTAGAGAAGCTGTGAACAGTGACAGGAACCGATGCTAAACCCGAACCCCACCACCCTCCCCTGGCCGAGGCCTGCCCTAGCTCATGCCACCTGCGTGACCTCCCCCATGACTGCCCTGCCAGGCCCTCCCCCCAAGGATGCTATCCAGGGCCTCTCACTGGAGGGGACCCCAATATCGTTTATTTTGGGACAAGGCGCCCCCCTGCCCCGAGGCCTCCCCGTGGGGCACGGGCCGGGCACAGCTGATGGGGACCATAGCGGGGGGGCGGGCCTCGCTGCCCCGCAAAGCCGCCCGCACCCCCACACGGGGGAGGGGGGAGAAGAGGGAAGCCTGGAGACCTCCTCACACCCCCCCCGAGGGGCCGTATCCTTCCGCCGCCTCATGTCCCGTCCCGCCATAGCTGTACCCCTCCTCACCCCGACCCCGACCCCCCACCCTCTCGCACTTGGTCAGGGTCCGGCAGGTGCTGTCGCGGCGCCGCGCGATGACGTCAGAAACAACTCTTAAAGGGCCAGCCCCCCGCTATAAACAGGCCGCGCATCTTTTATCGCTCCTCTCCCTCCCCCACAGAAACCCTGCTCCGCCTCGCTGAGGGGTTTTCTCCTCTCGCCGTGCGAAGATGTCGGAGTTCTCCCGGTTTAACGTGAGCCCGCTTAAGGCGGAAGAAGAAGGGCGGCGTTGCTATGGCGACTGCACTGAGGACGTCATCTCCGCGCGCCGGAAGTCCGCCGCGGCAGAGGTGGACGATGGCGGCGGCGAAGCGGAGTGTCCTCTCCTCGTTGGCGGTTTATGCCGAGGATTCGGACCCGGAGTCGGACAGCGAGGCCGGGACGGCGGGAAGCGATGGGGGAGCGGCTACAGGTGAGGGCAGGGAGGGGGCTGGGGAAGGTGGCGGGTCGCCCCGGCCTGCCCCCTTCCCCTTACAGAGGGGAAGGCCCTACTCGTTGCCACCTCCTCTTTCCTCATGGTTTTCTTTTTCCCTTCCTCTTTAGGAGAGAAAGGAGGCCTGGTCTCGGTTGGGTACGGAGACGACGACTTCACTCGCCTGGATGGGGACGAGGACGGGTATGAAGAAGAGGACGATGAGAACAGCAGGCAGTCAGTAAGTATCTCTCTGGTCTGAGAGCTTTCCCTGATGCCTTTCATGCGTTGCAGAGGCTTTTCTCTCTTCAAGTAAAGCCCCTGACCAGCAACCCAAGCAGGAACCCGGAATATCTGACTCCTGGTGTGGGTTTTAGCACCCTCCAAATACTTCTATTCACTTTGTTTTCAAGTAGAAAGCATTTGCCTTGAAACCCATCAGCAGCTTGACGCAGCTCGTGTTGCTTGTTACTAACTGTGTTGATGTCATTTGACTCTTTTATGGGAAAAAGGCTGATACAAGTCAACAGCCACACTAAATGAAAATTATTCTTTAAGTGTAGTTGACATATATGAGAACCTTGTAAAAGGAACATGCTGTTGCATGGTCAGCTGGAGGATTAAAAAGAATAAATTTCTGTGATGTCTTAAATTATTCTTTTGTGTATAACTAAACCCATTCACTGCATCAGGTTATCTTGATGTAACGGTGTCCTGTTTAGATGTGAGTGGCTTTTGTTTGTCACAGGTGCATGGCATGTGTATAACATCACCTAATGTCGAGATAATTGGTACATTGTGAGACAGAGCATGTAGCTCACTACCTAAGAGCGCAGCTGTAGTACACAAAAGGATATATAGTTCTGTCGTGTGTCTGTAAGAGCAAAACAGTAAGTTTTGGGGGAGTGGGGAGGGAGACTCTTGTCTCCTTTCTTTCTCATCAACCTTTTGCTTACGACCGCATTAAGAATGTGTTATCTTGTCCCTGCTCTAGTTTTTTGGCTCCACGGTAGAGGAAAGAAATATGGCTACGTTACTACAACCTTTCCTCATTAAAATCTACTTTGTGTGCATTAGATCAGTCTCTTATGAGACATTCACTGTTTCTGCCATCTGTTTTCCCAAGTAGCAGACAAGAAATTTGTCTGTCTCTTGTTCTTGCTTTTGGTTTTGTTCTGTTGCTAACTGGGGAAGGTGGAAGAAGTAGCATTCAGGGTCTGCTCCTGGCATCTGGCTAAGCAAAGTAGTGAAGCTTTTTTACTGCTTTAGTAATTCTTCTTTTTATATCCAAAACTTCTAGACCCCCCCCTTCAATGAGATCTCTTTAGTTTCAAGAAAGTGGTAGGTGTGATCCAGATGCTTGTCAAGGTCAGCTGTGTTTAGTTAGCATTGACGAATGGGTAGGTAAATGGAGTAGCCTTTATTGCATGCACCATTTTCAGTGCAGGTTGCAGCTGTCCATCATCTGGGAGGTACAAGTTGCTGTTCAAGTAATGGCAATCGATTGAGTCACTCTGGTGCCAGCCAGTAGGTCTCACATATATTTGCAGTTACTGTACAGATGCACGCAGGTTACACAGTGTGCCTTCTCTCCAGTCTTATTGCAGGAGAGCAATGCTTGTTTTTTTGCATTAAGTATTCTTTGACCAGAATTGAGACCTTCCTTGATACTGCTTCTGCTAGTAGCTTATATTGGTTATGAGTTGTTTTTAGAAAGCAGTGTGAGTTGGACTCAGGTTGTCCTGGGCTTTTATCTAAACAACTCTGTGCTTATAATATCTACCTGAACAGTGACTGAAAAGCCTCTGTCTTTTCAAAGGCAGTTCTCAGTAATGCTTCTTTGTTTGTTGATGTTGTTTCAGTGATATCCCCTGCTAGATTAGGAGGTTTTGGGAGCTGTTTCAGTTACCTATCTATAACATGAATGATTCAACCCACTTGCTTTGTTGAAAATGATTTTTATCTTTATAATATAGGTGGGACTGTGGAGGGGAGAGGAATCTCATTTGTGATAAACACCAAGTTACTTGGTACTATGGTTCTTTTCTAGTTACAAAATTACTGTTATTAAACTTTGACAGTTAAGACTGAATTATTAGCATATGTGCATGTTTCAGAAAGGTAAGCTGGAGAGTAGCTGAAGTGAAGGAGTTTGATGTCTCACTTCTGTGGGATGTGCATGTTAATTCAGGCAACTAAAACTTACTGATGTTATTGTGTGGTCATTCTCTAGCTTGCCTGGCCAGAACTTGCTCGTGTGCTAATACTCTGAGGTGGGCATTTTGTTGTAAACTCTTCCTTTCAGTTGCATGTAATCATCTCACTTCTTTTTTTGTTTTTCTTTTTGAAGCTGAAACACCAAGTTCTTGTTTTGGGGCCAAAGTTGAAATTTGTGGCAAAGTTTGGAGGAAAAAACATTCTGCTGAGTTGTGTGAGCATGAAAAACATTTTCTGCTCCTCAAACTTGTTTTGAACCCAGAGTATGTACTTATGTCTAGAAATATAAGCAACTCTACAATCCCCAGTGAAGCAGCTCATAGGGCAGTGGAACAGTAGACTTACCTACCAGTTGGGACCAAAGCTGGAGCTTACTTCTCATGCGCTGTAGAATTTTACACGAGGCCGAGTTCAGTATTTTAAGCTCTCACCAGGCAGAAATTTGCCCAATTCTTTGGTTTATTTCTGGGTAGAAATAAAAACTGAATGGAGTCAGTTACCTGAAACAGTGAAATTTGTCAGTCGTTCCCTTCTCTGCAAGTTCACATCATCTGCAAATGAGGCTACGAGAGCACTACACAAATAAGAAAGATGCGGTGTCAGCTGGCATCACCGGATCTTTGGAACTTGGTGCTAGGCCAGACCCTCACCAAGCCTGCATGTTTGGTTGGATGGCAGGCCAGCTGTGTGTCCTCTGTGTGTTGCTGATGTATGCTTGGGAGTATAATAGGTCTTGCAAATGCTGCTTTTTCTGTGAGTACTGCTAAATGGGGGCAAGGGCAAAAAGCTCCCCTGCCAACTGGAAGAGACAGAATTATCAAATGACAAATGCTTTTTTTCCCAGTTCTGTTTCTTCTTATTGTTTAGTTCTGAGCATTCAGGAGCTGCATGAGTTTTGCGGGGGACATCTGCTACTGAGTGATGCTTTTGCCTAAAAAAAACCCCAAACCAAACAAACACTTCTTTCCCTGACTGTAGGACTTGTTTTCTGGTCATGAGTGGGTGGGGCAAAACTACCTTCCATGGAAAGGGTCTTGGACTACTGCTGGGCTGCTGAATGCAAGCCCTTTGCTGTAAGTGCAGTTACTTGCCAAGCCTGCTCTTTAAGCTTAATCCTGTAAATTCTTGTCTTGTAGGAAGATGACGATTCAGAGACTGAAAAACCTGAGGCTGGTGACCTAAAGGTATTTGGAAGTGTGGTATGGTTGTGGGGGGGGAAGCTCAGTACAAGAGGAATAAGTCTTCACAGCATGGCTTGGTGTTCATTTGTGATCTTCCGTAGCTAGTTTCATACTTTCCTTTTTGTAGCTGTAACGTGTTTTTTTGACTTTAGTTCTGGCTTCTGCCAAAGGTAGTTAACCAGTTAGGCTACGGGCTGAGTCACGATCAAGATCTGCATTCATGGACTTAGTCATCTTGTGCATTAGATCTGAGGTAGGTTTTCTGACAGCATCTCACCTGTTTTGCAGGGCTCTGGGAGATGTAGTATTCGGTACAGAATTCTCTTATGACCAGTGTTAGTTGGAATACTTTCTTTGTTTAGAACAACTTAATGAATAAATGATCTTATGCTCCTAGAGGTCATGAAATGTGTCAAAATAAATTCAGTTGTCTCCAGCTCTTTCTGTCCTTCTGAATGAAGCTGTTTTGTAAAGGTTGTATTTAAAATTTAAAAAGTGAAATAAGATCCCCAGATGATAGCTATCATAAATAGTTGAAGTCATCTTTATCCTGGGATTTTATCTTGTTTCTGCTGAACAACAGGTGTTTAACAGCACATAGAAACATACATCAGGCTAAAAGCTGGAAGACAGACAAAAGAGAAAATCCATTTGAAACTTCATAGAGAACTGTGCTCAAACTCCTATGCTAGTTCAATCCCCCATGTAATATAAGCAGTTTTGTGGGATACTGAGTGAATGACAATTCCAAGGGCCTTTATTTTATCCAGTAGCTTCCTCAAGGATGCAGATAGTCTCTAAGCTCTGCTAAGGAAACCAGAGGACTGTGCTGCAAACTGAAATTCTTTAGAGCATTTCAATTAGCGTAGGACAAGACGAAGGCAAATGAATGTGTTTAGCTATTCTGCTTAAACGAGTTTTATAGCATCACCTTCTTCCAGTATCCACAATATTTTTATGGGTTTATAGTGATACACAGTTGAAAATCTTGGCAGCTGTACTGCAGCTGAAGTCTCTTGCATCAGTGTGAAATATCATTAATGCCTTTGGCATACAGGTAGGAGGCACTTGGAAATGGAATGTATTGTCTCCTTTCCTTGTTGCAAGAAAAATAAATGACCTTTTTTGAAAGAGAGGAAAAGGTAACCTTTCACTTTTATCCTTTTTCTACTTCTAAATTTTTGCCATTGTGGCTGGTAAGCATGCTAGCAAGATGTTTCTGTAAAAACTGCTGGATTCAAATGCGTACTGTGAAAGAAGAACAGATGGGCTTTCCTTAAAAGAGAAATTTGGTGTACATCACCACAATGTCTGTAGTAGAGCCCTGATGCAATTGTGTGCATTTCTGTCTCCTAAAAGGGCTGTAGGTTTTCAGGGCAGTGGAGAAAAGATCTGGCAAAGAGAGAAGTAACAAAATCGGACTATAGTAGCTCTTGACTGAGTAATAATGCATTACAGAAATCTTACCACTGAATTGTGTGGCTACTGCTTTAATATGTTGCTGACGTTTCATGTTGTCTTGTTTAAAAAGCCTCTTGATTTCAGTGAGTTGTATGTGCTCCTGTCTAGGTGCGTTTTGCCCTTCTCAAGAAGAGCTACACATGGCCATGAGGCAGTGTTTCAGCTTCAGTGGGGAAGCAAAGAAACACTGAATGTATTAAAAGCATTTGGTATCTTGGGTACACTCTGCAGTAGGAACTCTGCAAGAACTGAAAATGTAAATTAAAGTTAAACTTAAAAAAAAAAAAAAGGTAAAATGTAATTCCTGCCATCCTAGCACAGCATGAAAGATGAGGATTTGAGAAGAATAGCAGGGATGCATATCTGAACTTCAGCAGTTTCAGACTTCCATGTCATCCTTAATAGGTGTCTTCATACATAAGTGAAAAAGGGAATAGCCTCCTCTGGGCTTTTGGTTTTTTTTTTTTTTTTTTTAATTCTAGCTAAATAGCCAGCTGGCATTTGAGGGAGAGGTAGAAGCACACCTTTGCTACACAGCGTACTGCAAGACAGCCCAGTGATGTACTGGTAATAGAGCAGGCATGTTGCTATATGGCATTCTGTGGGGCACTGGTGGAGTTGCGCTAGCCATGCTGTGAAGAAATTCACTTGGGATGGGGGGAGATGGAACATCATTGTAAAAGTAGTTTTACTTGGAGCAGTTGCAAATGTTTCCTATCTCCCTTTTCCACCAAGTGGCAGTGTTCACCTTGTTCTTCCTCATTGCTCTGAGCTTGCAAGATCTATGACAACTAGCGAGTAACAGTTGTGGTTACTGTAAATCCAAAGTGCAACAAAAAGTGAGGCACTTGATTATAACTTGCTAACACTTTTGGATAACTTTGTTTTGTTTTGTCGCAGCTGAATGCTGTAGTTGTTCTTGCTCTATCAGTTTCATTGTAAGACATCACAGACCTGGAAACATGTTTAAATAGGTATCATGGGCTCTTTATATATGGCTAGGGGTTTTCCAGGGTCTGAATCTGACTGTACGCAGAAAGTAAATCCTTTAAAATGCATGAGTGAGGTAAAACCATTGCAATTCATCAGTTAATCGTAGTCTTTTCAAGCCCTGAATATACATTCAGCATTTTTTTTAGTGTTTGCCTCTTTGTATATATGGTGAATGAACTACTTTGAGATTGTCTTGAATAATTGACCAGGACACTTAAGCCAGGTTTTGAGGAGGAGGAGTTCCCTTGTTGCTGGTGTATCCTGTGATTTGGCCTCGTTCTGCACTTGGATAGCACCAGACACAAAACCTCTCCAGAAGGTTCAGATGGTGTCAGTTGTGGGTATAGACTAAGGAGACTGAAAGTGGGGAATGATGTAAAAACTGTCTGGTAAAGTGATGGTTGGGAGAGTGGAATTTGGAGCCTGCCTCAAACAGCCCCAACAGGGAGATGTTTTCCTACCCCACCCTATGGTGTTTATATTTATCTCAAGTTTCTGTCTTGATTCCAGGGAGTAAGCCCTAGCTGATCTTGATCAATCATCTGAAAGCTTTCTTCCAGAGCAGACTTCTGGCCCATAGGATTCTCTGTTACTGAGCAGCTGTGAACCAGTCCCAAACACTGTGTGCTTGCAGCAGAAAGCAGAATCCTCCTCTTTTAAGTAGCAAAGTTAGATACCATGCATCCTGTAACTGCATTTTGAAGTGCTTCAGGGACTCATGAAAAATGGGAGATTCAAATCTAGGTAAAACTAATTGCTCTTCTGAATTTCACTCTGGGAGAATGTGCTCGGCCTCTGGAGAAGGACCTATTTGTTAGTGACCAAAATCACTTCAGGGGTCCCTGGTTTTAAGTGAGCAGTCACCGATTGTAAACAAGCAACTGTCTTGAAAGCATTTCACAAGCAAAGCCTTCTGCTTAGAAGGGAAAAGAAATGGCCAACAGAAGCTGTTGGCAAAGGCGTGGTGTTAAAGATGGAATTCCACAGCCTGGACGGGTCCTTTATGTTTTTTCCTCAGATAATGGAGCTGTGGGTACAAAGCAAAGGACGTTGTGGAAATGGGTGTGAAATTTGGTGTTCCACTGGCATTGGTTTAGAATGACAAGGGTTAACGGGCTGTGCAGTGAGTGCAAGTTGTTTGGGCTCTTGCCAGCAGCTGGCTATCGTTACAGCCTTGATGCAGTAGCAAGATACAAGCCTTCAGAGCTCACTAAATGGACCAGACCTGCAGGAAGAAGAAAAATGAACCTTGAATGAAATATTGACCCTGTGCTCCAGGTCTCACCTGAGGAGTTCTGTACTTCATATTGCACGGCTGGATGAATAGCAGGTTGCAAGCGTTGATCAAGGACAGAGCCCAGCCCTGCGGCTTGGCTCACTGAAGTTTTCACAGGGGGAAATCATTAACTCTTGAGCCTTGATTGTGGTATCAGGACTAGCCGGTGCAGGAAAGCTGATAAATGTTGCCACTCCCTTGGCAAGTGAATGCCTGACACATGGTAACAGTTTTTCAAAGCAGGTGGCTACTTTGATGTTTTCCGTTTCTGGTTTTGTTTTAAGGGTCTGCTCTGCATCCTTGTGGCATTACATGGAGAGGCAGCCAAACTGGGATCTAGCAGAAGGGTCTCAGATTTTCAGAGGAATATTACGTTTCTAAGCATGTCTAAGTACCGCCTCTGATAATCAACTCTTTATTATATTTAGCTTTTATTGATCCACCATACCTGTGAAGTAAGTTTACTGTGTTATGATGCATACGCATGTACTAATACTTAGATAGAGGCTTTTGATTGCAATGTTTTTTATCTTGCGTGCCCATTAAGCTGTTTGTTTAAATACCAAAATTATGTTGATTTAAAGTAAAAGTGGTAAGTGCTAAGAAACAGTAAATGTGTGTGCGCAGTTATGTAATCCCTATAATTAACTCTTATTTTGATAAGGCATATTAATTTTTCTGAATTCAAAATACATTCATCAAGCCAGATTCTCAAAAGATGCCTGAACCTACTCAGTAACTTTCACCTCAAGTATAACTGGTTTGCTCTGAAGAAGGGGAAAAAGTGTGTTTGGGAAAAGTTGTATCATTAAAGTACTGCTGTTCCATTTAGGTATTCCATGGCAAGCTGTATAAAAGGAGCTGGCATTAGTAAGCTTTAGAAAATAATTTGAATCTTTTACTTTGGCGGTGGCAAATTATGAAGGTTGCTTAGGAAATACTAGCCCTTGATGCTTTCAGCTGTTGAGAGTTAGTCTTAAAAATTCTACTTAGAGTATGTTAAAGGTCATATAATTGAAGAACGCTTATTAAAACTGCTGTTCCACCCAAAACCAGTGAACTCTGCAATGGCTGAAGTGGCTGTGTATTAGTCTTCTTGCAGTGGCTGTATCTGGTAGGATATAACTGGTTTGTAAGTGTGTTGTAGAAAAGCACTCCCAATGTCCCATCAGAAACAAAAAAAAATTAATTATGTTCTTTGTTTTTCCTGTCTCCCTGACCCCTCCCCCCCAGCTTTTTGGTGCTATCTGGGTTAGTATTGGCCTCTGATGGGCAGAACTGGCAAAAGAGCAGCTGTTATTTTAAAAATGGCCTTGTGTTTTGCATGGCTGTGCTGCGTACCTCTTTGTAAACAGTTTCAAAGCGTGAACTGTGCAGTTTCCAGGGCTAGGGTTAAGGTTAGATCTCCAATGGTTTGTTTCCCACTCATTTCTTTGCCTGTGAGCACAGCCTGAAGGTGCCAGTGATAAGCACTGCAGTCTCAGATTCATCTTTTTCTGTATTCTAGCTTCCTTTTAATATAATTGTGTAAAATGCTTGACTGTGCTTCCAACTCTACGTATTTTTCCCTCGTTTTAGGTTTGGCATGCTGTTTTCCAGTGCTTTGTCGAGGGAACCAGAGAGTTTGGCAGTTCAGCAGTCAGCATTAGATCCAGAGAGCCTTTAGGGGGAGTAGAGTTAACTCAGCTTCTAAAGCTGTCCTCTACACTATTACAGTGAGTGCTTAAACATCAAAACAGCTGATACCTGGTTCCCATTCCTTAACTAGGTGGTTAACCTTAGTTATTGCCAGAGCATATCAGTGGCAGTTACACAGTTTTGCTTTTGCATGCAGGAAACAAAATAGCATTTGGTATCTTTGATTATTTTGCTCCTTGCCCCACGGACTTCTGTGTCTCCAGCTCTGTCTGCCTGAGAGGGAGATAGATCACGGCATCGTTGGTCTCTGAAGCTGGCTTACCTACTTTAGAGCTGCTGGCTTCAGTCCAGCTCTTGAGCTGTTTGGAAGATGAGACATGTCCATGGACATGCTTGTTCCTTCCTCCCCGCCAGGCATACATGTTGTGGCAGACTGCTCACTCCCTGCAGTACTAAATACCACAGATTATTGACACAGGTGTGGCTCACCTTTCTCCAAAGGAAGAGCCAAGCTTTTTCTGTTTGTCTTTAAACTTGAAGAAAAGTCCTTTCTGGAGCTGCTTCCCCCTGCGTATGTCACCTGATAAAGGTCTAAGTTCTTCAAGTCCAGTTCTGTTGCAATTATTTCTGGCTGCTGTACTGAAATAGGCTGTTCTGAATTTGCATATTGGTGTGTGTCAGAGTGAGAGTCTGAACAGTCAGCACAGATGGAGGATTGCCTCAAATATCAACAAATATCTGAAAATAGCTTCTTCCAGCTTCCCTGTTCTGGGTACAGAAGGACCAAAATCTGTAAAAACTCCGTGGGATCCATTCATGGAGGAGCGCGTATCCCAGTGAGGATACTTGCTTTTACGCTTGCCTCTACTCCAAACCATGAAGAATTTTTAGTACTATGTACTAGGGAAGAAAGCCTGTGCAAGAAGTTAATTTTGTCAGCTCTCCTGAGCTTTTCCTTTGCTGCTGTGAGGCTTAAGATTTCTCACAGCCCAGCTTCACCTTCTACTTGATTCTGCACTGCAACAATCTGTAAAATAATAAAATCATCAAAGTAGCTTGGCACCTCAAGCCCTGTCATGTGGTACTGATATTTCACCTCTGAATTCCTGTTTCAGTGTAGGAAGCAAAAGTGACTTGAAAGCAGAATTTATGGGCTCTGCAGAGCAAGGCACATCTCTGCAGACCATGGTGGCTTCAGGTGGAGACTGCTGGGAGCTGTGCTACTGGCTGCACTCAGTGTGGCAGCTGTTAACTGCTGGTGTGCTCCCACAGGCTGTGCAATCTTCCGTGCAGGCTGTTTTGCACATTTACACCACTGTGCCCTGGTTGGTGTCTGTGCTGTGGGGAGGCTGTACTCTGTGGTCTTGTAAAGCGTGTGCACAGGGTGTCTGCAAATGTTAAACTTGGAGGGCCCCTAGCATCAGACGTGGAGAAGGAGAGAGGAGGCAGCCAACAGAAGCAGGTAGCTTTGGGACCAGGGTGCTGTTGTAAGGCAGGTGTTATTAACTGTACCTCCACTTGGAAAGTGAGAGTTCTGGCACAGAGTTCTTTCACTGGAAATTACTTCTAACAAATAATCTTTGTCAAATATTGAGATAGCATATGTTAGGTGAATGGAATCAAGTTTCAAAGAAGCTATTTAAAGGCTTTTATGCTATGACCACTTCCCTTATAAAGCATTTTCTCACTGAACTGTTTTGCCAGATCTTGGGGTTTTTTGGTGTTTTTGCAATGAAATTGAAATGAAATGAAGGTGGACTTTTAGACTTAATTTAGCTTAAAAAGTAAAAGGCAGTGTCAGCTACACGTTGTTTGTTTTGATAAGATGCTTAAGGAATGTCTCAGAAGTTGACTCTTTACTCCCTTTTTGTCTGTGACAATAGTATCTCCCAATAGGTAGGTTCGTACAGACTGTACGTGTCACTGGAGGTTGGATGTATCTTTTTTTCCTATAGGTGGCTTATTTCTGAGCTCCTGTGCTTCTCTTAGTATCTAGATCATGGTCCCTACAGCTTGTTCTTAGTTAAATTTCTTATCCTGTACTGGGCACTTTGCCTGGAGCTACATATTGGAGCTGGCAAACAGGATATGGCTGTAGGAAATGGGCTTGTTTCAAGCTTTCTCTTGGGATTCTCCTCTCTCACAATACAAGAAAAAAAGAGGGGGGAGGAGGAATAAAAGCACTGTACTTCTGTTCCCTTGCTTTCTCTTCCTTGGACTCTGAATACACTTGACATGCACTCTGTTTGCTGCCCTCAGCCTGGTAGCACACCAACATCAGGCAGATCTGCTGAGCAAGAAATGAAATAGTTCTTGTCCTGCACTTTTAATATTAAATGAGAAGTTTCTGGTGTTCTCTTCTCATAAGCACCTCTGCTTGTAGGAAAGCAAGAACATAATTGTTAGCATGTTCCTTTAAAAAAGAAAAGAAAAAAAAGGCAAAAGAAAAGAACAAAAGCAAAAAAAAAAAAGCACGTGATCCGGGGTTTGGAGAGGTCTTTCTCTTGCTGCCTGCATGTGAACATTTCACCCGCTTGCTGGCAAGGCCATCTTCACTATCAGTTTAGATAACTCTTCTAACAATTTATGCTAAGTTAGAGTTTCTTTCCATCATACTCAACCAAATGAGGCTGTTGATATGTTAGGACTACAGGAGATAGTCTGAATTGTAGAGATGAGGAAAAGTTACAAAAACCTGTTGCTGGTGCTTGCTCAGATGAGAGAAATCCACTGTAACAACTATTGCAGCAGGAGGTCCACTGGCTACTAGTGGAAGGACTGCACTGAAAAATTCTCTGCATTAATATCTTCAAACTAATCCACTAGCATGACAACAGTGTGACTAGTCTATACCTTTTGTGGCTGTCAGTTTAAATTGGTGTTAAATTTCTTTATCTGTAAGCAATCAGGTGAAATGGTTGGGGGAGAGAAGAAATTCTGCAATGCAAGAGCATTCTCTCTGGAAAAAAAGAGAAAATTTTGTTAAGGGGTACTGTGGAAGCTTCCTAGCTATTTTTTTTAAATTCTAACTGGAAGTCAGTGGAAAAATGAAGCTGTAGGGCTAAGTTGGCTGCAAGTCTGGGAACGCAATTGAGCAGTGGGAAATCTGGCAATTGAGCAGTGGCAAATCTGGCATAAACTTCTCCACTTCTTACAATTTGTATCTTATTTAAAGCAATCAGTTTCTGGTTTTGTATCTTTTCTGCCTCCATGTTCAACCATTTCTTCTTGTAGTTTGAAGTACACCTGCACTAACACATGCAGCTGCTTCTACGAGAAATTGATGGTTGAGTTTGTACCTTTTGGCAACAGTTAAAGCCAACAGTTATGTTCGATGTGAGCTTTGTACTGGATTTATGGATCTTGTTTCAGGAAGGATTTAGCAAGCATTGTTGTAAGTCAGTCCATTCTTTCCATTAAATAAAGCTGTTTTGGGCAAGTCTTTCCAAACTTGAATTTATCAGTCTCGGATTCATATTGTTTTTGCTTCCTTCCTTTAATCTGTGTTCCACACTGCGAGGATTGTGTTTGGTTGTTTTTATTTTCCATGGAACCTGAGCAGAAACTGTTTTTTATGTAACTGAATGGAAACACTCTATGACTGAAAAGGTGGTCTATATTTCACCTCAGCAAGGTGAAATCTTAAGCCAAAATGCAGCACTTTCCTTATGTGTGTACACCCCCTCCTTCAGTTTGCTCTTCTTTAACTGATTATGATACATGAAAACTGAACCATCAAGCTGGGTTAATATCAGTGAGGCTCTTGCAGGCAGTGTCGTCTTGCCCAGGGCTTGAAGAAAGTATTTGTTTTGGGGAAGTAGAAAAAATGGAAAACCTTTTCCTGAATGCACACAGGAATAGTAATAGAATAACTGTTTTCTGCTATCGGTGAGCTGATGTGCAGAATTGCTCTTAGAAGCACAGAAATTGTGACTTATGTTAGTGGTCCAGTTACATGTTAAAAAGTTGGGGTTTTGTTCTTGTTGGTTTTTTTAATACTTTGTCTTTCCCCATAGCAGTTTGTGCTCTTCAGAAGCTGCTCTTTGTTAAGTCTCCGAATCAGGGGAAAGGAGTCTGCCTCCTGCTTGTCTTGCTGTCTTTCAGTCCTCTTCCAATTTGGCACTGAACCACCATAGCATCCCTTGACTCCTTTCAGTGGGTCTGTTGGAGCAAGACTGTCTGGCTTTAGGCCCCTTAAACAGTTGATCTTGTGAGATCTAGGCTGCAAAGTGGATAGCAGCCAGAAAATCAACTTGCTGAGTGCATGAGAGGAATAAAATACAGTACTACGGGTTTTTTTTTAACTCAATCTAGCCATTCTTAGAGGTCATCATGTAATACTAGATGGGATAAAATCACTAGAGAAAAAGAATGAACACTGAACACCTTTTTTTTTTTTTTCTTCTTCTGAGTTTTGTATTTCCATGATGGCAGAGAGAATTTTCAGCATAACTAATGTGTCCAGGCTGACTATGCAAGTAGCGAGAGACTGGCTGCAAAAGTAAATTCAGAGATGCTCCCATACAGCCTTTCAGCGGTTGGGCTTGTGAAAACTGTGCAGTGTTGGAAGGTGCCACTAGTTAAGTCTTAATGTTGTTATTTTTCAGTGATCAGGGTCCAAATGGAAATGAACCCACTAAATGATGCCTGTAGCTCTGGGATACTTGAAAGGCTCTAATAGCTTTCATATGTTTACTCTGATAGAGAGATTTGACATAAAATGCCTTCTGCTTGGAACCACTCACCTGCTTGATTATGTACTCTTCATGTGAGATACTGATATATAGCGTGGTGGGTATTGATGATGTAGTAATCTACAAAAAGATCACCTTGCCCTGAATGGATTTAGGTAAATTCTCTACTTAAAATTCAGTTATCTTCCAAATTTGCCATTGATTAAATGTGTTTGAGTTCCTTTAGAAATCTCTTGTCCGTGTGTAAATATTTCTTCCATTTCACAATGAAAAGATAGCAAGCATGCAGTATTTATTGTACCTTGTTACTTGGTGATTCTCTATCTTATTCAACTTCGTATTGGATTAGATCTGCAGAAAATACGGTGGATTTTTTGTTTTTAAATGCTGTCTTTTCTAATCAGTTCATTGTATTCAATGTGTGTCCCAGACTTAAATTAGCCTAAGGGAGTGTAGGACAGTTCTTATTGGGTGATTACTCCACTGAAGATTTTTAAACTGTCCTTAAGTTCTGGATCTTCAGTAGACACTCAGAGGTTTGAACAAGACTTCTTAAATCTTGCATCTGCCAAACTGTACGTCTTCGGTTAAGTTGTTGATACTTGCCTTGCCATAGTGTTAGACAGTAAACTGAGCAAATATGAACAAGCACCGTAGGAGGAGTTGGTCATCCCTTTGTTTTCTGAAGGCATTTAAGAGGCTTGAAAGTAGTCCGACTTAATGAAAAGCTGTGTTGATGTCTTCAGCTTGTTAATGATGGAGCAGTGGGTGTAGGTACGCAGTAATTCATCAGTAAGCAAAATTCATATCCTCTGGGCAGTGAGGTGTGGCTATAATATGTTAGTGAACTTGTTTTCTTTTGCTTGGTGTAGCTCTGGGGTTTCTGATGTCTTGGCTATGGCCTGAGGATGTGGAGACAAGACTTGCTAGAGCAGCTGTGGTGAAATGGGTGTGGGAGATCAGGCCAGGTAAATACACCATGGCAGACTGATAGGACTGGCTTTATTTAACCTGTTACAAATGGGGCAGACTTGTGCTGTATGTCTGGGATTAAAGGATACAAAGTGAAGAACAGACTTACTTCTGGTGAAAGCAAACTTACTGATGATTCTGGAAATTCATAAAACATACTATTTAACACATTTGACGTATTTGTCTAATGTAAGGTACATAACAGGAGAGGTTTTGGCCACTGAATTATCTCTCAGAATATTAGTTCACGTTTCCTGAGAACTGTGTGCTTATGCTCAGTGCTGGCTTCAGACAGCTACAGGAAACTTGAAAATGGGCTTCTGAAAACTTCAGAAATACAGCACATACCCTTGCAACCCTGTTAACTGGCCAAATAAGAGGGCAGCCTTCTTGAGGGCATTTAGTACATGTCTAAAGCATCTGAATTTGACTGTGCCACTGGGTTGCTTAAGTGCCTGCTTGGCAATATTGGTCATTTGTGGGATTTTTTTTCTCTTGCCCTTGTGTTCTTGGATGGTGGAGGACAAGTGGGTAGAAGATGGGAGGGATAATGGAATGATAAATACAGTGCTGGGTAAGAGGAAGGATCAAGAGGTGCTCAGGGACATAGCCTGTCTCTTCCTCTTCCCTCTCAGTCCACTTAAAATGAAACTTTCAAAAGATAAGAATGCAGGATGTTAATTCAGTCGATGCTGGAACAATAAGCAGTTCCCTCCTTTCACCTCAACAAACATTTGCTTGTTGTCTCAAACCAAGGCAAGGAATACTTTTAATTACATACCTAGCAAGTTCTCCCACTAAAGGGAATAAAGCAGCCTTCTGACCGCATGTGCTTACTGCCTAATAAGTCACTGCATGCTGCCTGGACATATGTTTCCCTTGTATCTGTAGCTCTATGAACTTCTCCAGTCTGCGTGCAATGTTTGCATGCTAATCTGAATTTGTCTGCACAACCTGTTAGTTACCGCAGAATTGCCCCCACTTCTCTGGCAAACTGATGCTCACCATCTTAACACCATGTCGATGTGATTGAGGCTTACCACGTTAATGCTGTGTCTGCGTAGGTTTGTGGAGAACATGGCCTAGATTCCCTGGATTCCTGTCCAGTGCTCTCGCCAAAGAGCGCTCCTTCTCTTGGCATAAGTTTTCTGCTTTGAAATGTCATGCTTCTGTTTTAATTTTTTTTCTGCTTGTGCTGTTCTTTCTTGAAGACCCCAGAAGAGGTGTTATTGCACTACACCAAGTGCACTAACTTAGAGGTGTTGGAGCTGTTACACTACAGTCCATCTCACAAAAGGGCCTGGGGCCTCGCCAGCTGGCCAGTGAGAAGATGTGTGTTCCTTTGTGTACTACTCTTTTTTTTTTTTTTTTTTTTTTCCCCCTCTAAAATAGCTTTAGCCTTGTATTTTTGTGATCCGAGTGTACTTAAGGAGAAACAGTGCTGCTTTTTTTTTTTTTTTTTTTTTAATGAATGGCTATAAAATGTGCCCTGTAGCAGTTAGTGCCACACAAAGAATTTGTTTTTCTGCTTCCAGAGGGCTTTGGCTTCTCTGGAAATTGGTGAGTTCACAGTGAATTTGGTGCAGCCTGTTCCCAGATCTGGCTTGGTGACCTTGCTGCTTTCTCCTCACCTTATGCATCTCTCACCTGATTGGAAATGGAGTAAAGGAGGGGGTTTAGAGAGTGGTTACTAAGCAGCAAGGAGACAGCATTATGTCTGTGTCAGGTTGAATGAATAGCTTTAGTGTTTGGAGGCACTGAGGAATTTTGGACGCACAGTCCAGTGAGTCACAAAAGGTCTTTGGGAGGGAGGCAGGGGGGAGAGGGCAATGTTGGGATACAGCTGATACTGTTTCAGAAACTTTATTTGTGCTGAACTTGATGTCACTTGTGACTCTCTGGGGTCTCTCAGAAGCACCAAAATATTTGAATGTTGGTCTCAAAATGGTGAAAGCATATTTAAGAGTGTCTTATCGTACATAACACCTGCTCAGCAGACTCTGGTGCAAACATCTGCTGTGCTCCCACAACTGAAGCGGCCTTAATTTATATAACTAAGGAGGGATTAGCTGTGTTGAGAAGATCTCCAAACAGAGCATTACAAGCTAGTGAGGTTGCCCTTGAGTTTCTGGTAGAGCAGATCGGCTATATCA
The DNA here is from genome assembly GCF_035582795.1 of Mycteria americana. Lineage (NCBI taxonomy): Eukaryota > Metazoa > Chordata > Aves > Ciconiiformes > Ciconiidae > Mycteria > Mycteria americana. The sequence continues at coordinate 6,373,213 of NC_134380.1, read as the reverse complement.
CTTCTGGAAAGTAGCAGCCAAGAGAGAATTGACAGTGGGAGCGTTCTTCCAAAATGGGAATGCAGGATCTGCATCACCACCACCCTTCCTGACATTTTGGTTCATAGAGGGTTTATCAGCCAAAGCCCTGAATGGCACAATTACAGAAGTGAATTCTGGCACCACGCACAACTGGCAAACCTCTGCAGCCCGGGGACCCTGCAGAGCCCTGGGTGTCTGCAGAGAGGCCGATCAGATGCTGCTCTGAAGTCATTGTGCTCTCCCGCTGGTTCTGGGAGCATTTCAGTTGTTTTCGTGTTACTCTGGAGAATATATCCTGCTGGCCCTGCTTAGAGGACTGCAAGTTGCACAGGCCTGTGTAGGCATTCCCAGGGCTTAAGTAGTTTTCTGTGGGCTGGATCCAGCTTGTATTTAGCTAGCTATGCTCTAAAACATTGACTCTTGGCCGGTGCCAAGGGCCAGTCACCAAAAGGAAGAATCTGTGGTTTGATCTGTTTTGAGGAAAGGCTTCAAGTACAGCAGTTTTTGTGGAATTCAAAAGGAGCTGAGTGTCCAGGACTCACAGAAACAGAGCCTGAATTCTTTCATTAGGTTTAGACTCTAGCTTGGAAAGGAAACAGAGCATCCTGTTAGGCTTTGACTTTCCATGGTACAAACGTTGCCCTATTATCTAATAACTTGCATTTCATTCTTAATTTTTATTCTTTTGTCTCAGAAGTAATGTGTAAATTTCCGAACAAATGGACAGTATAGCTTTTTAGATTGGAAGCATACCTTGACTAAAATCTGTTTCTTCCCCCTTCCTCCCAGGAATTCTCAGAACTGGAGAAGAGAGATCCTCAGGAGCTAGTTGGTAAGTTCACTCAGAAGTATTTATTCACATGTTTTTTCAAACTAGACCTTCTAGGCTTCCCCTTTGTAAAAAGCATCTTCACTCTGTCCTAACAATGCTGTAGTTTGAATTATTGCCTGCAATGTTTTATCTCAGTGGAATATTTTCAGTGAAGTCTTCTTTTGGGAGAATGGTACCATGCCTAACAATATGAAAATATTTTCATATATTACATGTCCAAGACATATGTAAAGGGCAGTGTTGATGTTTTCTAGATGACCTTAAAAACAATAAAGCAGTAGCTTCATCCAGACACCTCTGAGAGCCAGTGTAACCAGGAATGATGACAGATACTTTGTTCTGTGGCTTCAAAAACTTACCTAAAATATCCCCACTTAGATGCGATCCACGTAGTGACTTGTAGCTGCTGTGTTGACATAGCGTACTGTATGTTTTCTAATGCTCACTGAAACTTATTTGATTTTTGTGACATCTCACTTATTCATTGCACCATTATTAGATTTGGAAAAAATGCTTGGGAAGTCCAGGGTCATCAGGTGAAATAGTATCCTCTGCTTTGTCTCTGTGGAGTTGTACAGAAAGTGTATTTTATGTTGAAGCTCTGACTAGCTTGAACTAACCCTTTGTTCCTGAGGTTACTAGTACAGTTGTGTGGTAGCATGTAATAATATCATTAAAAAACCATGAGTTTAGAAGTTGCTTCATTATCTGTCAAGTCAGCTTGTCAAGGCTCAGGCATGATATTTCAGCCATGAAGTGTGATAAACATAAAATAAGACAGTAAATACTAGGATGTGAAGCTGCGACTCCTACAACAGTCATCACTCTGAAGTTTTGGACTTAAGTCCTTTTCAATTGGCCTGCTCAGACTTTGCACCAACCCAACCGTTATATTGAATTTTCAGCGTTTAAAGGGCAAAAGTCTTTAACGAGTCTCATCATAGAATACAACAGGGATCTTTCTCCAAACTACTGATCGGCCCCAAAATGTGCACTAGCGCACACCAGTGACTGCCTCCATCCACAGGAGATTAGAAGATTAAATCTCATTTGTCTCATAATAGCCCAGACTTGCATGCAGGCTTTAAAAACTGTACAGAGAGTACTTATTACAGTGTCACACATTCGTGAGTGGACAGTCTTGGTGAGTCCAAGACCTGGATTAAGGTTTGTAATATATCTTTAATTTCCTCACTCTCCTTTCCCAATAGTAATGTGCACAGAGCAACGTGTAGGCTAGCTTTGTGCAGAACCAGGTTATTAGAGGTCAGCATAATTGCCATGCTGGATTTCTGTAGGTCTTTTGTATCAGACCATGTCTTATCTAGTTGAAAAGGAGCTGTTGCAAGAGCCTTATGGTTGGTGTAACATGAGAACCACTCCTTTCCTGGAAACTTGTACTTTTAGAGTTAGAATTCTTGAATGGAAAAAGGTGCAGGATTTTCTGACACAAAGCAAGTAACTTCTCCACTCTGGACATCTAAAGTTTTGTCTAGTATCAGTATGTGGAAGTCAAAGTCTTCCTTAGACAGTTTTCCACAACTGCTTTTTGCATTAAAAGCTTCTGGGCCTGCCCTTCCCAGAAGATAACCTTACGTTCATCAACTTTATTAAAGTCCGTGGTTATGTAGTTGCTTAAGTACAGCATAAATGTAGGCTCTTGCCAAAAGTAATGTTTCTGTTTTACCTCCCCCGGACGCATGCTAATGTTTGTGTGCCTTGAGCTGGTCTGGGAGTAGGAGCCAGCTGAGATCCACCTTCACTGCTCTTTCTTTTTTTTTTTTTTTTTTTTTTTTTTTTCCTGTGAGGCTTCCAGCTGGATCCATTCCCTGATCAGCTTAATGCATGCTAGGTGAGCACTAGAGTTGACAAAAAGAAAACAGCAGGGATGAGCAATTGGGAAGGGCATGGTCCTGACTTACGCTGAAGTAGTGATCACATAATCAAAGCCTGAAAGAATGGGAGGGAAGGTTTCCAGCAGTAACTGCACTGTGGTTGAGGAGAAAGTATATGTGAAGCTTATTTTGATAGATTTCTGCATCAGTGTTGTCCTTTTGGGTTTTCTGTACCACTCTGAAAAGTACATGGTGCTGGTAGACATTGCATTTTCTGTTTCCTGCAGCCTTGCAAAATAATACTTTTAGGATGCACTTTTTTGCCCTGAAGTTCTTTGCAGCATGGTTGTTTACCTTTTGGACTGTAAGAAATGTTCTCTCCAGCCCTTAGGATATCTGAACACAAAGTCAGTGTTCATAAGAGCAGAAAATATGGCTGAGTTGCAGGTCTCTGCATTTCTCAGCCCACAGAGCAGAAAGGGAACTAGTGTCCTTCCATGGATGGGTGACTCACTGGCATGTTGTTGCCTCCACTTCTTCCCTCTGATTTGGCTGTTCTGGTGCCAGGAAATCAGAAACCCACACACCCTGGTTTATGCCAAGCAGACTTGATTAGAGTGCCAAAGAATGCAGTTTTAGAGACCAGGCACCACCGGTTTGCATGTCTCCAGGGGAAAGCCATGCCCCTCTGATTACCCTTTCCAGGTCTTTGCTTGTTTTTTTGCATAGTGTGACCTTTATAGACAAACTGGCATCTGATACTGCCTGTAATCCCTTGTGGCTGCTTAAGACACAGCATACAAGTGAACCTTGAAAGGGACAGGAGTTCTTAATCCTACCTGGGGAGCGGTGTTATTCACTGAGAGTGCTGAGGCAAGATGCTTTACCAGACCTCAGATGATTCACAGCCCAGTCTGTCTGGGTACAGCCAGCTCTCTATTCTTTTGGTTTTCTCTGCACTAGGAAAAAGTGCCTACCCATCTGTAGGAAACACAGCTCCTGTGTGCCCCCCATCCATGCCTCCAGCATAGCCTTTGGACTGTGAGCAGTCATTTCCTTCTAGAAGGAACTGAGTGCACTGTTTGCGCTAGGGTACTTTCTCTCCTGCTATGCAGTACGTCTTTGTACTGTTGGATATACTGGTCAAATAACCCATCTATCTCAAACTGAAGCAGATTATATGTAGCATTTCCATTTAATTGTCTGCCTTACCAAGATTTGGCAAGCAAATATCCTCCATTGACTACTGAGATGCTGAATCTTTGCTAGGTACACACTAATAGTTGGCTGTACTTTGGCCTGCTATGCAGAGCCCAGGAGCAGCTGAACATCTCTGCCTTGCCATAGTGCATGTGCTGGCTGCACAAAAAGCTACAAGCACCTATTGCTTGTGCTGATTAAATTTTTAACTTTTAGGTCAGCTTGTGGAAGGAGCATGCATGGACTAAGCACCAGTGGCAACATCCTTCAGCAGCAGGATGCTTGGAGTTGCAGACCTGGCAGTGCAGTGGCTCCTACTTTCTTGAACTCCCATCTGAGTCATGGGATCAATTTTATGACCTTAGTTCTTTATCTGGACTGTGAATCTGATTAGGGGAAGATATTTACTTACTGTGAGTCAGAATCTGGGTGTGCCCATAGTTGATTAATCGTGCCAACAGCCAACTTCCTGAGGTCCCCACGTGGAGATCCTCTAGTCTTTGAGGCAGCAAATCACAGGCCCAGTTAGAGACTGCAGCCCGTGTCACTACCTATGACTCATGTAAAAGTAAAACTTTGATCTTGGCAGAAATAACAGGATGCACAAAGCAGTTGGATGTATCCTGTGATGAGGACACACCTTGTTGTTAGCTGTCCGTCTGCATTTACCGCTGTATAGACAGTGGAAAGCTGTGCTTGGGACTTCAGAAACACAAAATCTTTTATACAGGAGCCTGTGGCCATATATGCAAGTTCCAGGATTATTTTGAATTATAATCCCAGCTGCCCCTTCCTCTAGGGAAAGAGCTGGTGGGAAGAGTCCGCAGAATCAGCTGTTCTGCTATCTGTGCAGGAAGTTTGAGGACTGCTTGAGGGCATGGATAATTTGCACTTCCTTATTCTAAATAAGCCTGAATGGCTTAAACTCATCCTTTTCTTCATAATGATGTGGCATCTCAATCTGGCTGCAATGTCATGAAATAACTGAGTAATGATTAACGTTTGTGCTCAGTTTGCGAGGTGCAGGTAGTCTCACTGCTGAGTCAGTCTTCAGCTGCATACAGCTATGGCGGGATTGCAGTAGACAAAGATGTCTTAGTTCTAATTCCTTGTAAGCCATTGAGAGATGCCTTCCCTCATCAGTATAGTGTTGATAAATGATTGTTTTCACATGGCTCAAATGAAAGAGCAAATGAGCACCAAAACCTGAAAAGTCATGTGTCAAAATATATCATCTCATTGGGAGCTCTTGTTCTGCCTCCAATGCAATTGGTTGCTGAACATAATCTTATGACTTTGTGACTTCTTTTCTGGCTAGACAGAGTTCTTGCCCAGAGTTCCCCTTCCTATAAATGTTTTGTTTCTCTGTGGTTCTTCTGGTCATCTGCAAAGATAAGGAGCCAATGGGATGTCTAGTCTGGAGGTAGGCTTGAGGTTTGGTTTTGTTTTTTTTTTTTAAGGTCCTTTCTTTGCCTTACAAAGTCTGGATTTGGTGGCTTTTTTTCTTTTTTAATGTTTCTGCTGATGCTGTGAATCTTTTAAGCCATTAATCAGCTTTCACCTGTTCTGGAAAGCCTAGTGTGCCATCTATTATGCACACTTTTGTCTATTTGCTACTGTCTCTCTGGGTTCCTGAAACTCTAATTAAACTAGAGGTTTCCCCATCCCACCAGCAGCTGTAACCTATAACAAATGTCTGCCTTGTTGTCAGGGAGCTCCAGTTTGCCTGCCTTTCTGTAGGGGCTCTGGCAAGCTTTCCTTCCTCCAGAGAGGCATCCTCTTAGTAAATGCCAAAGGACACTTTTTGTTCGTTACTAGCAACTGCTGAAGAATTTAACCCTCAGCAACATCTTGATCAAATAGAATGAGTGGTCGCCTGCTAGCACTGCATCTCCAAAGGATATTGTCTTTAGTGCTTTACATTTTTACAAAAGAAATGGAAACTGTAGTAGCACTGAACATGTGTAGTGTTGACTGTAACCTCAGCTATCTGACGCTCTGTGCTGGAAGGCAGGAGAGCATGCTGTGTTCAAATGCCAGTGTCTGTCCTTTGGGCCCTTCTGGGCTTTAGTCAAAGGAGCTGAACTTGAGTGTGCTGGAACTGCAGTTCAGGCAGCTTTTACTGAGGAATGTATAATTGAGGAGCTGCAAATGTGAATGGCTTGGTTGATATGACTTCTGTGCTTGTATCAGGTCTCTTTTTTCCACTACAGACTACAACTCTGGGATGTGTTCCCTGTACAAATTATGGTTGAAAACAATCCTAGCTGCTTAAATATGGCACAAATCTCTGCTCCAAGACTTGGCTAGAAAGCTGCCTGGGTTTCCCATAATAGTGGGAAAGTAGCAAGCAATAGGGGGAAACATGGCAGTTTCTTTTGCTGGTAACTCTGTAAGCTAATCTTTACAGGGCAATCGGATACTCTAATAGTATAACCCAACACAAACAGCTATAGAAATCTGGCAATCTGTTCTGGTCTGTTCTCAGTCCTGCAGAACGAGTTGTTCTTTCTAGCAATAGTTGGACTCGGTAAGCAAAGATCAAAGTGCCTGTTAAGGAAACGTTAACTTAAGGATGAAATGTAATTTCTTGTAGTTACCTCCTGACAGCCTTGTGGAGGGTTGTTCCCTTCTTGAACCATTTTGGTTCATGTAGGTAGGTCTTGAAATAAATAGGACCCAAAGTGATTACCTCCCCAAAAATGGTGATGAGCCAGGCTGCTTTAGATTGTATGCGGAGGATCACGGGATCACAGTCTGATTCTCTTTCTGAGAGTATCCTGGCACAAGTTTTGTCAGAGACTCCAGGTTATTTTGAGCTGTTCAGAGCAGGACTTTAAAGGGCATATGGAAGACCTGGAGTAGTGGAGGGTGCACCTTTGTTCCTCTGAAGATCCTTTGCCTTTGAGGATCTTATCAACAATGGCAGCTGGAGTGGGAAGTAGCTTAGCTTTTCACGTTTCCATTCTGGGGTGAAGAGACCCCTGAAAATAAAGCTTTAAGCATGGGTGTGACACAGAGCCACAGTATAAGGTAGTTATCAATAAAGCAAGCATCGCATCCCTCTTCTAATGATCTAACCTTTAGGTTAGTTGCTTCTTGCTCAGCACTTTGAAAACACCATAAGTACCAGTTGGCAGCATTTCCCTGTTACCTTTACCCATCAGTTCTCAATGATAGAGTAGTACTAGCAAGGACATAAAACAAGTTTAATGACTTGCATAGCTTAAATTCCCTTTCATAGTGCCAGAACTCATGCCCAGTTTGTTCTCTACAGCTTCTTTTTCAGAGAGGGTGCGGAACATGTCTCCAGATGAGATCAAAATCCCTCCTGAGCCTCCTGGCAGATGTTCTAACCACTTGCAGGTTGGTATAAGTCCACTTTATTTTTTTAAAAGGCTTGCAATTCAGTAGGGAGGGGGGATATTTGGGAACTCTGCACAGTATTTTTACACAAGTCAAAAATATAGCATTAAAGATGGGGTTTTACCACACTGAGTTTATGAATGCACTGTGTTAATGCTTTAGGCTTTACAGCAATTCTAGTTTAGGAATCTCAAAGTAGCTTAAAGCTGTTTTCCAATCTCTGTGGGTCACTTATGCTTTAAAATGGCTCTTGATCCCACCAGTGACACAGAAGCAATGTTTACTGTGAAAGCTGCTATCCTCTTACCTCAGCAAATTCAGCTCTATAGGAAAGAACAAATCATTGTTTTTCTATACAGGCCTGAGAATCCCCTCGCTGGAATAGTTGAGGCAGCATTGACTGGATTCCTTTTCCACCTACATAACTCTAGATGATAAACATTTAGAGGGAAGGCTAGTAACTTAGAGGCAGCAAAAGAAAACAAATGCATGTTTTCTCTGGTGCACACCCAAATAATTGCAATAACCAACTTTGCAATAACCTTCTGCTCTGTTTTCCTCCTCCTGATGAAGGGCAAATGAAAGATCAGGGGCGGCTGTTTCCTACCACCCATTTGAGTTTTAACTTCAGTTATCTGCCCAGTAGAAATACAAATAAAGAATCACTTCTGGAATGCTCTATAAAGTACTAATGTGCAATGGTGAATCAGAATGACTCACCATTACGCTTTCTTCTTTTCAGCACAGCGTACCTGGGCATACCGACTCTTGTGCTGTAGGAGGATTTTACTGTTCTGACATCAGTTAATTAGGGTGCGTTAGATCTGAGGAATGCACAGAGCTTGAGATGGAATAGAATAAAGCAGATTTTCTTCCCCTTTGACAGCAGTTTACTATGTTAAATCAAAGGAGAACTTGTCCTCTGTTATCAGGTCAAACCACATCTTACAGCACTTTGAGCAAGGAGATGGGATTGTTCTTTAGAGATGCAAAATGTTCTAGGCTTTTCACTGTTGATTTGCTCTTTCCTTTTGTCAGATTCTTCCTCTAATAAACTATCTTGAACTCTGCCAAAGGGAGTATTTCTTATTATAAAATTGACTAATTCCCCATCTATGGACTTTGTGAACCATATTGCTACCTCCATGGGGAGGGGGCAAAAGGGAACACCTATTCAATCATTTCTACTCCCAAAATTCACTTTTTTACAGTTGTTCCTTCAAACTTCATGATGTGTGCGCTGGATGTGGAGATTTTGTAATTTCTTCTTGCTAATTTTGTGAGGACCTGATGAAAATTATCTTAAAAAGCTTTTTTTGAGGTTGATGAAATAGGAGTTTCATATCAGTTCTTAACAATCCTCTTTTATTCAGGCATCAGCAAACCATTAGACAATAGTCAGTTCTGTATTCGAGTTGACTGTCCGTACAGAGGGAAACGTGAAGTGGCTTATCCAGAAGCAACAAAGGAAAATGGACTCAACTCTCCCATCCTGAAAGACTTGAAGGCCTAGCCTCTGGTCTTATTTTATATGCCTCTTGTACATGAGAAATTTGTGTCAAAAAGAAAAGATGAAGGAAATTACTGAGAATATTCTCCTAGTAGTACAACTAAAGTTTATGTTCCATCTGAAAGTTTCTGCTTTTGCTACCCCTTCAGCATCACCAGAGTAAAAATACTTTTAAGGTCTTTCACTACCTTGCTGAGGAAGAAAAAGATCGTGTTTATTTTTAAACGTTTTAGTCTTTTTGGAGAGTAGACTGCTTGACATTTCCAACCTGAGTCAGTTAAGTTGCCTTTTTCAGGGGCTTGTGGCTTCAGTAAGATATCCATAGACTTCGTAACTATGTGAGTGATCTGCAAAGAGAAGCTGGTTCCATCTAACTGGTCACTTGGGCCGAAGCAGGGATTTACAAGTACATTGTTCCTAAGCGTTTGACTGCCAGTAGACGCCACCAGCAGTACCTGATGATCACATTGGTTTTAGTTCTCCAGCAGAACTTGGCTCTGCTCATCTGTTACCCAGGCATAGCCATGAACCTTGACGTCTGCACAGTGTAGCCCAGCAGCTTTTTTTCACATGCATGACTGAATCTGGAGGTGGGTGTGATGGTCACTGTAAGTTGTGGGAGAACCTTTGTGGATTTCACCTGTCTCTGTTGGAGCTGGCTTCTACTTCTCTACAGTCATTGCTATAAAGGGAATCAACAGACTGAGAGGAAGAAGCGTGCACTACTGCCTCAAATGCCAATCTTTAATCACTGAAGCCTTCAAAAAGTGCAAAGATTAGTTCCCTTACTCATCCAGACAGTTAATGAAGATA